>NC_136429.1:148111491-148711491 GCF_052849685.1 Lactuca virosa | reverse complement strand
TCGTGCGGGAATCCAACTCCATCTCCCTCTCACGGGCCTTCTCCACCATCTCATTCAGGGTTTTGAACCCCGTAAAGCTTACAAACTCCCGGATATCATCCCTCAACATGGAATGATATCGGGTCCATCTCATCTCCTCATCGGTAGCATACTGAGGGATCAACAAAGCTCGTTCCCGAAACTTAGCGGTGATTTTCGCCACAGTCTCGACGGTCTGCTGCAATTCATGAAACTCTCGCACTAGCCGTTGCACCTCAACGGGTGGTGCAAACTCCAAATCAAATCGCCGAACAAACTCGGCCCATGACATCTCAGCCACCCCGACTGGTCCCACCTGTTTAGTAACCTCGCCCCACCAATCCCGGGCCCTGTCTCTCAGCATGCAAGAAGCAAACCCCACCTTTGCCACATTCGGGCAAGAACTCGTGTGCTGGGCGTTTTCGATATCCGCCACCCAGCGTTGGCTGACAATGGGGTCCCTGACCCCGAAAAACTTCAGCGCCCCACACGCTTTGAACTCCCGGAACGAGGGAGTCCGGGCTCCAATCTGGCCTGAAGCAATCTCAGCCCTGAATGATCTGAGTTTCTCCTCCATGATCTCTATAATGCCCTCCTTGACCGTCCCAAAGATGACTGGGGTAGCGTCGAGGACGCCCTTTGTAACCTCGGCTGCAATGATATCGCACAGTCTCTCATCAACAGGCTCGGTACCGCTGCCCGATCCAGACCTAGACCCCGATCCTGATCCTGATCCTGATCCCCTTGTCCCGAATCATGTCATCACCATGCTGAACTGAAATGTCATAAGTCAGGACATCTATAAAGGGGATCTTCCCACATCGGTCCTCCTTAGAGTGATCAGATCTAGCATTGGTTCGGGCACAGGTCCTGTGCTTTCAGTAGTACGGGCCCAATACTACCTTCCACACCTACATGTGTCTTTCCCCAAAGCTCTACCTGATAGCTCCAATTCGTCCCAAAACAAATCATATACTACAAACCACCGCATATCCCAAATCCTAGACTGTTCCAAGATTTTCTCTACCCACATCAAACAGACCAATCATTACAGGTTGCCTTTATGCATGCAAATTATACACAGAAGAGGATCAAATAGACTTCCAAATAAAAGATTCTACCCTAGGACCACAACCAGACAAGGAACAGGAAATAAGGCCAAATCAATCATTATGAGGCTATAAGCTCGTAACCGTATACAATTTTAAAAGCATACACATAGCAAATCTCACACGATCATCAAGCTCAAATATCAGTATAACATGGCTAACACATCGGGAACTACTTACTTGGCTCGGCCGATCGCGCGCGTTACACTTTCTTCTTCTCATTTCTTAAAAGTTTTTAACTTTTATTTTGAAACAGTTTATCATTTCCTTAGTTTGAGTCCTGACACACCCGAGAGTGCGCCCGAATCCCACAAACCAAGGCTCTGATACCAACTTGTAACGACCCAAATTTACAAATAAATTTTCATTTTTAATTAATAAAACCCATTTGCATAATCCATGAGATCCCAACATAATTGTTTTCAAATCGGTATTCATTACAACTTATTTAATTCATCAGAGTGTCCCCAAAAACATATCAATAAAAGAGAGATAGAGTGCACGCCACACCATCACGCCTTTCCCTTGCCCTTGGGCTCAGATGTACCTGAAACAAATCAACAACCTGTAAGTGACATGCTTAGTGAGTCCCCCATAGCATACCACACACAATACACATACACATATCCTGCTAGCTAATTAAAGCTACACACACATCACCCAAGCCATGCATACATAAAATCTGTAAGAATGCCATGGGCTACCCCTCATGGTCTTTACCTAGGACTGCCATGGGCTACCCCACATGGTCTTATATCCAATGCCATGGGCTCCCCCACATGGTCTTTACCTAAGAATGCCATGGGCTACCCCACATGGTCGTACATCCAATGCCACAGGCTCCCCCCATCACATATCATAACGGATCACATTCCATATCTAATCACATAATGACTATCACATATAACCTAATCACATAATGGGCCGGCCTTGGTGCCTTAGACCCATTGATATGGTGAGAAGACTCACCTCTCACAGGCTGAACCGGCAAACTGTAGTCAGATATATCCTACGCTGCTCCTCCCAAACTGCCTATAATCAATGAGTAAGTAACTCAGCATAATCCCATAAATACCCCCAGGGTCAACCCCGGTCAAAGTCAAGGTCTATAGTCAAGGTCAACAGTCCATATTGACCTTGACTCGACGAGTACAATCAGTCACTCGTTGGGTTCCCTGCTTCACTCACCGACTCGCCAAGTCACCCGAGGGACTCGTCGAGTTCTTGATGTTCACGGCCGTAAACCACCAACCGCACATCCCTGACCGTGAACCCTTGGCCGTGAACCCTTGGCCGTAAACCCTTGGCCGTAAACCCTTGGTCGTGAACCCTCTCGACTCGCCGAGTCACCAGAGGGACTCGACGAGTTCTCACGTAATTGGTTCTTTCCAGAGGGATTTAAGGTTTCAAACTACAGATCCATACTCTCCTAGTGAAGATATCACGTAAATTTGCAAACTTTACGTGCATGCATAGCCTCACATGGCCATAACACCAAAACTAACCTTCAAACAAGGTTCTTATGCATGGAGAGGGAATGAGCTTAATAAAAGATCCAACTTTATGATATTTGGGGCCTAAGAAGGTCCAAATCTAGAACCATATCCTTGTGATAGGTCCATATCTAAGCTTGCTTCCACTTCCTCAAAGTTGGTCACAACTCTCAAATAGAATTTATGCTTAAGGTAACAGCTTCATACCTCAAATCAATGCCCAAGACGAACTAGATGCTAGATCCAGTGTTTTCCCCTTGATACTTCTTCTTCAAGCTTGGAATCCTCCCCAAAATCCCAAGGATAAGCTCCCAATTGATCTTGCTTCGCTCACAAGAGGGTGTGCGGCCGTAAACGTTCTTCTATGGTGCTAAGGGAGGCTACTGGGCGGATAATGACGTTTATATAGGGGCAAACCCCAAACCCCAAATTTAGGGTTTTCTCTAAACAGCTCGGACTTGCCGAGTCAACCCGTCGACTCGCCGAGTCAGTCCTGTTCCGCGTTCCATGATACCAC
Organism: Lactuca virosa; assembly: GCF_052849685.1. NCBI lineage: Eukaryota > Viridiplantae > Streptophyta > Magnoliopsida > Asterales > Asteraceae > Lactuca > Lactuca virosa. The sequence goes on along the minus strand of NC_136429.1, from coordinate 148,708,354 downwards.
GACCCTACTCGACGAGTCGGTCTCCCAACTCGCCGAGTCCATACATAAAACCTTTCCAAATTAAACCAGGTGTTACAGAAAATGAGGCTACACACTGCGGAGCCAGAATTACACCTCGCGTAATAAGTTGTTGTCCAGCCTTTCCCATTAAGTGTTTAATACAGAAAGTTAACCATCAAATTCTCATATCTAGTTCCTAATAACTCCATAATGGATCAAGTTTCCAACCTTATCCATTAGGATGTTCCAAACAACCAAGATCTAGTCTTTAAGTCTTAAAAGGACCAAAAATGCATATTTCTCAACTTAATCCATTAAGTCTAGGTCTCCAACTTTCATGTTTGAATCAATATGATGTTTAGATGGATAAAGTTTCCAACTTTATCCATAACATGGTTACAAAATTTCAAGATCTAAACTTTATGTACTAAAATGACCAAAAGTGACAAAAATAGCCAATAACAAGATCTAAGAAATCAATGAGCAAGATAGAAGGTTTTTACTCACAATGGTCCATAAATGAAGTAACCTTGTTGGATCTATACTTGAACCCTTCTTGTCTATACTTTGCCACCATCTTGTTCTTCAAGATTCAACCTTCCAATGGAGAAATAAGCTCATAAATGGTGTCAAGGCTTAAACAAAGTAAGAGGAGGCTATGGTTTCTCAAGGAATGATATTAGATGATGGAGGCTGGTTATGAGAGAGTTTCCTATATGTTAGAGCCCTTAAATAGGGATTAAAACCGAAGATTTAGGGTTTTGATCTGCCCAAATTATGCCTTGCATAACATAAATTATGTCGTGCATAATTCATTAAACCCGCATCCAAAGTCAGTAAGTTACGCCCTGTGTAATTCAAAAGCACCCAATTTCCACTTAAACTTCAAACAACCATAACTTCTTCGTTATAACTCTGTTTTCGGTGTTCTTTATATGCACGAAAAGGTATTGAAGAGCCCCACAATCCCATCTTATTAATTTTGACTTGAAAGTTACCAAAATAAAATTATTAATTCATGAAAGAAGTCTAAAACCTCATTTTCCCATTTTATCCTTTGACTCCAAACACAAACCAAGAGCTTGGATTGTAACATCCCAAGAAATACGATAAAATTTTTCATTTTTAAATCAAGAAAATCATTGTTCTCAACAATCCGATCTCAAAACCAATTATCAGAACCCAAATATTTTCCAAGACCAAGTTATCATAATGCTCAAAATCATAACACTGAAGGATGTGTAAGGTCACGCCTTCGCCTTTCACCGATGATCAGAAGTAACTGAAACATAAACTTAAACCGTAAGCCAACGCTTAATGAGTTTCCCCCCAAAGTATCACAAACCACCATACAAATAACAACATGCATAGATGAGCCTTCAGCATTACTGGACCGCCGCACCGGGCCTACAACCTATCTGGACCGTTCTCCGGGCCATCGGCATGACTGAATCGCTTCTCATGCCTTCAGTCTATCCGGACCGCCCTGGGTATCTTGGCCTTCAGCACAAAGCAGTACCGCCTTAACCCAACCAACACCAACACATCAACAAGTATCATAGCAATCAATAACCGACAAATACAGGTAGTCCTACAGATCTACCAATCTAACACATATCCAATAATACAAGGAATCATATAGATCTACTACATGATCAACATAACATCTATCAATATACCAGGATAACAATCTAGTGGGTCGGCCTTGGTGCCTTCGACCCACAAGTACAATGAGGAAAACTCACCTATCAGTCCGAAGAGATCTTTGAACAGGATATTGCTACGAATATCAGCTCTACCGGTCACCTATTCATCAAATAGTGACAAATCTCAATATGGCTCGAAATACCCAAAATTTCCTTAGGTCAAACTTGGTCAAACCCCGGGTCAAAGTCAAATCAATCCACACTCGAAGGTCCATAATCCGCTAGTCACACCATGACTTAATAAGCCAAAACAGTCGAGGAACACCATCCTCACATCGTGACATCCCTGTGCTCACGTCGTGAGAACGCTCTAATAAGAAGTTCTTAATCCAAACAACCAAATCCCTCATAGAGTCTTATTTGCTATAGAACATCATAAAAATCATGGCTTTTTGGAGATGCATGTCCAATGCATCTCCCAACACTAACTAGGGCACAAAAGGAGGAATTGACACCAAATCTCATGCAAGAGTTTCAAAACTCAACCAAACCCCAGATCTATCATCTATAGTACTCAAGGGACACTGGAGATCCATAAAGTTGGAAACTTTATGGACTCCAACCACCATATCAACTTGAATACAGAGGATTAAATATAAAAACCTAGATCTAATCTTATGGACTCAAAAAGCAATGAACTTGAAACTCACAAAAGGTCCATAAGGTGTGGAAATGATTGGTGGAGAGACTTGAATGCATAAATGATGAACTAGATGCTCTTCGTCTTCTTCTCCTTGGATAGAATCGCCACAAATAAGCTTCAAGATCAAATATGGATGCTAGGGTTTCAAATGGGAGTGCAAGGAGGTGATAGAGGCTGGGGGGGGGGGGGCTAACCCTAGCCCTCACTGCCTTTAAATACATAAATAAAACCCCCAAATTTAGGGTTTCCTCTCAGGAAATCCTCACGTCGTGACCCAATATGTTCTCACGTCATGAGCCCAAAAATGATGCACATATACATTACATACATTCCTCACGTCGTGAACATGGTTAAATCCTTGAAAATTAAACTTGAAAAATTCTTACCTGATCTGAGTGTTACAATTCTCCCTCACTTGAACTAGACTTCGTCCTCGAAGTCTGATGTTGTGAACAACTCATGGTAATGCTCTTGGATCTCCGACTTGGGTTCCCATGTCTATTCGAAACCTTTCCGATGCTGCCACTGAACCTTGACCAAAGACACAACCTTGTTGCGTAAGGCCTTCATTTTCCAATCTAAAATCGCCACTGTTCTCTCAATATAATTCAGGCGATCATCAACCTGAACATCATACAGAGGAACAACCGATGAATCATCAGTCACACACTTCCGAAGCTGTGATACATGGAAGATGTTGTGGATTTGGCTGAGCTCTTCAGGAAAATCTAACCTATAAGTTACCCTGCCAACCCTGGCAATCACCCGAAACAACCCAATATACCAGGGACCCAACTTTCCCCTTTTCCTGAAATGAATTACACCCTTCCTAGGTAATACTTTTAACAAAACCATGTCCCCAACCCGAAACTCCAACTCAGATCGACGTTTGTCAACATAACTCTTCCGCCGACTCTGAGCTGTCTGCAACCTCTACCTGATCTGCTGAATAAGCTCTACCGTTTGAAGGACTACTTTAGTCCTTCCCATAACCCTGTAACCAATCTCTCCCCAGCAGACTGGAGTACAACACCTTCTCCCACAGAGAAGCTCAAATGGCGGCGCACCGATACTAGAGAGATAGTTGTTGTTGTAAGAGACTTTCGCCAGAGGAAGGTAGGAGTCCCAGCTCCACCGAAATCTAATACATAATCTCTCAACATATCATCAAGTGTTTGAATGGTTCTCTCACTCTGTTCATTAGTCTGTATGAGATAAGCAGTGCTAAAGTGCAATCTCATACCCAATTCCTCGTGAAACTTCTGCCAAAACCGTGAGGTAAATTGAACATCCCGGTCGGAAACAATAGAAACCGGAACACCATGTCGAGCGAAAATCTCGCGCATATAAACCTCGGTTAATTTCTCGGCCGATGAACTCTCACGGATAGCCAAGAAGTGAGCACTCTTGGTTAACCGATCCATAATCACCCAAATCACATCAAATCCCTTAGTTGTACGAGGTAACTTGGTGATGAAATCCATAGTGATCTGTTCCCATTTCCACATGGCCACCTTTAAAGGTTGAAGCTTGCCATGTGGCCTCTGGTGCTCGACTTTGACCATTCGACAGGTCAAACACCGCTCGACATACCATTCTATCTCCTGATTCATGCATGGCCACCAATAACTGAGTCGCAAATCCCGATACATTTTGGTGGCTCCAGGGTGTATCGAAAATATGGACTTGTGTGCCTCCTCCAACACAACCTGTCTGACCCCACCAAAACCTAGTACCCAAACACGACCATATCGTGTTAATAATCCGCAGTTATCGGTAGAAAACCTGTCAATCTCACATCTATTTCTCTCATGTTTCCAGTTCTCTTCCTTGAATCCTTCCACCCAAGCCTCTCTAATCATACCCAACAATGGAGAATCAATAGAAATCCTCATACAAATACTCCCAACTACAGAACTATCCGTCTTGCGGCTCAAGGCATCAGCGACCACATTCGCTTTTCCTGAGTGATACAGAATCTCGCAGTCATAATCCTTGACCACGCCAAGCCACCTACGTTGTCTCATGTTCAAATTCGGCTGATCCATAAGATATCTCAAACTTTTGTGATCCGTGTAGATTGTACAACGTACCCCATATAGACAATGCCGCCAAATCTTGAGAGAAAACACCACTGCTCCCAACTCCAAATCATGAGTCAGATAACGAACCTCATGCGACTTCATCTACCGAGAATCATAAGTGATCACTCTCCCTCGCTGCATAAGCACCGCTCCCAAACCCGTGATGGATGCATCACAATATACGAAAGAATCTCCAGATCCTCAGGGAGGGTCAACAATAGGGTCTCACATAACTTCCACCTCAAAGTTTTGAATGCAGCCTGATGCTCAGGCTCCCAACGAAAATCCACGCCCTTCCTCGTCAGACAAGTGAGGGGTACCGCAATCTGCGAGAAATCCTGAATGAATCTTTGATAGTACCCTGCTAATCCCAAGAAACTTATGATCTCATAAGGGAATTTTGGAACCTCCCATTGCATAACGACATCTATCTTGGCCGGGTCGACCAAAATCCTACCCTGGTTAACGAGATGTCCCAAGAACTGGACCTCTCGTTATCAAAACTCACACTTCGAGAACTTGGCATAAAGTCGTTCCCGCCTCAAAACTCCCAAAATCTCTCGAAGGTGCTCCTCGTGTTGCTCTCGGGTCTTGGAGTACACCAAGATATCATCAATGAAAACAATAAATGATCGATCGAGCATCGGCCTACACACTCGATTCATCAAATCCATAAATACCACAGGCACATTGGTGACCCCAAATGGCATCACCACGAACTCGTAATGACCATAACGAGTCCGAAATGCGGTCTTCTCCACGTATTCCTCTCTGACCCTCATCTGATGATATCCCGACCTCAAATCGATCTTGGAGAACCAAGATGCTCCCTGCAACTGATCGAAGAGATCATCAATCCGTGGAAGTGGGTAACAGTTCTTCACCGTTAACTTGTTCAACTCCCAGTAATCGATGCACATTCGATGTGAACCATCCTTCTTCTTAACAAATAAAATCGGTTCTCCCCACGGTGAAATAATTGGCCTAATGAAATGCTTGCCCAACAAATCCTAAAGCTATGAGGACAACTCCTGCATCTCCGGTGGTGCCAATCGGTACAACTCCTTAGCAATCGGAGCGCACCGAGAACCAAATCGATCCTGAGCTCCACCTGCCTCTCGGGAGGCACACCGGGTAACCCCTCTACAAAATACATCAGCGAAATCTCTAACAACAAGTATATCTGAAACTGAAACCTCCTTTCCAATCTAAGTATCAACCACATACGCAAGATAGCCCAAGAAACTGTATTGAATATAATGTCGAGCCCTGGCAGCAGAACAAAAGGCTGACTGTTAGGCATGTCAAAGCCAACAAATAATAGGGGTACAATGGACTCCAAATACACTACTTTAATGCACTAAAAATTTGTACAAGGCAAGCAGGGTCGAACCACAGAGACATGAGATAAAATTCTATACCTCTTTGCGCAAGGTACTTTGATCACAAAAGGAGGTTTTGTTTGCAAAAGTAAAAATAATAAAATAACAGTCTACTTTGAAAACATGAAAAAAATGAAATAGGTTTGTAAACAATTTGTTGGAAATGTTATAGTTCTAGTTCTCAATGTTGTTGTTCAACTTGATTATGACTTGATGTAATTCATGATTGTTATTATAAGTTGGTACTGAAAGGTATTAGCACGCTCTAATACCTCTCGTTTGCCAGATTATCTAACCAAAACACGCTCTTTGACTACACCTAACTTTACTAATTCAATCTAAACACGTTCATAGATTGTATTGAAAAACCGCATTAAGTTTTGTACAAGCTTCCCAACAATGTTCATTTCTTCTCATACGCTTGGAAGTGTAAAAACATGTGATATATGCTCTATAATAAGAAAACCTATTGTTTGTTACCAATCATTAACTTTATAGAATGATTAGCTGCCCTAAAAGTTAATTAACCACACAAGAATTCAATTCATATAAGTGGCCAATCAAACAGAAATCAAATTCAAGGATTCTAGTTTAAACAAAAACATAATCACTAGAATAGAATCACAAATCAAACATCAAATTGCATGCTTCAAGTCAAGCAATCAACATGTTTTAAACAAGAACTAGAAATTAGGGTTTCTTAGCCACACATGGATAAGAACAAATAAAAAAAAGATGGAATTGGAAATGTTTAATGCTTACAAATGGAAATGAAAAGTGTTTGCAATGATTAGAAATCTTAAAAATCTCCCAAAATCGCCAGAGAAAGCTCCCAAAACGGTCTCCCTCTGAAAAGTGTCGATCTCCTCCAATTTAGCACCACAACTAACTGTTCATGTGCATTCCATGAGACCATGCATTTTTAGCATGACAATGCCTTTTGCCCATGTGTTTTTGGCATGGCCATGTGTCTTGACCATGTGCTTTTAGCATGACCCATGCTTTTTGCTAAAAGTCCAATAAGTCTTCACTGTTGGCTCCTTCTTCAGTCTAGCTTCACCACGAGTCATGTTGCTCAAATATAAGTTGAGAAAGGACAAACACGACCCATATCAATGTGACACGAAAGTGTTTCAAACGTAGTCCTTTGCTATGATGATAATGCAACAATGACTCGGGTTATGTCTTCATGTTTTCTTCCATGGCATGATCGGTCCATCTTCTCTTTATGCTCCAAAGCTCCATGCTCCATGCTCGAAGCTCCATGCTCCATGTTCTATGCTCCATGCTCCATAATGCCTACAAAATAAATAAAAAATAGTGAAATACCAGACATTCTTAATAAAATATGCAATTGCCCAAATAGTTAACTAAATGTAATAATTATGAAGTAGAATGCTATGAAAGGATGGAAATAAACATGCAAAATAGGTGCATAAAATGCACCTATTACTAAAAAAATCCTGGTACCCTCTCCATAGATAACCATTTTCCCCCACTTGAGGTTTGAACAATCACTCTCTGACCCTCACAGTCGATCATGACACCAAACTTGCTCAACCAATCCATCCCTACTATCACACACACCCCCCCATAGAAATAGGAATCAAATCAATCGAGTAAGGTACCCGAATAATCTCCAAGACACAAACCTGATAAACAATCAATGCAAAGACCCCATGTTCGTTGGCAATAGAAACCCGCAATGGACACTCTAACTCTCCAAGAGTCATATCAAAACCCTTACCGAAGAACTGAGATATAAAGGAACGACTCGCACCCAAGTCAAATAACACAAGAGCAGGCAAGGGGTTCACTAAGAAGGTACCTAACATAATTATAAACATAAGCATACCATAACAAACTGACAAAATACTAAATGAAAACATACCAGTAACGACGTCTGGCGCCACCTTGGCCTCCTTCGTCGTAGGCTGGAAAGCACGACCCCGATCCTTCGGGGTCTCCGACCTACCCTGGCGCCCATCCGTGATCCTAGGAGTAGTAGTAGTTGGTTTCTGAACAGGACGGGTGATAAGTAAGGGACAATGGGCCATCACATGGCCCACCTGCTCGCAATGGTAATAAATCTTGGGAACCACATGCAGGGCATGCTGATGGCAGTCCCTCGCAAAGTGCCCCTCTTTGCCATATTTGTGGCAACTAGAGGAAGATGATCAACAAACCCCATCATGAACCTTGCCGCACTTCCCACAAGTGCCACCCCTCGGACCTCCTGATCGCGAATCAGCGGGTTTGAACCGCTTCACTGCAGGCTATGTCTGAATCGGAGCTTGACGCTGCTCTCACACCTGCGTATCAATCTCAATCTATTGCCTCCTTGAGGCCTCCTAGAGCTCATCGAGGGTACCGTAACACTGGGTAGATACAAACTGATGGATGTCTGTCTTGAGCATACTCAAGTAACGCGTCATCTGATCCTCCTCCGAAGCAGCATACTCTGAACAGAAAAGAGCCCTCTCAGTAAAACATCTTGGTGATCTCCGTCACCATATCGGTAGTCTGCCTCAAATCCAAATACTCCTAAGCCAACCTCTCCCTCTCCACTAAAGGAACATATATCTCTCGAAACATCTTTGAGAACTGCTCCCAAGTAACAACAAATCTCTCCTCAGGGGTGTAAGAACCAGTCACAAACCTCGACCAATCCTTTTCCCCCAACCTAAGAAGGTTCAGGGCGTACTTGAACTTCTAGTCAGCAGGGCAAGAACACGTGAAGAAACAACCCTCCACGTCAGATAGCTACCTCATCGCTATAATCGGGTCTCGGACCCCATCGAACTCCGGGGGCTTCGTATTGTCAAAGTCCTGGTACTGGAAAGCTCTCTCCCCTCGAACCCCCACAGCAGCAACAACCACGGTAGCTACAACAACAACAATCTCAGTAAGAGCACCGTAACGCTCATCAAATAGCTCAATCATGGTGGTCTTGATAGACCCAAACCACTCCGGGATAGAACTTTGGATCATAGTAGCCACCTCGACAACAATTATCTCACGAATCTGATCCTCAATCAACCACGACCTATCATGCCCCCACTCCAGATCTAGATCCAAATCCTCTTGTGAACACCCAACTGAAAAGAAACCAATGGATACATCAGAAAATTCCATCATTCATACTATACAATCATCATATAGAGGCTTAACCCTCGGGGTCTATGAATCCGTTGTTATGTGTATGAAACTGTGTTTTCAGTAGTACAGGCCCATACTACATTCCACACCTACCCATGTTTGTTCCAAGTATCATCACAAACTACCCGACACAAAATCGCAACTAAATTACACATAATTCCTATTCTTACTATCTCGAGAGTAGCTAGTTATCCCTTAACAGACATGCTACCTACGCATACCCAATCATGAAACTTCCACCAACCCTGTAGACACTCGTACATACTAATCATACATAACACTGGGTCCTATAGACAATCGAATACTTGACTCTACCTTAAGCCCTTCATCAAACAAGAATAGGAAATAAGGCTAAATCAAACATTCTCAAGATATAAGATCTTAGTTATGTATAATTATGATGCACACATTAAACAACTTCAGTACTGATGTAAACTTCATATAACTTACAAAAAGTATTACTAGGCCACCAATCATACATTAGAAAATTCTATCATGCAATTCCTGAAGATTTCTAGCCTATCACTGGCATGAAGTTCTATCATAATCATCATAAGAAATAACAGTGTGGGTAACTTGGGGTAAACTTTTTGCTCCGACTGATCGTACACATCGCTTCCTTCTCTGGTTCTCCTTGGAAACAATTTTAACATCAACTTTTGAAAACTAATTGGAAGTTATTTTGGAAATTATTTGAAAACTTTATAGATCCTTAGTTTGAGTCTAGATCCAAAAGAATGCTCATCCAGTTCTCTCAAACCAGGCCTCTAATACCAACTTGTAACATCCCAAGAAACACAATAAAGTTTTTCATTTTTAATCAAGAAAATCATTGTTCTCAAATCTCAACAATCTAATCTCAAAACCAATTATCAGAACCCAAATATTTTCCAAGACCAAGTTATCATAATGCTCAAAAGTCAAAATCATAACACTGAAGGATGTGTAAGATCACACCTTCGCCTTTCCCCGATCATCAGAAGTACCTGAAACATAAACTTAAACTGTAAGACAATGCTTTATGAGTTTCCCCCAAAGTATCACAAACAACCATACAAATAACAACATGCATAGATGAGCCTTCAACATTACTGGACCGCCGCACCGGGCCTACAACCTATCTGGACCGCTCTCCGGGCCTACGGCCTGACTGGATCGCCTCGCATGCCTTCAATCTATCCGGACCGTCCTAGGTATCTTGGCCTTCAGCACAAAGCAGGACTGCCTCAACCTAACCAACAACAACACATCAACAAGTATCATATCAATCAATAACCGACAAATACAAGTAGTCCTACAGATCTACCAATCTAACACATATCCAGTAATACAAGGAATCATACAGATCTACTACATGCTCAGCATAACATCTATCAATATACCAGGATATGAATCTAGTGGGCCGACCTTGGTGCCTTCGACCCACAAGTACAGTGAGGAAAACTCACCTCTCAGTCCGAAGAGTTTGTTGAACAAGATATTGCTACGAATATCAGCTCTACTGGTCACCTATTCATCAAATAGTGACAAATCTCAATATGGATCGATATACTCAAAATACCCTTAGGTTAAACTTGTTAAAACCCCGGGTCAAAGTCAAATCAATCCACTAGTCACGTCGTGACCTAATAAGCCAAAACAGTCGAGGAACACCATCCTCACGTCGTGACATCCCTGTGCTCACGTCGTGAGAACGTTCTGATAAGAAGTTCTTAATGAAGCTCTTAATCTCTTTTTGGCCAAACAACCAAATCCCTCATAGAGCCTTATTTGCTCCAGAACATCATAAAAATCATGGATTTTTGGATATGCATGTCTCAACACTAGCTAGGGCAGGAATGGAGGAAATGACACCAAATCTCATGCAAGAGTTTCAAAACTCGACCATACTCCAAATCTATCATCTACACTACTCAAGGGACACTGGAGATCCATAAAGTTGGCAACTTCATGGACTCCAACAACCATATCAACTTGAATATAAAGGATTAAACATAAAAACCTAGATCTAATATTTTGGACTAAAAAAGCAATGAACTTGAAACCCACAAAAAATCCAGAAGGTGTGGAAATGCTTAGTGGAGAGGTTAAATGCAGAAATGATGGAATAGATGCTCTTCCTCTTATTCTCCTTAGCTAGAATCACCAAAAATAAGCTTCAAGATCAAATATGGATGCTAGGGTTTCAAAGGGGAGCGCAAGGAGGTGATGGAGGCTGTGGAGGGCTAACCCTAGACCTCACTTCCTTTAAATACAAAAATAAAACCCCCAAAATTAGGGTTTCCTCCCAGGCAGGCCTCAGATCGTGAGCCAATTTGTGCTCACGTCGTGAGCCCAAAAATGATGCGCGTATACACTACACTCCTCACGACGTGACATACATTCCTCACGTCCTGAATAGGGTTAAATCCTTGAAAATTAAACTTGACAAATTCTCACATGATCTGAGTGTTACATGGATCACATAACCAATATTATCCACATCCAATAGGGTCTAAACCCTATTCCCTTGAAGCCCAAGGCCTTTACGGTGACATCCCCATTTTCACGACCAAAAATGACCGATTTGTTTATGCTTTATTTGAAAATCAGAGTATACTTCTAAAGAAAAATGTTGCGGAATTTGTTCCCAAAAACATGATAAAGAATTTATCAAGCATTTATGAAGAAATGTATTTTCATTACATTGCAAAACTCGGGATGTCATTGTCAATACATATCAAAAGCATAAACCAAAAACAACATAGGCCTTACAACATTTCTATATATTACTAGTGGCCTATAATCCATAATCTTTCATCAGACCATCACATCTATGCTCTTGTGTCACTACCTGTAATACAATAAACTGAGTGGGTCAGGCTTGGGAGCCTGGTGAGCACATAGGGTTTTCAACCCACAATAAATAAGTGTATTATTTTCATCAAATCAAACAACCCAATTACCCGTTCCCGTTACCATCACTTTACGTCTTGTAAAGCATCTAATATAAGGGACCTAGCCTAAAGAATTTCATCGGGGTGACAACATTGTTTAGGGAATTCCTGAGCAATTTATGTCAAATAAGGCAACCGTGAGGGGGATGGAGTACAGCTGGTGAGCACGTAGTTCAAATAAACACCTACAGGTTGCGAGCCTGCTAGCGTTCCACTGGACTGTCTAGAAAAGTCTGTGGTCGTCATCCATACTCTGCTAGATGACTGGATCATCGTCAAACCGAGACCCCTCATCATTTTATTTCATCACACACCACCTATTACATCTACCCATGCTTTACCCAACATATTTGTAGATATAAAATACATATACAGTTCAGATCTGAAGAAAAAGTTTAGATCTGAAAAGAAAATACATATGCGGTTCAGATCTGAAGAAAAGGTTTAGATCTGAAAAGAAAATACATATACGGTTCAGATCTGAAGAAAAAGTTTAGATCTGAAAAGAAATTACATATACGGTTCAGATCTGAAGAAAAAAAGTCTAGATCTGAAAAAAAACAAAGTTTAAATCTTTCATCCAGTACAGATCTCAAGTAAACAGATAATATGCACACATAACACGTAGTTTATATAAAATACTTCGTATCTATGTGTAAGATGAAAGTAACTATGCACTCACTTGATAAGGTGGTGATTCCAACTTGAACAACGCTTCGCTTCTTAAAAATATGATTTCCTTTGACGAATCCGGGAGGTTTGCTTGAAAACCGGGCTCTGCGGGGGCAAAGTTTCTAAACCGAAAAACTCTTTTTCTCGGAGTCTTCGGGTGCTTCGGGGCTTTCTTCTAGTGCTAGGGAGGTTCCCTAGGCTTTATAGGGGTTTAGGGAGGCTAGAGATAAAGAGTAGAGAGAGAAAGAAGATGTAAAATGGTGTGAAGAATTGGCTGCCCTCGCACCTCTATTTATAGGTGCGAGGCCTCGCATACGCTGGGTGTTCTCCGGATCCACGCGGGTAGTAAGGGGTAGGTGTCAAGCTTCGGTTGGAACTACGTGGATCATTTTGGACCTCATGTGAAAGAGACCGCGCAGCGTACCCATCTTCGTACGCAGGGCGTCCGAAGGTACGCTAGGCGTACCCCTCGCATCAGCTTGCATTTTCTCATCTCGACTTCTAAAATTCATAACTTTCGCATACGAGATCCGTTTTTTACTTTCTTTATATCAATGCGTAGGTGAGTCCGTACTCTACAACTTTCGTTTAGACTCCGTCGGCTAATTTTGAATCTATTTTTAAAGTTATAGTTTTAACAGGCCGGGACAGGAAAGTCCGTTAAAAATTCATAACTTCTTCATCCGACGTCCGTTTTCATCTGTTTTTTTACCGTTGAGCTACTATTAACGAGACCTTCGATTCTTGTTTAGGTTTTATCGGCCGAAAACCGTTCGATCTACTATTCAAACTCCGACTGTGTACTGTTAATCCGAAACTTGGAGAAATCATAACTTCCTCATACGATGTTAGATTTGGGCGTTCTTTTTATGCACACTATCAGTTTAATGAACACTACAACTTTCGTTCAGATCACTAAGGCTAAAAAGTATTGTATCATAAACTCACTTTTTACGTCACGCAGCATCGTGCCGGTTTTGTTGCGAAACTTCGACATGCCATAACTTCTTCGTTATAACTCGGATTTCGGCGTTCTTTATATGTCCGGAATCCTTGTCACAACCACTACAACTTTCTTCATAGATATCGGGTTTATCTAACATTTTATTTTTGATGCTTATTTTTATTATCTACAAACAAGTATATAATCACATAAAATCACATAATTCACATAATATTCAAGTAATTCATCTTTATTACTTTAAAATAGGTTACAATTGTTGACATTGACTATTACATTATCGAATTAATGCTTAGCCCAGAAACACGGGCATTACATTTACTAATAGTTTTATAGGTAACAAAACTCATATGGCTAAAAATAAATTAACTCTTAAGTTCACATGCAACCTAATTGTATCTATATTTTTCACTATTGATTGTTATAAACTATGAACATCAAAAGAACCCTATGGAAACCCTATTAATTTCAAAAATCATAAAAAGGTTAGTGTTTACATACCTTTTAGTTATTGTTGTAAATAACTAATCAAAACCTTCTTCAAGTGCTCTTGGAAGCAAGCACCAGAAATCTCGTGCCTCTAATGGTTCACACCCAAACCCTAGCAAGAGGAAACTTGAAGAGAGAGGAGAAGGGAGGTATAATTTCGGATATGCTCTTAAGGGAAGTGATGGCTGAAAATATGAACATGTAAGGCCTATTTTTAGCTGTTAGAAAAACCCTAGATAACCCTCACTTGATTAAAATAATAATATTTCAAATAAGGTAATTCTTTGATTTCCTAATTATCTTCAAGGGATATTCTAGAAACCCTAGAATACTCCTCCCAAAACTGTCCACCCCTTATGGGGAAGGTTCTGGAACCCTTTTGTTCAACTATTAAACAATTACAGCTTAGGTCCTTGCAGTTTTAATTATTCCAATTAATCCCAAAATTAATTCTAATTAATTTCTGATTAATTTTTAATTAAATAATATTATTTCTAATTAATATATTATTCTCATAATATATTAGTAAATCATTTATTCTATTTATTAGTCATATAACAAATCAATAAATCAGTTTCTCTCTCTCTAAAAGTCATCATATTCAATTACTAGGTTTAAGGGCAACCCAGAAGGACTCTGCTAATAATTCAAGTATATACCAATCTAGTTATTACTTAGACATCTAATCCAATAGTCTCCCACTTGCAAAATTCTATAACTACAATTATCATTATAACTTCTAAACTAACATCAAAGGGTGCTTCCTAAAGCAATTCCTGTCCTTAATCTAATAAGAAGTTAGTCCTAAGATAAGTGATAAGATATTCCTTCATTCTACAAGATATCGTATGGACATGAGACATGGATTAGAATCAATCTCATTGTCCAAAATTTTGTTTCCCGATTTCCCAATTTGTGATGACCTCATAAGACTTACTAATTGAACACATCAATTTAGTCCTGGCTGGGCCCATCACTATAAGTCAACACCAAATCACCGAGGGGTCCAAAGATATCACTTTTCCCACCAGGGAAAAAGGAACGAATAAACCTTGACTCATATGCTTGTATCCTTTACTCACTAAATCATACATGACACTACGTTTTATAACACCAAGTTACTGATGCGTTTTTACAATACCAATGTACAACTGACTTGTAAATTACAACTCATATACATCCATTTTAAGAATATAAGATATTCTCGTCTCAGAATTACCCGTGATAGAATCCATGAAGTAATTCTCTGATCGTGGGTTTATCCAATACTCAAACCTCCATTTTCTAAGTACTCATGAATGTTGTAGCAACACAATTGCTATGTCTAAACTCCTTAGACAATCTAAAATCCACTTCATGACAGTCTTCATTCACTACTTACTTCCTAAAGTATGAGCGACTGTGGAATTTCGAATAATCAAATCATTCAGGAAGTAAAACATGCAAATTGAAACATAAGAATAAATAATTGACAAAGGCAGTAAACAAACTCATAAATAATCTCTATTATTTAATCACCAAAATCAATTACATTTATTTTGTTACAAGTTTCAAACTAATCATCTAACTACTAAAACTAATATCATCTCTCAAACCAATGTTCCTAGCATGCTTACTATGCTTAACCCTACTCAGAGCCTTCGTGGAAGGATCTACAAGATTGACTTCTGACGACACTCTCTTAACTATGAGATGACCTTCTTCAACTCTATGTATGATATAATGGTACTTTCTATCAATATGCTTTTATCTACCATGATCATGATGGGTTATGAGCATTCTAACACTCCTAAGTGTACATGCAACCCTAAATACCTTGGATCTATGTTTTCTCTATTATACATACAATTATGAACATCCAAGGTATTATCCTAATCTAGCATACAAAATAATAAATATAACAAGATAGAATACATACCTCTTTGATGTAGAATGTCTTCATGAAGCTTGAGTGCCTAGTGCCCCAAGTGTGACACCTCAAATGGTTCACACAACACCAAATACACTTGGAATAACTTGAGAGAAACTTGAACACTCCTTGAAATTGTCTAGCCCTCACACTCACACATTAGTGCACGATTTCTTGAGCCATGGGATTCTTTTATATGGTGGCTATTAGGGTTACACCATGTAACTCATAACTTTACCCATTCCTTATGCTCCATGGATTTTAACCTCCATGGAGTATCCATGGGTCACCCCATGGACTTAGTCCAACATAAGGAATCTTGGATCACAAGCCCACATATATAAGAATGAATGATTTACACAATCAACCCATATATTTAATTAGTCTCCTTTTGATCACTTAATTAATTCCAAATTAATTCTTGATCAATACTAATTAAATAATCTTATTAATATATTAGAACTTATAATATATTAACCAACCTTAAGTGTTATTTCTCTCATTATAGTCTATCCAAATGCATGATGCCATGCAACCCAAATGGACCATGCCGGGTCGGGTCAAGTCTTACCAATTATAGTTATGGACTTAGACATTAATCCAACAGTCTCCCACTTGGATAAGTCTAAAACTATTATTGCGTATGACTTCAGGAACCGATCAACAATCGTAGCTCTTAAAAGCTTCTGTCGAGCTCTGACCTTGTCGATGAACTCTGACCTTTGTCAATGACTTGTCCATTAGATAAGGGATCATATATTCCTCCATTATAGATATCATATGGACTGAGACATGGATTATAATCATTCTCTCTGTCCATTTTTTGTTTCCCGATTTCCGATTTATGACGACTGACTAATTGAACAAATCAAATCAGTCCAGGCCCGGCCGAGCACTTACGTTTGTCATCACCAAATCATCGAGGGGCCCACAGATATCGCTTTTATCCCGAAGGTAAAAGGAATGGATAAACTTCGACTCATATGGCTTGTTCTACTAGTTGTTGAATCATACACAAAGGCACGTTTTATAACATCGAGTTACCAATGCGTTTTCGTGCAATCAATGTATAACCAACTCATAGTAACAGCTCATATCTCTAGGTTTGAAGAATATAAGATATTATCGTCTCATGATCACTCGTGATAAAATCCATGAAGTGATTCCAATGAGCGCGGGTTGAATCCAATACTCAGAACTTATGAGCACTCATGAGTGTTGTAGCCCTTTGTCCAACATCTTAGACCTCTACAAGCCAACCCATGACAGTCTTAATTCATATCTACTTCCAACATATGACCGACTGTGGATGGTTTGAATAACTTAGTCATCCAGAACAATGACCTAGTTTATTCTGGAAGTCAAAACATGCAAAATGAAACACAAGAATAATTGAATCGAATATGGTATCAAATCCTATGAACATAAATAAAACACCTTTTATTTATCACCATATGATTATACATTATTCATTGTATACTGTTTCAGCTATCAACTTTATTCTTGAATTTAAAACAATAGTTGTCCCATGCTCCAAGCATGTACACTATGTTTTCTAAACACTAGTCATGCCATACACCAAGTATGCATACTATGTTTATCTATGATCTTTACTTTGTGAAATAGATCAATTTAACATAACTCCAATGATCCTCTTTTCATAGTCCCAAATCCTTACTGCAAATGCAAGAATTCCAAATTCATGCCATTTACTGAAATCTGTTAGATTCTAAACTTATATGCATTGATCCTCTTGTAATGATTATGCACAAAGTCAGATAGAGTTGACAACAAACCTTACAGAGCATTCCAAAGGAGATCAACTCCTTGGAAACATCCTTCTTGCATTAAGTTTTCTAATCTTACACAGATTGAATAATTTCTAACTTTGGAACATTTCCATATTCCATTTTGACTATCACTTCTGAACCAGAGTTGCCTCCTTACAGATTATGTTAATATGGTCCTTCCAGAATTAACATTATACTTCCAACTGTCCTTGAGCAACCAATCTTTGGTAAACCTTAGATTGTCCTCGACAATTGCTTAATCATTTTAGTCATATCCAATTCTAGACCTTTTCCCTTCATAATGCCCCAGGCATTTGGAAAATTTTAGAAAGGATGAATATAGCACATGTAATCGATCCTATATCCGAAGCATATGGGACACGATTCATGATGTCTCACATAAAGACTAAACCAGTCTTTTGCTATAATATTTCCATTTCAATTTGCCAAGTTCTCAAAATTCAGATTATGAAAAGGGATGCCGTAATCATAATCGAATTTTAGAACGCAAATAATGGACCCATATATAGAATTTCCTTATGTTGAGCCATTTCAACATGAAATTCATATATATATCCTTGATTAAATACGATTAAAATCTCAATCTAAGCTTTTAGAATTGAAATGAAGTATAATTTTCTCTCCCTTAATTATAGCAAAACAACTTTTTCAACCCCTGCAACCTCACGAATTGAAACTTTTGTTTTCTATAATTAACATTGCTAACTTGCAACCTTTGTCATAATTATCATGCTCCCACTAACATGATGATTATTAGCATAACACTTATGCTCCCACTAGCTTTGACATGTACTCAGAAATCAGCTGACTTTCTTACCAAAGTTCAGATTTCTGATACTAGATTGTTTTGATAAAACTTTATCAAAATCATACACCTCTCTTAGATAGCTCACATGTGTGTCTAAACAATTTTAGAACTATGAAAAGGGATGCTGTAATCATAGTCTCAATTGTTTAGACCTTTGCCACTTCTCACAAGTCCATGTTAGTGTGCCGGTAAACCACACACGCTCCACTAACGACTTTGAGAATGCAAATATCACAATTGCTATCTAGCTAAAATCTACTTAGTGAAAGTGTTTCCTCTCCATCATTTTCATGAATCAGAGAGAAACCTTATGACACTTAGATTTAATAGTGTATGTGTTCTTATCCATGTGAATTTGTCAAAACCATAATCACAAGACAAGGTTAGTGACAAATCCAAACTCATATTGATTAAACTTGTGCAATCTTAAATTCTTGCCATTTGGCAGCTCAGGTGCCTGCCATTGCTTCCAAGTAGTTGTGCAACCAATTGAGAACTCTCAGAACTCCTATGCAAAGCCAACTTGAATAGGCACAAAAATTTCAACACGATAGGTTATAAACCTCAAGTTGTGTGCTAGTGAAGGACTTTAGGTTTTATTCTTGATTAAGTCTTGAAACTTTCAAGAGCTTTAAGACTCCCACTGTCCTCTTGACATATAAGACTCCCTTGTCAAATATTCAAGAGATAGTGCGGATTCTTTATCAAGACTAACACTTTACACAATTGGCCTAAGTTGGTCTCTGTTTTATCCAAAACATCACAACTTACCAATTTCAAATGTACAAGAGTAGATAACCTTTTACTCTTACATTTGACTAGTGTTAACAAACCCTCTTTCAGATATGTCACTCAAGTTACAATCTTGGAGTATGACTCTAAGAATTGTTTTGGAACGAAGTATGACTCATCTTTTTGATTTAACCATTTCAACAATTCATGACTCCTCTTCTTTACCATTGGGTCAACCGAGTTGACTATGGCCGATCCCTTTCCATTGGGAAGAGAGAGCTTTACTGGATATCCAATGTCATCATTGTCAATGTCCATAGCGTTTTAGGAAGTTGATCTTAGCAAATAGATAAGATCATTAAGGGTCTTGTCTTAGTCTGTTTCATAGGATTCCCAAAAGAACTCACTATGTGACTTAGAAAGTAGTTGAGCCACCAACTTTCTCAAGACTTTGACACCCAACTCTCCCGGCTTGTCAATATGTGACTACATCTCCAAGATGTGATCACACCTAGACCTTGCCTTGCCAATAGGGCTTGAGTGACCTTAAACTTTTTAGGAACTTATGGGTTAGGGAGAATAATTGGAGGAGGTGAAAGAAGTATGATATCCATGGGACATCATCTTCATTTAGGAAAGCTTGTTTCAAGAGATTTGGGAAGATCATAAATGTCTAGACCAGACATCTTTTTGGAGATACTCAAGATAGTTGATTTAAAGTCCTTAATATAACACCCAATATGAAATATTAAGGCTACGACCCAACACAATACTTTTATAACTTGGAAGAGGGATGTCGTAATCCAAGCTATAAAATATTTGAAGGTAGGCGAATGACGATTCACCAATTTCCACCATGAAAACGAAATATATATTATTAGGTTTTAATTGGTTTTTGAAACTCCTAGATCTTTGAGATTCATTGAACTGTTCAATGGCATGTTTCAATCTCGAGTGTGCCCTTCAGGTTTTGTGACTGGGATGCCGAGGATCACAAAACAAGGTGTGAAGTAACCATGCAAATTACTTGGTACCCTTAAGTGTTTACCCCTCAATCGATGTGCCGGTTAACCACACACGCTCCATCGATACTATGATAAATATTAAGTTACCCTTTGCCTAATTTGTTAAATCCAGGTTAGTGTGCCGGTTAACCACACACGCTCCACTAACGGTTTAAACAAAGTGCAAAGTGTAATTTCATGGATTAGCACCTTATTCACATTTTCCTAAGTAACTAAGATTGAGAATTTATAAGTGTTTAGTTACTTAGTATTTATCATTAATACTTTTAATGAAGGGAGAATTATAGTCCTTGTCCTACCCGTTCGGCTAACGACCCTCCACCAGTCAAGGAAGCGGTGGGTGAGAGTGGACACCCATTAAACTGCCATTTTATAGGCAGTAACCTTATACCCCCCTTATAGACCGGCTTCGTGAATGAGGCCTACTAACGGTAAGACTGACTTTACTCTTATACATATATATAAATATTATTAACTTATAATATTATAAAGTATAAGGGTTGAATTTTAACTTTTAAAATTCTAAGGGCTAACTTGGAATTAAAGTATTCATAAGTGAAAACTTTTCAAATTCCAAAACTTGAGGGCAAGTTTTGAAACTATTCAAAACTAATTAATTCCATAACTTATGAGTTTAAAGTAGTTTTAATTAAAAAAAACCCTTTAAGTTCCATAACTTGAGGACAAGTTATGGAAGACTTTTAACTAATAAAAGAATGTAACTTTTCTTTATTTTTGTAACTTATGGAACTAATTAAGGTTACACATTTTATCATTTAATGAAGTGACTCTTGAACCTCCATAACTTGAGGACAAGTTATGGAGTCATAAAACCATTTAATGAGGACAAGACTCTTCATTTTTGTAACCATTGCCAACTTTTTATGAGTTTTATGAAACTTAAATGTGACTTTTCATATAACTTGAGGACAAGTTACAAAAACACATTTTAGAATCAACTCTTAAATTAAAATGGATTGAAAACACATAATCAATTAACTTTTCTATTAATCTAATAAACTCATATGAACAAAGATAATTCACATCAATTTTTTTTCAAGTAATTAGCATAACTTTTAAACTAATACAATTCGATTTTTCACTAATTTTGCAAGTATAACAAGAAAACAAGCCTTGTCTCTGATACCACTGATGGGTTATGAGCATTCTAACACTCCTAAGTGTACATGCAACCCTAAATACCTTGGATCTATGTTTTCTCTATTATACATACAATTATGAACATCCAAGGTATTATCCTAATCTAGCATACAAAATAATAAATATAACAAGATAGAATACATACCTCTTTGATGTAGAATGTCTTCATGAAGCTTGAGTGCCTAGTGCCCCAAGTGTGACACCTCAAATGGTTCACACAACACCAAATACACTTGATTTGTCTGGAAGCTAGCATCATTATACCCAATAAATCTCAACGTATCACTGCCACCAAGGACTAGAACCATGTCCTTTGTCCTTTGTCCTTTGTAGATACTTGAGAATGTTCTTCACTACTATCCAATAAATTCTGCCTGGATGTTCTTGAAAGCGACTGACCATGCTCAAAGCAAAAGACACATCAGGGTGAGTACATGTCATAAGATACATGATCGATCATATAGTCGAAGCATATAGGACTAGACTCATTTCAGCTATCTCTTCATTAGTATTAGGGCTTTGAGTCTTACTCAACTTGACATTACTCTGAATAGGTAGCTCTCCTTTCTTGGAATTTTCCATACTAAAACATTTTAGTACCTTATCCAAGTATGCACTTAGGCTAAGACCAATTAGTCTTTTCTTTCTATCTCTTAAAATTGTTATCCCTAGAATATAGGCTGCTCCCCCCAGATCCTTCATCGTGAAACACTTCCCAAGCCAATATTTTGCTTCTTGTAGGGTTGGAATGTCGTTTCCTATAAGGAGTATGTCATCAACATACAATACCGGGAAAGTTACTATACTCCTACTAGCATTGACATACACACATGACTCATCTTCACTCCTAGAGAAACCAAATTCTTTGACTTTCTCATGGAAGCAAAGATTCCGGTTGCGAGACACTTGTTTCAACCCATAAATGGATTTCTCAAGCTTACACACTCTATTGGGATACTTTGCATCTACAAAACCCTCTGGTTGATTCATGTAAACATCCTCAGTCAACTTCTCATTAAGGAAAGAAGTTTTGACATCCATCTGACATATTTCATAATCATGAAAGACAGATATGGCGAGCGTTATCCTAATAGACTTTATCTTGGCCACTGATGAGAAGGTCTCATCATATTCAATCCATGGGGTTAGAGTAAAACCCTTTGCAACCAGTCGTTCCTTGAAGGTGTGTACCTTTCCATCCATGTCCTTCTTCTTCTTGAAGATCCATTTGCAACCCACTGTCTTTCCACCAGATTGTTGATCAACCAAATTCCAAACTTGGTTATCATATATGGACTTGATCTCGCTGTCTATTTCCTCTTCCTACTTGACAGCTTCAGGGTCTACCATCGGTTCCTTGTAGTTAGTTGGCTCATCCAAATTTACCAATGTATGATCACTGAGAAACGTGTCTCCACCTATAGTTATATGAAAACCATAGAACTCAGGTGGCATTCTAACTCTACTATAATGGCGAAGAGGTAATGAATCATCAATGGGCTCAACAACAGTCTCATCCTCTGGTTGAGAGTTGGTGTCTTCTACGGTTCCTTCATTGGTTGATTCTTGAATCTCTTCAAGGTCAATTGTACTCCCATTGTCCTCTTTGCACACAAGCTCTCTCTCACGAAAGACTCATCTTCATGCTCCAAAGACTTTGATGGGTAACCAATGAAAATACACCTCTCACTTCTAGGTTCTAGCTTGTTATGAGTCTCTCGTCTAACGAAAGCTTCACAACCCCAGACCTTGATATGTGCTAATAAGGGAACTTTCCATGTCCATATCTCGTGAGGTGTTTTGGAAACCTTCTTGGTAGGGACAAGATTGATGATATGGGCAGCTGTCTTTAAGGCATACCCCAAAAAAAAATTGGGAAGAGAAGCTCGACTGATCATGGAATGAACCATGTCTAATAGGGTTCGATTACGCCTATCAGCCACACCATTAAGTTGTGGTGTCCTAGGAGGAGTCAATTGTGAAACTATTCCACATTCCTTGAGACAATCATGGAAATCGATACTAACATACTCTCCACCTCTATCTGATCGGAGAATCTTTATCTTCCTGCCTAACTGATCCTCAACTTCATGTTTAAACTCTTTGAACTTTTCAAAGGTTTCTGATTTATGCTTGACTAAGTAGATATATCCATATCTTCTATAATCATATATAAATGTTACATCCCTTATGGCAGATCTGAAGGGTCCACACACATCTGTGTGTATGAGATCCAACAATCCTTCACCTATTTCACAAGATCCAGTGAAAGGTGATTTTGTCATCTTGCCCAAAAGATAAGATTCACATTCATCATCTGGCCTTAAGTCAAATGATTCCAACACTCCATCCTTTTAGATTTGGGCGATGTGTTTCTTGTTAATGTGCCCAAGATGACAATGCCACAATCATGCCTTGTTTATACCATTAGATGAATCAATATGGAATACATTATTGCCTAAGCTATCAACACAAATCACAGTTTCATACACACCATCACAAGGTAAAGCTTCAAACATAATATTACCATTTTTTAAAACTAGAATCGATCCATTCACATCATTAAATAAATATCGAAAATTAAAGAAATAATGTTTCACATCATTTTTGACAAAACAACAATAAACTAAGTTTAATCTAACATCACCACCAATCATAAGACTATAAATTCCGAGGTAACAAGAGAAAATCGTTTATTGCCCATTATCAGATTCATCATTCCATGCTCCACCCCTCACTTTCTCTTAGCCCCTACAAATCAGAACAAATGTGAAAACCACATCCTGTATCAAGGACCCAAGAACGAGTAGGCTGTGAGTTATTAGTTTTAGTAGTGTAAAAACGTGCCGACGATGGCTTCACTTTGTCATCCTTGATGTCCTACAAGTACTTAGGGCAACTTCGTTTCCAATGGCCCTTATCATTGAAATAGAAGCAAATGGTGTCTTTGGGATCACTAATAGAAGGAATGTCAGAATTGGGCCTTGCTCTTAGGCTATTGCTAGACGACCCAACATGGGCCTTGGCCTTCCAGTTGGACTTGGGAGCAGCTTTCCTCTTCTTTCCTTTGTTTTTCCCAATGGCAAGGACAAGAGCACTGGTAGGAGTAGGGGTTTTATTCTTCTTCATGCCCGACTCGACCGTATGCAATAGGTTATGGAGTTGGGCTAATGTGGTTTTAGTACTTTTCAAATGATAAGCCAGAATGAACTGATCATAACAAGGTGGCAAAGAGTTATGGATCATGTCAATGGCCCACTCCTCGTCAAAGTTCACATTAAGACTTTTAAGGCACTCCACGTATCTTTGAATCCTTTGCACGTGATTGCAGACCGACTCTCCTTCCTTCAACTTGCAAGCCATGAGGGCCTTGACAACCTCATTATTTTCTCGACTAGCTCTCTTGTGAAACCTATTCCACAAGATCCAAGTTCATATCGTATGGCTAATAGTCCTCATAGAACCTTTGCAATTCAGGAACCATGTGGCAACCATGATGCAATAAACCTTTGTTACATTGTCGTAGTGTTTCTTGTAGGAGGCTATTTCTTCAGGAGTAGCAGTGGCTTCATCAATATCAACAAGTTATTTTTCAAGGACATACTCTTTTCCCTCGTATCGAAAGCCATATTGATGTTACACATCCAATCATTGTAGTTGGTGCCATCCAATGTCACCTTGAACACAATCGAGAGGAGTGGGAAGTTGTGTCACGAGTTTTGAGAAGCAGAAGCATCACCAACAGTAGAGATCTATAGAGAAAAAGTAGTTTTAGTTAGATGACAATAAACCAATATAAAAATTCACAACTAAGAAAAGGGATGTCGTAATCTTATCGCGAATTTATGAAGATAGGTAAAGACAATTTACCAATTTTGATCAAAATAAAATTCCTGTATCTTTTGATATTCATTGATTCGTATCAGTGACATCTTTAATCTCAAATTATGCTCTTCTATTTATGACTGAGATGCCAAGGATCACAAACAAGATGTGAATAACCATGCAAATATGCTTGGCAGCCTCGATGTCATTTATTATATCTAATTAATGTGTTGGTTAACCACATGCGTTCCTGTTAGGTGCATTTTGTGCACCTTTTTGCACACCTTTTAGTCCCTTTTATGCATCTATTTAGCATAGTTGTTCTTCATTTTTCTTGCATTTCATCAAATTCATGTTAATCTCTAGAACAACCTTATTTTCACGCTTTCATGATCTTTTCAGGTAAACCGGAGGTTGGAACGCGCTTTGGGAGGTGCCGGGAAGCATGGGTGAAGATTTCGGGATGATCGGACGCAAAACAGAAAAGTTGGAAAAATTAAGATTGGACTTGGAGGCAAGAGTGTACACGACGCGTGCTGAATTTACACTAAAATGAGAGTGTCACACCCCAAAACCGGAATGGCGGAAACGTTCAGGGGTGGAGGATGTCATGTATAGTATCACAACAATGCATAGTAGTAAACAAGCAGCAACATCATCCATTGCAATAATAATATAATTTCATACAAGTGTGTTCTGTAAAGTTTATAAGACACCAAAAAAAATGTAATCAAAATATGAGATGAGTCTTGAACGAGCTCCATCTTCTCAAAAGCCTGGCATCGGTACCTGTCTACTGATGACCTGAGAATACAAGTTATTTTGAAAGAATTTATCAGCTTTAAAGCTGGTGAGATCATAAGTATTTTAGTGTCTTTGTCTGTATGAAAGTGTTTGTATGTACTTGATGTATAAGTTTGTAAATGTTTGTAATTGTTTGTAAATGTTTGTATCTCCTAGAAAATCCTATATTTTCTACTAAACGTAGCCTTCTACCAAGGCATCAAATGAAATGTATGTTTGTTTCTTGTAAAAGTGTGTATTTTCCCAAGTATGACTATCATTAACCAAGAATATAGTTTTACATTATCTTTTATGTGAAAAGATCACAATGTGAATGCAATGGGAAAATAATAAAGTAATGTAGTGTTGTATTATAGTAACTACTGCTGTACTAATTACCTTAAACCAATTATTATTTAAAGTAACATGTGATATGCCTCTACCATACTACCGACTATAAACACGACGATGAAAGACGTCGGAAGAAATGACATTTGGCACCCGTAGACTTGCAAGTCCCACTGTAGCGAGCAGCAAGGTGTAGGATAGTCAATCCAGTATAGATCTATACACAAATTCAACGCTCTCCTTGTAGGAGACTCTGGATACAAAACGAGCCATGACAGGTGATTCCATGCCCCGTTACGTGGCTCACATAACTGTTGTAATGTTCTTGTATATGTAATGTGTGTACTAGCTGTATTGTATGTTCTCTCTCTGACTAGTATGTATGTATGTTCTCTCTGTGTGTTATTGTTTGTTTCTCATCATAGTGCGTTATGTTTGTTTCTCACCATAGTATTCTCTATCTATATGTTATGTTTGTTTCTCATCATAGTATGTATTGACTCATGTATGAACTGACTCATTGTATGTTTCACTGTCCTAGTAATAGTATTAGTAACTTCCTAAACTATACCTATTATAGTTTACTAGTAATGTTGTTTGCATATATGAACATGCTTGTATACCTTTGCTACCCAAAGGTATTGAACTGAATGAAGGAACCTTTATATCTATACAAATATACATAATATATAACTAAGATTCAAACGACCTTCGGACAAATAACCGATACCCTAAGTCCACAACCAAACAAGGAACAGGAAGTAAAGCAAGCTATCAGTCCTAAGTCCTTTCAATCCTACTTATATAACTATATCTATATAGATATGCATTTGAACAAGTATAAGTTTAAAAGAGTTTGAATAAAAAGTATTTAACATGTAAAAGTATTTGATAACCATTTGAAGTAGTTTTGTTTGATAAAACAGCTAATTGAATAGCAAATCCTTTGTTTGATAGTTATTAATCACATGTGATTGATATAATAACTATAATGTTTCAACTTGTATTCGCCCCCATAAAAGCATTTAAAATCATTTAAAAGATAGATTAAGGGGTATGAACTCACTTGTAGTGAGTGGTTTGGATGAACGGATGGTATAGGATGCTAAGTGTCAAGCGAAGACTTGGACACACACACGGATCCTATTTAACATATAATGACACATATATGTATCCAATTAGTCAATTTATAACTAATTTATCAAGTAAAGACACCCTAAAACATGGATAACACTTTGTTTCAAGTGTTAGTAGTACCAAAGGGTTGTATCTAATGGAAGTATGGCCTTACATTTGAGCTTATGGCCATAATGGTCACAACACTTGAGTTTACGGCCATTGGTCATTTCCCCATGAGTTTACGGCCGTAAACTCATGGTATAATGTACCATTTTGTGCTTAAAGGTCTTACAAGTCATGATTTAGCATCTTATAGTCAAGTCCAAGCCTTAGGAAGTCTTGGTGGCACAATTTCACCACTTAATGGAGTTTACGACCCATGGACATTCCTCCATGAGTTTACGGCCGAAAACTCTATGAGTTCTTGATCTTTTTGATGTTTAAGGTCCTAAACACTTCAAGGAAATGATCTAGACTAGTATCCAAGGCTTAGGAAGGGACTGGGGCTCACTATGCCCCATCTATTAGGGTTTACGGCCCAAGAACATGTCTTGGCCGTAAACACCTTATGATCTTGTGTTTCATGGTGTTTTCTAGTTGCATGACAAGTGTATCAAGCCTATAACAAGCTAAGGTAAGAATACTTACAATATAAGGGCTTGTAAGGGTGTTCACGGCCCAAGAACACTAGTGTGTGTTCTTGGTGTTCTTGGTGAAATGAAGAATGCTTGAAGATCTAAACAAATGGAATGATTTCATGGATGAAATCATGTAAGATCACTAGATTAAGGAAGATATCAACTAATCAAGGCAAGAAACACTTACAAAGTTGAAGATCAAGAGGGAAAATCAGATGATACTTGAGAGAGAATGAGTTCTTGGCTTGGAAATGGTAAAAAAAAATGACTAAGTGTCATTTTTATACTCCTTAGAGTTTACGGCTGTAAACTCCATGTTTAGGCCGTAAACTCCAAAATCTTGGAGTTTTGGAAATTAAATGTTGCACACTTTAACCTAAAGTATCCTCTCTCCAGTTATCTCTTGAAGTACTAGGCTTTAGAACACTCAAACTGACTCCAAAAAGCTTAAAAGTTAGCAGAAACAAATCTGACTTCTATTGAAGTGAATGGTTGTACAGAATAGAAATTTTGGGTTGTCACAAAGAGCACGGGTCGTGTTTGACCAAAAAGAAAATGTTGACTATGCTGAACACAAACCGTGTCAGGTTAGCCTATTTTGACACGGCCGTGTTGGCCCAGTTGATCCATTTTTTAGCATTGTACTTTGGAAGAAGAACCGAGGATGGAATGCCAATTCCCACTCAACACGACCCGTGTTGATTTACTCTGTTTTGACACGGGGCGTGTTCGGCCCTAAAACTTACTTTTAGCAGTTTTTCCTATCTTTCATATTACGGGAATTAGGGTATTTTTAGACCTACGCATCATATCAGAGCACTATTGGTGGGAAGATTTCGAAGGCTTTTTCAAGGATTTGATCATTTTTCATTCGAAAACATTATTTCTCTTATTTGTAAGTTGTAATTGCGTACTATTTCCATCCTTTCGACTTGTGATCTTGTTCTAGCCATGTGTGGCTAGAACTCTAGTTTCTCCAACTTCATGTTTTGACTTCTTAGTTGTAATTTCAATCATATGACATGATGTTTGCTTTTAATTTCTATCTAGTGAATTTGTGTTTGCTTTAATCAAATGTTTGATTCTAATTGTGATTCTTATTGGCCATTTTGTCACACCCCGAAACCGTGATGGCGGAATCGTTCTGGGGTGGAGGACGTCATGCGTAGTATCACAACATTTGTATAGCAAGCATAGTAAACACAAACAAACATTGAATACAAATATGAAAAATGTTTACATCAGTTTGAAACTTGTTTTAAATACATCAAAAGTATGTAATCATATAAAAATATAACGCTTATTGCTCCGGCTCCTCAAAATCCAGCAGGTACCTGTCTACTGATTCCCTGAGAATACAAGCGGTTTGAAAGAATATCAGCATAAAGCTGGTGAGTTCATAAGCATTTAGTTTTGGTGAAAAATGTTCCTTCGAAATCCTCTTGAAAGTGTTCCTTAAGAAAATCCCATATTTTCTTACGAAAAGTAGTGTTAAAAGAGTATCTAGCGGCAGAAAGTAAACCATCAGTTTTAGAAATACTAGTGTTATCCTGGGAAAATCCTATATTTTCCCTAAAAACAGGTTATCTGTACTAGAGGTAGTGATGCCCGTCTAGAGATCCCTGATTTCTATTAGTATATATAAAAGTAGTTTTATTACTCAAAATAAAACAAATGAAGATTAGAGTCAATAGGCCAAAAAAAATAGTTTATACTTGTTTTGTGAGTCGTATAACCATACTTGATATGACCGAGAGACCTTTATAACGTTCTTCAGGCGTTAAGCTAAATGACATTTGTTCACCACAGGCGTGCCCGCCTAACTGTAGCTAGCAGTTCATGTGTGGGATTGTCAGTCCCGAATAGATCTATTCACAAATCTCACGCTCTCCCTCCAGGAGACTCTGGTTATACTGGGATAGGATTTATTACTATACACCTAAGGGTACAGTATTGAAGTAGAGCCTCACAATTCTGTATAATCTAGTTTACTAGCGAGAAACAGTATAAAAACATTGATTATCCTTGAATAATAGTACTTTATACTCATGAGAAAATATATAACATAAACTAAATCTGCCATAGTTTATATATATTCATTTATGAAATCTGATTAGGTAGCGACTGCCTAGAGGGTTATCCCAAACTATACCCATTATAGTTTATTAGAATTTGTACGGATATTGCTTTGTAAAAACCTTTCTGAAAGCTATGAAGTTAGATTTCCAAAATAGTAGTTTCCCTTATGCTCAACATATTACAAAAAGAGATAAAATATCCGAATATGTTATTAAATGTGGAAATCGTTGGACTGCATTAATAAGTTTAAAACTTAATAAAATACTTTGAATTTGGCTTGTATTGAATATGTTATTAAACGTGGAAATCGTTGGACTGCATTAATAAGTTTAAAACTTAATAAAATACTTTGAATTTGGCTTGTATTCCCCCCTGAAAACATTAAAAACACGGAAAATGTAGGGGTATGAACTCACAGTTTGACGGATGATTCGAGCGGATGATCGGTTACGAGTGTTGAGTGTCAATTGATGTTTCGTACTCAAGTGGATCCTAATAACATATAGTAACACATACATGTGTTAGAATTAGAGTGTTTCATGACTAAACGTGACGGGAAAACACCCTAAAGACTTGGAAATGCTTGTCGGGACCCTATATGATCAAACAAAGGAGGTGTACGGCCAAGAGAGTGTGTGTGCGGCCCGGGTGTGCGGTCAGCATGTGTGTACGGTTGCACACAGGAGTGTGCGGCCGTACAGAGGGCGTGTGCAGTCGTACAAGCGAGTGTGCGGCCGTACACTCCTCATTTGTGTCCGAAATGTCGATTTTGAGGTGTTTCTAGGCTAATACCAAGTCCAACTAGCAAATGGAGGTCAAACTCTCACTTTGGAGAGTCTTTAAGGTGTGTACGACCACCTTATGAAGGTGTGCGGCCATACACCTTCAAGTGATGAAGAACACGAAGAACACTATGAGTTTTAGGCTTAGATCAAGGTGTCTTACCAATATAACAAGCTGAATGATAGAGTACTTCACGTTTTTGAGGCCCTTAGAGTGTTCTTGGATGAAGTTTCTAGAGAGAGACAGTAGAGAGAGAAAGTAGAGTGTAGCCAAATGAAAAGAATGAATGAAGGGGTCACCCTATATACATAGGGATGAGTGTGCGGCTGGAAGATGGGTGTGCGGCCGCACACTTGGGTGTACGGTTGAGGAGTGGGTGTGCGGCCGCACACTCATGTGTACGGCCGTACACTCCTCCTGAGAGAGTGTATGGCCCGAATGTTGTACTACGACTTGGTATTACTCGACCTAGAACTCAACCTTTGATTGTACGAGGCTTAGAAAGTATCATTACACCATTAAACGGTGTTAAATGATGATAAAATCGAGTTTAACATTGATAAAATTGATCGATTGTACAGGATAAAAGTTTCGGGTTGTCACATCATCCCCCGTTAGAGGGAATTTCGTCCCAAAATTCGAATATAGAATACAAATCATGCATTAGGAAAGAGATGTGGATATTTCTGGTTCATCTGATCTTCGCGCTCCCAAGTGAATTCAGGTCCCCGCTTGGCATTCCAGCGAACCTTCACTATCGGGATGCGACTTTGTTTCGTTCGTTTGATCTCTCTATCCATGATTTCGACTGGTTCTTCCACGAAGTGTAGACCATCGTCTAATTTGATCTCGTTGAGAGGAATCACAAGTGTCTCATCGGACAGACACTTCTTTAGGTTCGACACGTGGAAGACAGGATGGATGTTGCTGAGCTCTAGTGGTAACTGGAGTTTGTATGCTACGGGACCGATCCTAGCGAGGATCTCGAATGGTCCAACGTACCTTGGGTTTAGCTTTCCACGTTTTCCGAAACATATCATGCCTTTCCAGGGCGAGACCTTCAGAAGGACGCGGTCACCGACCTGGAATTCCAAGGGTTTTCGTCTCTTATCGGCGTAGCTCTTTTGTCTATCTCGTGAGGCTTTCAGTCGTTCTCGGATTTGCACAATATTTTCAGGACCAGTGAGAGTGCTGTCAGGGACTTGACCCTTGACTAACTGCGTGTCACCCACTTCAGCCCAACACAGAGGGGATCTGCACTTGCGGCCATAGAGGGCTTCAAACGGCGCAGCCTTGATGCTGGTATGGTAGCTGTTGTTGTAGGAAAATTCAACCAAAGGAAGATGAGTGTCCCATGACGCGCCGAAGTCGATGACGCAAGCTCTCAAAATATCTTCCAATGTCTGAATTGTTCTCTCACTCTGTCCATCAGTCTGCGGATGATAAGCCGTGCTCATATCCAATTTAGTTCCAAGAGCCTTTTGTAGTGATTGCCAGAATCTCGAGGTAAACCTGCTATCTCGGTCGGAGATAATGGATACAGGTACCCCATGAAGGCGAACTATCTCTTGAATGTAGATCCGTGTGAGTCTCTCCATCTTGAAGTTTTCTTTGATTGGCAGAAAGTGGGCGGACTTCATCAACCGATCGACGATTACCCAGATGGCATCGTGCCCACTCGGAGATTTGGGTAATTTGGTGACAAAATCCATGGTTATCCTTTACCACTTCCACTCAGGTATTTCTGGCTGTTGAAGTAAACCTGAGGGCTTCTGATATTCCACCTTCACCTTGGCGCAAGTCAAGCACTTGCCCACGAAGGTTGCAATATCCGCTTTCATGTTTGGCCACCAATAGAGCTGTTTGAGATCCAAGTACATCTTATCCGACCCTGGGTGAACGGAGTATTTCGTCTTTTGAGCCTCATTCATGACAACCTCTCTGTACCCGCCGAACTTTGGGGTCCAGATCCGGTTCATGAAAGAGTACACTCCGTCTCCCTTGATCTCCAAGTTCTTGTCCATTCCCCGTAAAGCTTCATCTGCCATGTTCTCGGGTTTTAAAGCTTCCAGCTGAGCCTCTCTGATTTGCGCGAACAGATGGGAATGGATGGTCATTGTTAGTGCCTTCACCTTACGCCCCGAATACTCCTTTCGGCTGAGGGCATCTGCTACCACATTGGCTTTGCCGGGATGGTAACGAATTTCGCACTCGTAGTCACTGAGCAGCTCTACCCATCGTCGATGTCTCATGTTTAACTCCTTTTGATCAAAGATATGCTGCAAACTCTTATGGTCGGTGAAAATAGTGCACTTGGTTCCGTAGAGATAATGTCTCCAGATCTTTAACGCAAAGACCACTGCTCCCAACTCTAAATCGTGAGTTGTATAATTGACTTTGTGTGTTTTTAACTGCCTCGAGGCATAGGCGATGACCTTTACTCGTTGCATGAGCACACAGCCTAGGCCTTGATTGGATGCATCACAATAGACCACGAAGTCTTCCGTCCCTTCGGGCAGGGACAAGATAGGTGTGCTGCATAGGGCCTGCTTCAATGTTTGAAACGCAGTGTCTTGCTTGACTCCCCACCTAAAGGTTACACCTTTTTGTGTCAGGGTAGTTAAAGGCTTAGCGATTCTGGAGAAATTCTGGATAAACCTGCGATAATAGCCTGCGAGACCCAAGAATTGCCGGATTTCTGTGGGTGTCTTTGGTGCAGACCAATTCTCTATCGCTTTGATCTTGGAAGGGTCCACGTGTATGCCTTCTTTGCTAACCACGTGACCAAGGAAATTCACCTTCCTGATCCAGAACTCGCACTTTGAAAATTTTGCATATAGCTTCTCTGCCCTTAAGGTTTCCAGCACCTGCCTCAAATGCTGTTTATGATCGTTCTCACTCCGCGAATAGACAAGTATATTGTCGATGAACATGATCACGAACTTGTCCAGGAAAGGGCGGCACACCCGATTCATCAGGTCCATGAATACTGTCGGTGCGTTAGTCAGGCCAAAGGGCATTACTACAAATTCGTAGTGTCCATAGCGAGTTAGGAATGCTGTCTTGGGCACATCATTCTCGTGAACTCGCAACTGATGGTACCCTGATCTTAGATCTATCTTTGAGAAATAAGTGGCTCCCTGAAGTTGGTCAAAGAGATCATCGATTCTGGGTAAGGGATATCGGTTCTTGATGGTCAGTTTGTTCAGTTCTCGGTAGTCAATGCACATCCGAAAGGATCCATCTTTCTTTTTCACGAACAAGATCGGAGCTCCCCAAGGTGAGGAACTCGGCCTTATAAACCCTTTGCTGATCAGCTCATTGAGCTGGCTGGATAACTCTTGCATCTCCACTGGCGCTAAACGGTAAGGAGACTTAGCTACAGGAGTAGCTCCGGGGATCAAGTCGATACGAAACTCGACTTGACGCTCGGGAGGAATTCCTGGAAGATCTTCAGGGAAGACATCAGGAAAGTTGCAGACTTTGGGGATGCTCTCGAGGTCTTTACCCTCTTGTATCTCATCAACGACATGAGCTAGAAACGCATGGCATTCCTTCCGCAGGTACTTCTGAGATTTGACGCACGAGATGATACGAAGGTTTGAACTGAGTTTATCACCATAAATCGTAAGGTCTTCGCGAGAGGGAAGGTTGAGGCGAATAGCTTGTTCGAAACAAAGGATATCAGCTTGATTGGGGCTCAACCAATCCATACCGATAATGACATCGAAACTCTTAATAGATACAGGCATAAGATCGATAGGAAAGGAATGATTTCCTAAGGTAAGAGTACAGCCTATGAATATATCGTTCGTGCTCTCTTTCTTTCCATTAGCCATCTCGACGGTGAACGTTTCGGTTAAAGGTTGGGATTTACATTTGATTAGATGTTTGAATGCATGGCTAACAAAACTCCTCTCCGCACCAGAATCGAAAATAATGCATGCATGAGAGTTGTCAAGGAGGAACGTACCCGTAACAACGGTAGGATCAGGGACCGCTTCCTCCTGGCCCATTGCCAGCACCCTTCCTGCATTGTCACCTGTTGTCGCTTTGGGGCAGTTTCTTTTGAAATGCCCAACTTCTCCACATCCATAGCAGGCTTGGCTGGCACCCGCTCCAGGAATCGAATTGGTTGGTTGTGCTGGTGCTCTGCAGTATCGGGTTGTGTGTCCCTTCCTTCCACAGTTGTTGCAATTCAAATCACGGCAGGGTCCGTGATGATGAAAGGTACACTTGTTGCACAGAGGTAGTTTCCCTGAATAACCACCGGTAGGAGCTTGGGTGGTTGCAACAGCAGTGGGAGTAGCAGTAGGAGTAGTAGCAGCGTGGACTGCCACTGTTTGTTGCTTCTTGGAGGGCTCCTGAGGAGACTGGCCCTTGCGTTTGTTCCAAAATTTCTTCTTCTTCTCACCACTCTCCTTTTGTCACTCGGCGACCGCTGATGCCTCATCCAGATCGATTCCATGATCGATCAGAGTCTGTGCCAGATCCTTGGCGCTCTCAAATGTGGCCGGTCTAGCAGCTAAGACATTTCCTTTGGTTGGCTGTGTCAGTCCCCAGATGTACCTCTTGATTTTCTTGCTTTCCGGGATGACCATTCCCGGACAGAGGAGAGCCAGATCACAGAATCTAACGGTGTAGGCAGCGATGTCGGAACCCTTCATCTTCAAGTTCCAGAGTTCGTGCTCCAACTTTTGCACTTCGCCCCTCGGGCGGTATTCCACAAGCATGAGTTCCTTCAGTCTTTCCCAACCCATGACATTAGCCACCGGCAGGGTTAGGGTTTTGACTCGACCATTCCACCAGGTCAAAGCTCTGTCGGTGAAGGTGCAGGCGGCGAACTTCACCTTGTTTGTTTCAGAACAGGCGCAAATTTCGAAGATGGATTCGATCTTCTCGAACCATCGAGTCAGAGCGATGACACCTCCATTCCCGTCGAAGGACTTGGGTTTTGCAGTCATGAAGTCCTTGTAGGAACACTCCTTTTGATGTCCCTGACTTCCATCTTGTCTCTGTGGGTCGGTTCCACCTCCAGCCCCACCAACATTCACTTGTGCCATTGCTGCAGTCATGGCGGCTGTAACTGCTGCCTGAAACATGACGGGGTCGAACTGAGGGGGTGGTGGTGGTGGCGGAGTGGTGTCGTTTCTTCTGATGGGTCTTGGTCGGGGAGGCATCTTTTTCTAGAAACAATCAGGAAGAAGAGGATGGTAAGTCCTCAAGATATATGAACAAAACATATCTCATCCTGATAATAAAGTGTTCTACCAAGCGATAAGCAAAGAAAGGTTACTAATGCAAGCAAGTTATCGCTAAGAAACAAATAGGTAGCAACACTAGGAATGAATATCCTCACTGAATTTGGCTCTAACAAAATACTCCTATAGTATTTTATAATGAATGTTTTTGGTAAGTTTAGGCCTGCTGTAACACCACAGTCACTCCCAAGCACATGTTGGTCATGTCTAGACTGAATATAGTTGATTAGGCTATATTGACCCTAGACATGATTACATAACTGTACAGGTTTAACCCCAGTGCCCCAACATCCAAATACTTTTTGTTATGATCTATTAATGACACGAATTCTGTTATGTATGCATGCTCGCATACTTTTATAAAAATACTTATATTTTTGAAAGTATACTTTTAGTGTAGAGCACTTAAGCCCCTTAGTGTTTATAGTTGTATACCACGTAAGGTTCGGTATACTAGTTCGCTATAAACAAGGGCTCTGTCACACCCCGAAACCGTCATGGCGGAATCGTTCCGGGTGGAGGACGTCATGCGTAGTATCACAACATTTGTATAGCAAGCATAGTAAACACAACCAAACATTGAATACAAATATGAAAAATGTTTACATCAGTTTGAAACTTGTTTTAAATACATCAAAAGTATGTAATCATATAAAAATATAACTCTTATTGCTCCGGCTCCTCAAAATCCAGCAGGTACCTGTCTACTGATTCCCTGAGAATATAAGCGGTTTGAAAGAATATCAGCATAAAGCTGGTGAGTTCATAAGCATTTAGTTTTGGTGAAAAATGTTCCTCATTTGTGTCCGAAATGTCGATTTTGAGGTGTTTCTAGGCTAATACCAAGTCCAACTAGCAAATGGAGGCCAAACTCTCACTTTAGAGAGTCTTTAAGGTGTGTACGGCCACCTTATGAAGGTGTGCGGCCGTACACCTTCAAGTGATGAAGAACACGAAGAACACTATGAGTTTTAGGCTTAGATCAAGGTGTCTTACCAATATAACAAGCTGAATGATGGAGTACTTCACGTTTTTGAGGCCCTTAGATTGTTCTTGGATGAAGTTTTTAGAGAGAGAAAGTAGAGAGAGAAAGTAGAGAGAGAAAGTAGAGTGCAGCCATATGAAAAGAATGAATGAAGGGGCCACCCTATATATATAGGGATGAGTGTGCGGCTGGAAGATGGGTGTGCGGCCGCACACTCGGGTGTACGGTTGAGGAGTGGGTGTGCGGACGCACACTCATGTGTACGAATGTACACTCCTCCCGAGAGAGTGTATGGCCCGAATGTTGTACTACGACTTGGTATTACTTGACCTAGAACTCAACCTTTGATTGTACGAGGCTTAGAAAGTATCATTACACCATTAAACGATGTTAAATGATGATAAAATCGAGTTTAACATTGATA
The DNA here is from genome assembly GCF_052849685.1 of Lactuca virosa. Taxonomy (NCBI): domain Eukaryota; kingdom Viridiplantae; phylum Streptophyta; class Magnoliopsida; order Asterales; family Asteraceae; genus Lactuca; species Lactuca virosa. Next base: position 148,670,631 of record NC_136429.1, on the reverse strand, counting down.
AAATTGATCGATTATACAGGATAAAAGTTTCGGGTTGTCACACATTTGAATTAGGGTTAGGTCATTCAAGTTATCTAATCACCAAATCCGTAATTGTTTTGTGAATTAGACTAAGTAACAAGCACTAAAATGATTTTCATTGAATGAATTTAGTGTAAATCTTATTCGCACACTCTTACGCTCCCGAGCTTGTGAGGAGTATTGGGTGTTGTTGGGAACATTCACATAAAGTTTAATGCAATCTTTCAATCTAATTCTAAGAGCATGTTTAGATTAGGTTAGTAAGGTTAGGGTTAATCAAAAAGATTGTTTTGGTTAATTAATATAGTGAATGGGAAGTGTTAGAGCTTGTTAACACTTTCAAGTACCAACTTAGATAGAATTGAGCAAATATCTACTCATCTTTGAATCGCATTGCTAAGTTGTCATACATAGAGTTGGAGTCCTTACAATTTATGAAGTTAATTCACTAATTTAGTTGATTACTTGTGTCTTTAACTATTTGTTCTAATCATTGCATTCAAAATCCCCCTTTTTACTATCGGTGACCAAAATACCCTGCGCAAAGAGGTATAGATTGATTGTCCTGTGTCTCTATGGTTCAACCCTACTTGACTTGTACTACCTTTTAGTGCAATATAGTGGTGTTCTTTTAGAGTATATCGTACCCCTTTATTTGTTGGGTTTGACACGCCTAACATATTGCCGTTGTTGTCGGGGACACGGTGTTACTAAGGGGCTGTTTGTTTTTTGTGTGAAGATCTGCGCAACCACTTTTATCTGCGCCGCGCAGACAACGTGCAAACATATGCCTTCGCAGAGTGTTTGTTTTTTGGAAGTGTGCTGATCAAAAAACATCTGTGCGAGGTCTTCCTGGCGCATACATGGTCCACTATCTTCAAAGGTCTTCAAACCTCATTTTAACCTAAACCAAAAAAAAACATGGGCCATCATGTAATTTTTTTTCTTTCTTTTTTTGTTGAAAATGCATTTTTAATGTTTATGACATGAAATTAAGTTTGAAAAATCAATTTATTTCAACAGCTACAGACGTTAAAAACAAACAGTCTTCTTATTGCAGACTGCAGAAATTTGGTCCACCTCTTCTGCCGCAGAGGCTTGCAGATGTGGTCCGCAGACTGCAGACATTTTGGCTTCAAAAAAACAAACAACACCTAATAGTTTATGCCTAGATCTTTCCGTACAGGTACACCACTGCAAATTGACTCAAAGATAGATAAGACTACAAAGAGCTTACGGAAGCAAGCCAAGCTTCGTAAGAAGCGACCGGGTTCCGGGACTTCTTCATCATCTAACCCTCCAGTCATTAACATTTGGGAGGATATACCCTTATCAAGTGTATCTGCATCCGAAATAGAAAGCCTATCACTCTCACCTCAACCATCCTCACCCAAAAGTACCACTCCACCCTCTTCACCTACTTATAACATCCCAAACTCTACACCCACAAAAACTTCAACCACTACTCACACAATGGGAGATAACCCTGGAGGAAACCAAGGTCCTCTAAATCCACCACCAGAGAAAAATCTTTGCCAATGGGCGAGGCAAGAGGTTACTTAACGACCTCTTTGCATCACATATCCGGAAACCACAAACCTTGAATTAAATTCCGGACTCATCCATCTACTCCCAACTTTTAGAGGCCTTGAAAACGAAGATCCCCACAAGTTTCTAACTAAATTCCATGTTGTGTGTGTGGGCATGAAACCACACAATGTCACAGAGGATCAAATCAAGCTTAGGGCATTCCCCTTCGCGATGCAAGATGCAACAAAAGACTGGATTTATGACCTTCCACCGGGAACGGTTACTACATGGGTAGATCTTGGACGATTGTTTTTGGATAAATATTTTCCCGAGATGAAAGCTTCAGCCCTACAGAGGGAAATCATTGGAATCAAGCAACATAAAAGAGAAGCCTTTCACACATATTGGGAGAGATTCAAGAAACTTTGTGCCCGTTGTCCCAAGCATGGAATCACCGAATACCAGCTCCTCCAATACTTCATTGAAGGCATGGATCCAATGGAAAGAAGGCTTCATAATGCCTCAAGTGGCGGGTCTTTACCCAATAAGACTCCAGCCGAAATCCGCTACCTAATTAAAAACATGGCTGAAGACTCTAAGCATTCAAGTCATGATGAAGAATGGTACACGGATGCACCCCGTGGTGTAAAAGAAGTCCAAACTCCTCAAATTGAAGCTCAATTGTCCGAGCTTACAAAAGTGGTAATGATGTTAGCTAAAGACAAAGGTGTGCAACCCACACCCCGCCCTTGTGGTATTTGCACTCAAGTAGGGCACCCAACCGACATGTGCCCTCAACTTCAAGAGGAGGATTATGAAAAAGCAAATACCTTGGGAGGGTATTCCGGGTCAAATCAAGAGGATACAAGCAGCCACGGGGTGATCAAAGATGGAACAACAATCAAGGTTGGGGAGGAAATCAACATGGAGGTTATCAACAAAGACCACCATTCCCTTAACATCAACAAAGGCCACCTTTTCAACCTCAAAATTTTCAGCCAAGGCAGCCACAACAACCACCTCCACAAACGTGCTCATCAAGCATGTCATTGGAGGATATCGTCAAAAGCCTTGCCACTAGCACTCAAAGCTTCCAACAAGAAACCAAGACTAGCATTAAAAGCTTGGAGCAACAAGTGTCACAACTTTCTCAATCCGTGAGTAGAATGGAATCACAAGCCAAGCTACCATCTCAAACCGAGAAGAACCCGAAACACAATGCATGTGCCATTACCTTAAGAGGTGGGAAAAGTTATGATGGACCAAGAAAGCCGAATGAAGAAGAAGAAGAAATGGAGATTGAAGTGGAGGAAGTTGTCAAAGAGAATGAAAAGAGTGATACTTTCAAGCCAAGGAAACCAATAGACACTGAGGTAAAAGTCACTCTAGCACCATTTCCTTCAAGGTTAACAAGCACAAAAAGAGAACGGGAAGATGACGAGATCATGACAATGTTCCAGGAGGTTGAAATCAACATCCCTCTTTTAGATGTTATTACACAAATTCCTAGATATGCTAAGTTCCTTAATGAACTTTGCACATTTAAGAAAAAGCTCAACGGAAATCACACGGTAAAAGTAGGAGAGAACATGTCCCTCGTGTTACAAAAACGGCTACCAAAGAAATGCAAGGATCCGGGTGTATTCACGGTTCCTTGTAAAATGGGTAACCTTTTTTTTCTACGTGCCATGCTTGATCTTGGAGCATCAATTAATGTTTTACCTTATTCAAGCAATAAAACAATAGGAGTTGGACCTTTAACAAAAAACAGAGTCATAATTTAACTTTCCGATCGCTCTTTAGTACACCCAAAAGGTGTATTGGAGGACGTTTTAGTGCAAGTAAATGAACTTGTATTTCCTTCTGATTTTTATGTGCTTGATATAGGAGATGATGACCAAACCTCGAGTTCCATACTTTTAGGTAGACCATTTTTAAAAACAGCAAAAACAAAAATTGATGTCTATAATGGTACATTGTCTATGGAATTTGATGGGGAGGTCATCAACTTCAATATCTATGAAGCAATGCAGTATCCAAGTGTAACATCCCAAAATTCATGATCAAAAATTTCATTTTTAATTAAATAACTGTAAAACCAATAGTCTGAAAACATCCATAGTATGATTCTATATCAAAACCCATATGTCAATAATCAAAACATGTCATAAGAAATCAACATCAGAGTGTAAATCCCAAAGATCTTATGTACGGAAAACGTAGTGTGATTCGCTGCGATCATGTCAGCTCCTTTCCTTTCGAAGAAGGGGTACCTGAAACCAAAACTGAAAACCGTAAGCACAAAGCTTAGTGAGTTCCCCCATCATACCACATACCATACAATAAACATACTGCATAACATATCCGGGTGCTGGCCTACCCCTTCGGTATCTTTCAACCGGTAACCGCCTAGCATATCAGGGTGCTGACCTACCCCTTCGGTCTCTTTCAACCGGTAATCTCCTAGCATATCAGCGTGCTGGCCTACCCCGTCGGTCTCTTTCAACCGGTTACAGGGACTATTTCACCCCTACTACTACCACATAATATCCTAGCATATACACATAAATCACATACTGCCTAGCATATCTGGGTGCTGGTCTACCCCTTTCGTCCTTTCGACCGGTTACGGGGACTATTACACCCCCTACCACTACCACGTAATAACATAACATACAAGCACATAAATCTCAACAGATAGTGACATACCATACAATTATCACACATACAATCATTTCTACTATAACAACTACTAGTGGGCCGGCATTGGTTCCTTCGACCCACTTATACCGGGAAGGTTACTCACCTCACACTGCTGAAGTCCACTGCAAGAAATCCTTAGCTGCTATCCTGGCAACTCCTTGAGCTATCAATACCAAAATATCACCTAATTAGCAATCGGGTCCCAAACCATGATCCATAATCCATACTTGGGGTAAAATGACCATTTACCCCTAGTCCAACAACATACATAAGGCCCAAAACTATCAAATCCATAAAAAACCATCAATGGCCCAATTTTCCAAATTAGGCCCAAACCCTTACATGAGCCTTTCCCAAAAGCCCATTTACTTTTCTGAACCAATGATTTTCCGATTGCCCAAAAGTACAAGCCCATTGGACCCACTCAAGGCCTAACTACATTGGGCCCACTAAGGCCCAAATCACCATCCAAGGCCCATTAGGGCAAGCCCAAAAAGGCGAGCCCAACCACAAGTCCATTACTCTAAAACCCTTAGTCCATTATGAGCCAAAACCAAAGGATAAGTCCAAGACCAAGCTAGACAACAATCAAAGGGCCCAAAACTTGCACAGGTGATGCTCACGTCATGAGCACCTTATGCTTACGTCGTGAGGTCGTGACTTTGGCCCAGAAACTTCCTCGAACATGCTCTCACGTCGTGAGGCTTCATTCCTCACGTCGTGAGTTCAGATTTGACCAAAAAAGCGCATTAAGCTCCTAATCCATTAAGCTTTAACATGGGACAGTCTAGAGGGTCTTCCTTGACCCCAAGGGCCATAAAAGTCAAAGCTTTTTAGTCATGTATGTCCAATACATGACTGAAACACCAACTTAGGTCAAAATGAAGGAAAAAGTGTTGGGTTTTGAGCATTCTAACACTCCTAAGTGTACATGCAACCCTAAATACCTTGGATCTATGTTTTCTCTATTATACATGCAAATATGAATATTCCAAGGTATTACCCTATCTAGCATACAATCTTTGATACTTGGGTAATAAAACAAGTTAGAAGACATACCTTTTATGTAGCTTGATTCCTTGATGCTTAAGAGCCGAGTGCCCCAAGTGTGACACCTCAAATGGTTCACACAACATCAAATACACTTGGAATAACTTAGAGAGAAATGAACCACTTCATGAAATCGGCTAGCCCTCACCATACACACATAGTCTTATCTTGGTATCCGATTTTAGGAAGAATAAGATGCTTATATAGTGTGTCACAATTAGGGTTACACCATGTAAACCCTAATTGTCATGACCTTTCATTTCCATGATCCATCGGTACAAAAACACCATGGAGCACCCTATGGGTTTTAGCCCAACTTGATAATCCATGCAGCATTAGCCCACTATACAAGTATGGATGATTTACACAATCAACCCATATATTTAATTAGTCTCCTTTTTGATCACTTAATTAATTCCAAATTAATTCTTGATTAATACTAATTAAATAATCTTATTCATATATTAGAACTTATAATAGATTACCAAACATTAAGTGTTATTTCTCTCATTTTAGTCTATCCAAATGCATGATGCCATGCAACCCAAATGGACCATGCCAACCGGGTCAAGTACATACCAAATATAGTTATGGACTTAGACACTAATCCAACAGTCTCCCACTTGGATAAGTCTAAAACTATTATTGAGTATGACTTCAAAAACCGACCGGCAATCATAGCTCTTTAAGCCGTTGTCGAACTCTGATGTTGTAACTGAACTCTGATCTCGTTAATGACTTGTCCATTAGATAAGGGATCATATATTTCTCAATTCTAGATATCATATGGACTGAGACATGGATTATCAATCATTCTCTCAGTCCATGTGTTGTTTCCCGATTTCCGATTTATGATGACTGACTGATTGAACAGATCAAATCAGTCCTGGCTTGGCCAAGCAATCACATGTGTCATCATTAAATCATCGAGGGGCCCACATATATCGCTTTTATCCCGAAGGTAAAAGGAATGGATAAACTTCAACTCATATGGCTTGTTCTACTACTTGTTGAATCATACACAAAGGCACGTTTTATAACATCGAGTTACCAATGTGGTTTTCGTGCAATCAATGTATAACCAACTTATAGTAACAACTCATATCTCTAGTTTTGAAGAATATAAGATATTAACGTCTCATGATCACTCGTGATAAAATCCATGAAGTGAGTCAAATGAGCGTGGGTTGAATCTAATACTCAGAACTTATGAGCATTCATGAGTGTTGTAGCACCGCTTTGTCCAACATCTTAGACCTCTACAAGCCAACCCATGACAGTCTTGATTCATATCTACTTCCAACATATGACCGACTGTGGACGGTTTGAATAACTTAGTCATTCAGGAAGAAAGACCTAGTTATTATGGAAGTCAAAACATGAAAAGTGAAACCCAAGAATAATCGAATCCAATATGGTCTCAGAACTTATGAATATAAATAAACATACCTTTTATTTATCACCATATTGATTACCCATCATTCATTGCATACTGTTTCAAACTATCAACTTTATACTTGAATTAAAACAATAGTTGTCCCATGCTCCAAGCATGTACACTATGTTTTTCTAAACACTAGCCATGCCATACATCAAGTATGCACACTATGTTTGTCTAAACATTAGTTATGCCATACACCAAGTATGCATACTAAGTTTGTCTATGATGTTTACTTTGTGAAATAGATCGATTGAACATAATTCCAATGATTCTCATTTTACAATCCCAAATCCTTACCGCAAATGCAAGAACTCCAAATTCCTGCCATTTGCCTAAATCTGTTAGATTCTACCTTATATGAACTGATCATCTTGTAATGATTATGCACAAAGTCACAAAGACTTGTCAGCAGACATTACAGAGTATTCCAATGGAGATCAACTCCATGGAAACATCCTTCTTGCATTAAGTTTCCTAATCTTACACAGATTTAATTAATAACTTCCACCTATGGGAATATTTCCATATTCTCATTTTGACTATCACTTCTGAACAAGAGTTGCCTCTTTTCAGAATATGTCAATATGATCCTCTCCAAAATTTACACCATACTTCCAACTGTCCCTGAGCAACCAATCTTTGGTAAACCTTAGATTGTCCTCGACAATTGCTTAATCAAATTAGTCATATCCAGTTCTAGTACTTTTTCCCTTTTAATGCTCTAGGCATTTGGAAAAATTTAGAACAGATGAATATTATAGCACATGCAATCGATCCTATATCCGAAGCATATGGGACACGATTCATGATGTTTCACATAAAGACATGATACTAGACCAGTCTTTTTTGCTATAATATATCTATTTCTATTTGCCAAGTTCTCAAAATTCAGATTATGGAAAGGGATGCCGTAATTATAATCGAATTTTAGAACGCAAATAATGGACCCATATATAGAATTTCCTTAGGTTGATCCATTCCAACATAAAATTCATATATATATCCTTGACTAAAGATGATTAAAACCTCAATCTAAGCTTTTAGAGTTGAAATGAAGTATAATTTCCTTTCCCTTAATTATAGCAAAACAACTTTTTCCCAATTAAAACTTTTGTTTTCTATAATTAACATTGCTAACTTGCAATACTTACCATAATTATCATGCTCCCACTAACATGAAGATTATTAGCATAACACTTATTCTCCCACTAGCTTTGACATGTACTCAGAAATCAGCTGGACTTCTAGAAATCAATACTATATTGACTTTCTTACCAAAGTTCAAATTTCTGATACGAGATGCTTTGATAAAACTTTATCAAAATCATACACCTTATATTAGATAGCTCACAGGTGTGTCTAAACAATTACAGAACTATGAAAATGGATGCCGTAATCATAGTCTCGATTGTTTAGACTTTTGCCATTTCTCATAAGTCCATGTTAGTGTGCCGGTTAACCACGCACGCTCCACTAACGACTTTGAGAATGCGAAGATCACAATTGCTATCTTACTTAAAATCTACTTGGTGGAAGTGTTTCCTCACCATCATTTTCATGAATCGGAGAGAAACCTTATGACCCTTAGATTTTATGGTGTATGTGTTCTTATCCAAGTGGATTTGTCAAAACCATAATCACAAGACTAGGTTAGTGACAAATCCAAACTAGGGATGTCAACGGGGGCAAACGGGAGCGGAAATAGGTGCCCCCGCCCCCGCCCCCGAAATCAGCTGTTGCCCCCGCTCCCGCTCCCGCCCCCGGTTCCCCCGTTTACACAGCCCCCGGTCCCGCCCCCGGTTACCTCCATCGCCCCCGCTCCCGCCCCCGCTCCCCCGGTTCCCCGGCTTAAAATTAGATTTTTTTTTGCTAAAAAACTGCTTTGTTTATGGCAAAAATACTATTTTTAATAAATTTAAAAGCTTAAAACCAAATCTTTTAGAAACTAAAAAATTAAAAATCTAACAATTCCAACAATCTTACAATCTTACAAAGACAAATCCAACAATCTTACGAAAACAAATCCAACATTACAAACCCAAAATACGACAAATCCAAAATTACAAATATAAAACACCAATTCACTACATCTTCAGTATCCATTAATTTCCTTCAACTCTTCATTCACTGACATTCGAGTATCCTCCCTAAATAAATAACAAAAATAATAATAAAATAAATTATTATATTAGTTTATTCAATACAAAACGACAAATTGAACGATCTTACCTCAAGTCCCTCGTCATCTTCATCGGAATGTACATCATCACCATCAATAACACAACCTAACAAAGAGCCGTTTACACATCTTATGGTGAGAATGCATCCCGTTCATTCCATTTTTGGTTGTATAAGTAATTTCCTTTCTACAATACTTACAAACAGCCTTTCTTGTTCCATTAACTTCTTCATAGGTGAAATGACGCCACATTGGAGATGTGAATTTAATTTGTCTCTCGTTACAGTTAACTCCAGAATTGGCGGTATCATTAACCGTGTTTGAATCATTGGGTTGATTCGGTTCTGCTGAAGACATGATTACAAAAATCTGAAAATGGTTCACACAAACAATCGGTGAGAAATCATGTATATGACTTATCAAACAGTGTATATGACTTATTCTTGAAAGTACAGTGAATATAATATATGTACACAAAAAATAACCTAAATAAAATTAATGAATAAATTATCATTTATAACGTTATCATAAAACTTTATTCCATAACTTTATTAACAAATAAGAACTAAAGCAGTAAAGCTATCTATTTATTTAGGCAAACAGCAAGCAGCAATAAAATGATTAAACATTCTCACTAGAGGTTGCAAACATCAAGCTTTCTACAAAATTTGATCAAGCATTCTTACTTGTAGCTAATTAATTGATAGCAACAATATAAATGATTAAGATACAATATATGAAATTAAGAAACCAGGAAAAGATTAATTGCAAGCATCGAGTTCTATAGCAGTATTCTACAAACTTATACTTAATTCATTGATAACATACAATATATGAAATTACGAAACAGAAATCGGTGAGAGTGAGAATTTAGAAGCAGAAATTGAAAGCATCAGAAATTGATAGCAGCAACAGGTGGTATTTACCGTCAATTGTGGAAGGCTTCGGCAGCGGTGAGCCGGTGACGGAAGAAAGCCGAAGTCGTAGCCTCGCAGGTAGCCCGTGGGAGTTGGAGATTGGAGAAGTCGCGTAGGCAGTCGTCACTACTCACTTACCACTCGTCGGTCGAAGACTGGGAGTACAGGTTGCCGACTACGGGAACGAGAAGGAGAAGGAAGATGAAGTCCTCGACGACTCGATGTCGACTCCTCGAAACTAGAAAGTCGCCATTCTTATTTGCCCCCCATTCGTGAGTGACGATTGAAAACGGACGAAAGAAAGATGAAGCCCTAATTTTTCATTTGTAATTTCCATTATATATATATATATATATATATATATATATATATATATATATATATATATATATATATATATATATAAAAAATAAACGGGGCCCCCGCGGGAGTACGGGACGGAAATACCCACTCCCGCCCCCGGTCCCGAAAATAAACGGGAGTTAATATCGCCCCCGCTCCCGCTCCCGCTCCTGAATTTTTTTTTAAAATTAGTCCCGTACGGTATCGGGGTCCCACGGGGACGGGGTCCCGCGGGAGTTTTTGACATCCCTAATCCAAACTCATATGGACTGAACTTGTTCAATCTTCTTGCCACCGGGCAATACAAGGGCCTGCCATTGCTTCCAAGTAGTTATGAAAACAATTGAGAGCATGTAGAACTTAAATGTATAGCCAACTTTAACTGGAATGGGGCACATAAATGTCAACATGCTAGGTTATAAACCTCTAGTCGTGTGCTAGTGACGAAACATAGTTTTTATTCTTGATTAGTTCTTGAAACTATTTCAGGATCTTTTAGACTCCCACTGTCCTCTTGACCTATAAGACTTTCTTGCAAAATATTCAAGAGATAGTGTGGATTCTAATCAAGACAAACACTTCACACAATTGGCCTTAGTTGGTCTTTGTTTTATCCAAAACAACACAACTTACCAACTTCAAATGTACAAGAATAGAAAACTTTTACTCTTACATTTGACAAGTGTTATAAACCTTCTTTAAGATGTGTCACTCAAGTTACAATCTTGGAGTATGACTCTAAGAGTTGATTTTGGAATGAAGTATGATTTATCTTTTGATTTAACCATTTCAACAATTCATGATTCCACTCCTTAGTCAAACAAATGCACTAAGGTGTCCTTAGAGGATCAATTGTGATATGGTTTCATAATCACTAAGATAATCATAAAACAAGATAATCAAGTACTCTCCCATCTCTTCAGATTGGAGAAACTTTTATCTTTCTGCCTTATTTGATTCTTCTAATTCGTTCTGCCATACATCAAAACTTTTCCAATGTTTTAGAATTATACTTAAACTTGTAAGTATAACCATATTTACTAGGCTTTAGTAAATCATGACGAATAGTCTTATCGATCTTTTGTGGTGAACTTGACCAGTGCACAAGAATGTGTACTCGATCCCTTAGTCCTTCAGTTGACTCACATATACATGTGAACAAGGAATTAGTCTTAATTTTCCAAAGATGAAAATTCTCATTCATCATACTATACAACTTGCATGATTCCAAGTTTCGGTCCAATTGAAAACTTGGGTGATGAGAATCTTTCCTTATTTGGTAAATTTAGATACTACCACAAATGAAAGAATCAAATTCATATTTCCAATATTGCTATCAATGGAATCATATAAGCAACAATTTTTCACAAATGCCATTGTAAGGATACTTAGAATAAATGAAATCAAAAATTTCCTTTTATTTTTAAAACTTTGCTGAAAAACTTATCCTTACAGTGCAAAAGCATATGAAAAACTTGTTGTTATCTATTCCTAAGCAATATATCATAACTCCTAAGTAACAGCTCAAAATTCTGATCACCGAACCATGCGATCGAAATCCATCTTCACGATCAGAATCAACATATACTTCCTTTAGGCTTCCTCACTTTTCTTTGATTCTTAAAACATCAACATGTGACCCAGTCACATCATGTAATAAGAATCTTAGAATAGAAACTTAACAGAGTTAGATAGTGAATTTTACCTGAAGTAGAGTCAAACTTCTTGACTTGATCAACCTTATGATCTTTCAGGTAAATAGGCAGCTTCTCAATAAATGCCCCTTCCTTTGGCAAGAGAAACATATGGATTCTTTGGGAATGGTACATGAGACTGTCGCAAACTTAGCTTTTTCTCTTTACCATTTGGTCAATCGAGTTGACTGTGGCTGATCCCTTTCCATTGGGAAGAGAAAGCCTTTTCTAGATGTCCAATGTTACCATTGTCAATGTCCATTGGGAAGTTGATCTCATAATCAAATTTGCTTTCCTAGTCCTCAAACCATTGCTGATTCAGCAGCACCAAGAAAATAGATAAGATCATTAAGGGTCATGTCATAGTCTGTTTCATAGTAGTCCCAAAGGAACTCACTTTGTGACTTAGAAAGTGATTGAACATCCAACTTTCTTAAGACATTGACACCCAACTCTCCCGGCATGTCAATATGTGACTTCATCTCCAAGATGCGATCACACATAGACCTTGCTTCCCAATAGGGCTTGAGTGACCTTGAATTTGTGGGTTAGGAAAAATAATTGGAGGAGGTGGAGGAAGTGAAGTTCCAATAGATTTGGGAAGATCATAAATGTCTGAACTAGACATCTTTTGGGAGATATTCAAGATAGTTGATCTAAAGTCCTTAATATAACACCCAATATGAAATATTAAGGCTAGGACCCAACACAATATTTTATAACTTGGAAGAGGGATGCCGTAATCCAGGCTATAAAATATTTGAAGGTAGGTGAATGACGATTCACCAATTTCCACCATGAAAAACGAAATAATTTATTAGGCTTTAATTGGTTTTGAAACTCCTAGATTCTTTTGAGATTCATTGAACTTTTTCAATGGCATGTTTCAATCTCGATTGTGCCCTTCAGGTTTTGTGATTGGGATGCCGAGGATCACAAAACAAGGTGTGAAGTAACCATGCAAATTACTTGGTACTCTTAAATGTTTATCACTCAACCGATGTGCCGGTTAACCACACACGCTCCACCGGCCTATGATAAACTTTAAGAAACCCTTTGCCTACTTTGTTAAAAGCAGTTACTGTGCCGGTTAACCACACACGCTCCACTAACAGCTCAAACAAAGTGCAAAGTGTAATTTCATGGATTAGCACCTTATTCACATTTTCCTAAGTAACTAAGATTGGGAATTTATAAGTGTTTAGTTACTTAGTATTTATCATTATACTTATAATGAAGGGAGAATTATAGTCCTTGTCCTACCCGTTTAGCTAACGACCCTCCACCAGTCAAGGAAGCGGTGGGTGAGAGTGGACACCCATTAAACTGCCATTTTATAGGCAGTAACCTTATACCCCCTTTATATACCGGCTTCGTGAATGAGGCCTACTAATGGTAAGACGACTTGCTCTTATATATATATATATATATATATATATATATATATTAACTTATAATATTATAAAGTATAAGGGTTGAATTTTAACTTTTAAAATCCTAAGGGCTTAATTTGGAATTAAAGTATTCATGAAAGAAAACTTTTCAAATTCTAGAACTTGAGGGCAAGTTTTGAACAATTCAAAAACTTTTCAATTCCATAACTTATGTGTTTAAAGTAGTTTTAATGAAAACCTCTTCAAGTTCCATAACTTGAGGACAAGTTATATAAGACTTTAAACTATTAAAAGAATATGACTTTTCTTTATTCATAACCTATGGAAATATTTATGAGTTTTATGAATCTTAAATGTGACTTTTCATATAACTTGAGGACAAGTTACAAAAACACATTTTAGAACCAACTCTTAGATTAATTTGGATTAAAAACAACAATTTCACATCACTTTTCAATTAATCTAAGCAACTCATAAGAACAAGATGATTCAATCAAAATTTTTCATGTAATTAGCCTAACCTTTAAACTAATACAAAACATGAATCTATTGAAAATTATCTTTGAAATTGGATTAGCATGAACATTACCACATCAAAAACAGGTTTATAAGTTGAAAAACAGCTTAGGGTAATGTTCCTAGTCCAATTCCAGCCAAAACAGTCGAAGATATGATGTCTGGGGGTCCAACTCGTCGAGTGCATGAACCAACTCGGCGAGTTGGATGAGTTTAGCCTTGGACTCTTCTCTGAGTCCCTTCACGGACTCGGTGAGTCTGCTGTTCAGACAGCAACAAATTTCGATTTTTCAGCCATTTTTTGCAAGTATAACAAGAAAACAAGCCTAGGATCTGATACCACTATTGGGTTTTGAGCATTCTAACACTCCTAAGTGTACATGCAACCTTAAATACCTTGGATCTATGTTTTCTCTATTATACATGCAAATATGAATATTCCAAGGTATTACCCTATCTAGCATACAATCTTTGATACTTGGGTAATAAAACAAGTTAGAAGACATACCTTTTATGTTGCTTGATTCCTTAATGCTTAAGAGCCGAGTGCCCCAAGTGTGACACCTCAAATGGTTCACACAACACCAAATACAATTGGAATAACTTAGAGAGAAATGACCCACTTCATGAAATCGGCTAGCCCTCACCATACACACATAGTCTTATCTTGGTGTCAGATTTTGGGAAGAATAAGATGCTTATATAGTGTGTCACAATTAGGGTTACACCATGTAAACCCTAATTGTCATGGCCTTTCATTTCCATGATCCATGGGTACAAAAACACCATGGAGCATCCTATGGGTTTTAGCCCAACTTGATAATCCATGGAGCATTAGCCCACTATACAAGTATGGATGATTTACACAATCAACCCATATATTTAATTAGTCTCCTTTTTTATCACTTAATTAATTCCAAATTAATTATTGATCAATAATAATTAAATAATCTTATTAAAATATTAGAACTTATAATAGATTACCAAACCTTAAGTGTTATTTCTCTCATTTTAGTCTATCCAAATACATGATGCCATGCAACCCAAATGGACCATGCCAACTGGGTCAAGTACATACCAAATATAGTTATGGACTTAGACACTAATCCAACAGTCTCCCACTTGGATAAGTCTAAAACTATTATTGAGTATGACTTCAAAAACCGACCGGCAATCATAGCTCTTTAAGCCGCTGTCGAACTCTGACGTTGTAACTGAACTCTGATCTCGTTAATGACTTGTCCATTAGATAAGGGATCATATATTTCTCAATTCTAGATATCATATGGACTGAGACATGGATTATCAATCATTCTCTCAGTCCATTTGTTGTTTCCCGATTTCCGATTTATGATGACTGACTGATTGAACAGATCAAATCAGTCCTGGCTTGGCCAAGCAATCACATGTGTCATCATTAAATCATCGAGGGGCCCACACATATCGCTTTTATCCTGAAGGTAAAAGGAATGGATAAACTTCGACTCATATGGATTGTTCTACTACTTGTTGAATCATACACAAAGGCACGTTTTATAACATCGAGTTACCAATGCGTTTTTCATGCAATCAATGTATAACCAACTTATAGTAACAACTCATATCTCTAGGTTTGAAGAATGTAAGATATTATCGTCTCATGATCACTCGTGATAAAATCCATGAACTGAGTCAAATGAGCGTGGGTTGAATCCAATACTCAGAACCTATGAGCACTCATGAGTGTTGTAGCACCGCTTTGTCCAACATCTTAGACCTCTACAAGCCAACCCATGACAGTCTTGATTCATATCTACTTCCAACATATGACCGAATGTGGATGGTTTGAATAACTTAGTCATTCAGGAAGAACGACCTAGTTATTCTGGAAGTCAAAACATGCAAAGTGAAACCCAAGAATAATCGAATCTAATATGGTCTCAGAACTTATGAATATAAATAAACACACCTTTTATTTATCACCATATTGATTACCCATCATTCATTGCATACTGTTTCAAACTATCATCTTTATACTTGAATTAAAATAATAGTTGTCCCATGCTCCAAGCATGTACACTATGTTTTTCTAAACACTAGTCATGCCATACATCAAGTATGCACACTATGTTTGTCTAAACATTAGTTATGCCATACACCAAGTATGCATACTAAGTTTGTCTATGATCTTTACTTTGTGAAATAGATCGATTGAACATAATTCCAATGATTCTCATTTCACAATCCCAAATCCTTACCGCAAATGCAAGAACTCCAAATTCCTGCCATTTGCCTAAATCTGTTAGATTCTAAACTTATATGCATTGATCCTCTTGTAATGATTATGCACCAAGTCACAAAGACTTGTCAGCAGACATTACAGAGTATTCCAATGGAGATCAACTCCATGGAAACATCCTTCTTGCATTAAGTTTCCTAATCTTACACAGATTTAATTAATAACTTCCACCTATGGGAATATTTCCATATTCTCATTTTGACTATCACTTCTGAACAAGAGTTGCCTCTTTTCAGAATATGTCAATATGATCCTCTCCAAAATTTACACCATACTTCCAACTGTCCCTGAGCAACCAATCTTTGGTAAACCTTAGATTGTCCTCGACAATTGCTTAATCAAATTAGTCATATCCAGTTCTAGTACTTTTTCCCTTTTAATGCTCTAGGCATTTGGAAAAATTTAGAACAGATGAATATTATAGCACATGCAATCGATCCTATATCCGAAGCATATGAGACACGATTCATGATGTTTCACATAAAGACATGAAACTAGACAAGTCTTTTTTGCTATAATATTTCTATTTCTATTTGCCAAGTTCTCAGAATTCAGATTATGAAAAGGGATGTCGTAATTATAATCGAATTTTAGAACGCAAATAATGGACCCATGTATAGAATTTCCTTATGTTGATCCATTCCAACATAAAATTCATATATATATCCTTGACTAAAGATGATTAAAACCTCAATCTAAGCTTTTAGAATTGAAATGAAGTATAATTTCCTCTCCCTTAATTATAGCAAAACAACTTTTTCCCAATTGAAACTTTTGTTTTCTATAATTAACATTGCTAACTTGCAATACTGACCATAATTATCATGCTCCCACTAACATGAAGATTATTAGCATAACACTTATGCTCCCACTAGCTTTGACATGTACTCAGAAATCAGCTGGACTTCTAGAAATCAATACTGTATTGACTTTCTTACCAAAGTTTAAATTTCTGATACGAGATGCTTTGATAAAACTTTATAAAATCATACACCTTATATTAGATAGCTCACAGGTGTGTCTAAACAATTATAGAACTATGAAAATGGATGCCGTAATCATAGTCTCGATTGTTTAGACTTTTGCCATTTCTCATAAGTCCATGTTAGTGTGCCGGTTAACCACGTACGCTCCACTAACGACTTTGAGAATGCAAAGATCACAATTGTTATCTTACTTAAAATCTACTTGGTGGAAGTGTTTCCTCACCATCATTTTCATGAATCGGAGAGAAACCTTATGACCCTTAGATTTTATGGTGTATGTGTTCTTATCTAAGTGGATTTGTCAAAACCATAATCACAAGACTAGGTTAGTGACAAATCCAAACTCATATGGACTGAACTTGTGCAATCTTCTTGCCACCGGGCAATACAAGGGCCTGCCATTGCTTCCAAGTAGTTATGCAAACAATTGAGAACATGTAGAACTCAAATGTATAGCCAACTTTAACTAGAATGGGGCACATAAATGTCAACATGATAGGTTATAAACCTCTAGTCGTGTGCTAGTGACGAAACACAGTTTTTATTCTTAATTAGTTCTTGAAACTATTTCAGGATCTTTTAGAGTCCCACTGTCCTCTTGACCTATAAGACTTTCTTGCCAAATCTTCAAGAGATAGTGTGGATTCTAATCAAGACAAACAATTCACACAATTGGCCTTAGTTGGTCTTTGTTTTATCCAAAACAACACAACTTACCAACTTCAAATATACAAGAATAGAAAACTTTTACTCTTACATTTGACAAGTGTTATAAACCTTCTCTAAGGTGTGTCACTCAAGTTAAAATCTTGGAGTATGACTCTAAGAGTTGATTTTGGAAC
Organism: Lactuca virosa; assembly: GCF_052849685.1. Classification (NCBI taxonomy): domain Eukaryota; kingdom Viridiplantae; phylum Streptophyta; class Magnoliopsida; order Asterales; family Asteraceae; genus Lactuca; species Lactuca virosa. The sequence goes on along the minus strand of NC_136429.1, from coordinate 148,652,738 downwards.
GAAGTATGATTTATCTTTTGATTTAACCATTTCAACAATTCATGATTCCAGTCCTTAGTCAAACAAATGCACTAAGGTGTCCTTAGAGGATCAATTGTGATATGGTTTCATAATCACTAAGATAATCATAAAACAAGATACTCAAGTACTCTCCCATCTCTTCAGATTGGAGAAACTTTTATCTTTCTGCCTTATTTGATTCTTCTAATTCGTTCTGCCATACTTCAAGCTCACGTCGTGAGCCTTAAATGAGCTTGGTCACCAAGTCAACGACCACTCACCCGAACCACTCCAACTTCAAATGGCCATAACTTCTTCGTTTCAACTCCGTTTTTGACAAACTTTATATCCATGGAATGGTGACGAGAAGCCCTACGTTTCTAGCCACCCACCCTTACCTAAAAACTTTCTGAACAAGAACCCAAAATCCCTAAAAGACTGAGATGTAAAATTACGATTATACCCTTGGCCTCCGAAGACACAATCGAACACTTGGATCACTTAACCCATGGCAACTACATCCGAAATGGGCTAAATCCTTCCTTCCCCGAAGCTATAAACCCCATGACCACTGATGATTGGGCCGCAACCCCAAGCAACGGAGCAAATATGAAACCAAGTGTTACACCAAGTGATGTTCATTGTATAAATTTTGTTGATATGATCCAACCTTTGAATGAAAAGTGTTTTGAGTTGACTAACCATGATTTATTGGAGTTAGTTTTGAGCAGGAATTTTGATAACAATTTAGTCAAAGAGATTGCAGGAAATTTCAAGCTTGATGAAGAGTTGCTGGAAATTATGGAGTTTATGGAAGAAAGGAAGAAAATGAGGTATGATAATACCAAGGTGAAATTTCCCACTTCTAACACAAAATTTCTTCCTTCTATTGTGCAGGCACCTAAGCTAGAATTGAAGACTTTTCATGATCATTTAAAGTATGCATACCTTGGAGAAGAGAAGACTTTACTTGTAATTATCTCCAACAATATGTCCATTGAAGAAGAAGATAAGTTGGTGACTTTGCTGAAAAAGTATAAGAAGGCTATGTTGGGTTATGAGCATTCTAACACTCCTAAGTGTACATGCAACCCTAAATACCTTGGATCTATGTTTTCTTTATTATACATACAATTATGAACATCCAAGGTATTATCCTAATCTAGCATACAAAATAATAAATATAACAAGATAGAATACATACCTCTTTGATGTAGAATGTCTTCATGAAGCTTGAGTGCCTAGTGCCCCAAGTGTGACACCTCAAATGGTTCACACAACACCAAATACACTTGGAATAACTTGAGAGAAACTTGAACACTCCTTGAAATCGTCTAGCCCTCACACTCACACATTAGTGCACGATTTCTTGAGCCATGGGATTCTTTTATATGGTGGCTATTAGGGTTACACCATGTAACTCATAACTTTACCCATTCCTTATGCTCCATGGATTTTAACCTCCATGGAGTATCCATGGGTCACCCCATGGACTTAGTCCAACATAAAGAATCTTGGATCACAAGCCCACATATATAAGAATGAATGATTTACACAATCAACCCATATATTTAATTAGTCTCCTTTTGATCACTTAATTAATTCCAAATTAATTCTTGATCAATACTAATTAAATAACCTTATTAATATATTAGAACTTATAATATATTAACCAACCTTAAGTGTTATTTCTCTCATTATAGTCTATCCAAATGCATGATGCCATGCAACCCAAATGGACCATGCCGGGTCGGGTCAAGTCTTACCAATTATAGTTATGGACTTAGACATTAATCTAACAGTCTCCCACTTGGATAAGTCTAAAACTATTATTGCGTATGACTTCAGGAACCGATCAGCAATCGTAGCTCTCAAAAGCTTCTGTCGAACTCTGACCTTGTCGATGAACTCTGACCTTTATCAATGACTTGTCCATTAGATAAGGGATCATATATTCCTCCATTCTAGATATCATATGGACTGAGACATGGATTATCAATCATTCTCTCTGTCCATTTGTTGTTTCCCGATTTCCGATTCATGATGACTGACTGATTGAACAAATCAAATCAGTCCTGGCTTGGCCAAGCACTCACATGTATCATCTTTAAATCATCGAGGGGCCCACAGATATCGCTTTTATCCCGAAGGTAAAAGGAATGGATAAACTTCGACTCATATGGCTTGTTCTACTACTTGTTGAATCATACACAAAGGCACGTTTTATAACATCGAGTTACCGAATGCGTTTTCGTGCAATCAATGTACAACCAACTCATAGTAACAACTCATATCTCTAGGTTTGAAGAATATAAGATATTATCATCTCATGATCACTCGTGATAAAATCCATGAAGTGATTCAAATGAGCGCGGGTTGAATCCAATACTCAGAACTTATGAGCACTCATGAGTGTTGTAGCACCACTTTGTCCACCAACTTGGACCTCTACAAACCAACCCATGATAGTCTTGATTCATATCTACTTCCAACATATGACCGACTGTGGATGGTTTGAATAACTTAATCATTCAGGAAGAGCGACTTAGTTATTCTGGAAGTCAAAACATGCAAAGTGAAACACAAGAATAAATGAATCAAATATGGTATCAAATCCTATGAATATAAATAAACACTTTTATTTATCACCATACTGATTACTCATTATTCATTGTTTCGGTTTTATCAACTTTATACTTGAATTAAAAACAGTAGTTGTCCCATGCTCCAAGCATGTACACTATGTTTTTCTTAAACAATAGCTTTGCCATACACCAAGTATGCACTCTATGTTTGTCTATGATCCTTACTTTGTGAAATAAACCAATTGAACATAATTTCAATGATTCTAATTTCACACTCCCAAATCCTTATCGAAAAATGTGAGAATTTCAAATTCCTATCATTTATCGAAATCTGTTTAGATTTTAAACTTATATGCACTGACCCTCCTGTAATGAATATGTACAAAGTCACAAAGACTTGTCAACAGTCATTATAAGGTATTCCAATGGAGATCAACTCCATAGAAACTAAGTCTCATATTCAAAGTACATTGCTTTGGACATGCTTCTTGCATTAAGTTTTCTAATCTTACACAGATTGAATAATTTCTAACTTTGGAACATTTCCATATTCCATTTTGACTATCACTTCTGAACCAGAGTTGCCTCCTTACAGATTATGTTAATATGGTCCTTCCAGAATTAACATTATACTTCCAACTGTCCTTGAGCAACCAATCTTTGGTAAACCTTAGATTGTCCTCGACAATTGCTTAATCATTTTAGTCATATCCAATTCTAGACCTTTTCCCTTCATAATGCCCCAGGCATTTGGAAAATTTTAGAAAGGATGAATATAGCACATGTAATCGATCCTATATCCGAAGCATATGGGACACGATTCATGATGTCTCACATAAAGACTAAACCAGTCTTTTGCTATAATATTTCCATTTCAATTTGCCAAGTTCTCAAAATTCAGATTATGAAAAGGGATGCCGTAATCATAATCGAATTTTAGAACGCAAATAATGGACCCATATATAGAATTTCCTTATGTTGAGCCATTTCAACATGAAATTCATATATATATCCTTGATTAAATACGATTAAAATCTCAATCTAAGCTTTTAGAATTGAAATGAAGTATAATTTTCTCTCCCTTAATTATAGCAAAACAACTTTTTCAACCCCTGCAACCTCACGAATTGAAACTTTTGTTTTCTATAATTAACATTGCTAACTTGCAACCTTTGTCATAATTATCATGCTCCCACTAACATGATGATTATTAGCATAACACTTATGCTCCCACTAGCTTTGACATGTACTCAGAAATCAACTGACTTTCTTACCAAAGTTCAGATTTCTGATACTAGATTGTTTTGATAAAACTTTATCAAAATCATACACCTCTCTTAGATAGCTCACATGTGTGTCTAAACAATTTTAGAACTATGAAAAGGGATGCCGTAATCATAGTCTCAATTGTTTAGACCTTTGCCACTTCTCACAAGTCCATGTTAGTGTGCCGGTGAACCACACACGCTCCACTAACGACTTTGAGAATGCAAATATCACAATTGCTATCTAGCTAAAATCTACTTAGTGAAAGTGTTTCCTCACCATCATTTTCATGAATCGGAGAGAAACCTTATGACACTTAGATTTAATAGTGTATGTGTTCTTATCCATGTGAATTTGTCAAAACCATAATCACAAGACAAGGTTAGTGACAAATCCAAACTCATATTGATTAAACTTGTGCAATCTTAAATTCTTGCCATTTGGCAGCTCAGGTGCCCGCCATTGCTTCCAAGTAGTTGTGCAACCAATTGAGAACTCTCAGAACTCCTATGCAAAGCCAACTTGAATAGGAACAAAAATTTCAACACGATAGGTTATAAACCTCAAGTCGTGTGCTAGTGAAGGACTTTAGGTTTTATTCTTGATTAAGTCTTGAAACTTTCAAGAGCTTTAAGACTCCCACTGTCCTCTTGACATATAAGACTCCCTTGTCAAATATTCAAGAGATAGTGCGGATTCTTTATCAAGACTAACACTTTACACAATTGGCCTAAGTTGGTCTCTGTTTTATCCAAAACATCACAACTTACCAATTTCAAATGTACAAGAGTAGATAACCTTTTACTCTTACATTTGACTAGTGTTAACAAACCCTCTTTAAGATATGTCACTCAAGTTACAATCTTGGAGTATGACTCTAAGAATTGTTTTGGAACGAAGTATGACTCATCTTTTTGATTTAACCATTTCAACAATTCATGACTCCTCTTCTTGACTTTAGAGGACCAATTGTGATATGGTATCTTAATCATTAAGATGATCATAAACATGATACTAAAGTACTCTCCCATCTTTTCAGATTTGAGAAACTTTTATCTTTCTGCCATACTTTGATTCTTCTTATTCGTTCTGTCTCACATTGAAACTTCTCCAATGCTACAGACTTATACTTAAACTTATAAGTATAACCATATTTACTGAACTTAAGTAAATCATGACGAATAGTCTTCTTGATCTTTTGTGGTGGACTTGACCAGTGCATAAGAATGTGTACTCGATCCCTTAGTCCTTTCCTTATTCACATAAGGAATTAGTCTTAATTTTCCAAGCTGAAAGTTCTCATTCATCATACTATACAACTTGCATGATTCCAAGTTTCGGTCCAATTGAACCTTGGGTGATGAGAATCTTTCCTTATTTGGTAATATTAGACACTACCACAACCGAAAGAATCAAATCCATTTTTCCAATATTGCTATCAATGGAATCTTATAAGCAACAACTTTTCACAAATGCCATTGTAAGGATACTTAAAATAAATAAAATCAAAACCTTTTTCTTTTATTTTAAAACTTTGCGGAAAAACTTATCCTTACAATCCATATGAAAACCTTGTTGTTATCTATTCCTAAGCAATATAAATATCATAACTCTTAAGTAATAGCCCAAAATTCTGATCACCGAACCATGCGATTGAAATCCATCTTCGCGATCAGAATCAGCATGTACTTAATAGAGTTAGACAATGGACTTTACCTGAAGTAGAGCCAAACTTATTGACTTTAACATCCTTAGGTAAATTTGGCAGCTTCGTAACCAATGCCCCTTCCTTTGGCAATAGTTACCTATGGACCCTTGATAATGGGACTATCTCAGACTTCGCCTCTCTCTTTACCATTGGGTCAACCGAGTTGACTATGGCCGATCCCTTTCCATTGGGAAGAGAGAGCTTTACTGGATATCCAATGTCATCATTGTCAATGTCCATAGCGTTTTAGGAAGTTGATCTTAGCAAATAGATAAGATCATTAAGGGTCTTGTCTTAGTCTGTTTCATAGGATTCCCAAGAGAACTCACTATGTGACTTAGAAAGTAGTTGAGCCACCAACTTTCTCAAGACTTTGACACCCAACTCTCCCGGCTTGTCAATATGTGACTACATCTCCAAGATGTGATCACACATAGACCTTGCCTTGCCAATAGGGCTTGAGTGACCTTAAACTTTTTAGGAACTTGTGGGTTAGGGAGAATAATTGGAGGAGGTGAAAGAAGTATGATATCCATGGGACATCATCTTCATTTAGGAAAGCTTGTTTCAAGAGATTTGGGAAGATCATAAATGTCTAGACCAGACATCTTTTTGGGAGATATTCAAGATAGTTGATTTAAAGTCCTTAATATGACACCCAATATGAAATATTAAGGCTAGGACCCAACAAACTATTTTATAACTTAGAAGAGGGATGCCGTAATCCAAGCTATAAAATATTTGAAGGTAGGTGAATGACGATTCACCAATTTCCACCATGAAAAACGAAATAATTTATTAGGTTTTAATTGGATTTGAAAGTCCTAGATCTTTGAGATTCATTGAACTGTTCAAAGGCATGTTTCAATCTCGAGTGTGCCCTTCAGGTTTTGTGACTGGGATGCCGAGGATCACAAAACAAGGTGTGAATAACCATGCAAATATACTTGGTACCCTTAATATTTACCCCTTAATCAGTGTGCCGGTTAACCACACACGCTCCACCGATACTATGATAAATATTAAGTTACCCTTTGCCTACCTTGTTAAGTCCAGGTTAGTGTGCCGGTTAACCACACACGCTCCACTAACGACTTAAGCAAAGTGCAAAGTGTAATTTCATGGGTTAGCACCAAATTCACATTTTCCTAAGCAACTAAGATTGGGTATTAATAAGAGTTTAGTTACTTAGTATTTATCATTAATACTTTTAATGAAAGGAGAATTATAGTCCTTGTCCTACCCGTTCGGCTAACGACTCTCCACCAGTCATGGAAGCGGTGGGTGAGAGTGGACACCCATTAAACTGCCATTTTATAGGCAGTAACCTTATACCCCCGTTATAGACCGGCTTCGTGAATGAGGCCTACTAACGGTAAGACTGACTTTACTCTTATACATATATATAAATATTATTAACTTATAATATTATAAAGTATAAGGGTTGAATTTTAACTTTTAAAATTCTAAGGGCTAACTTGGAATTAAAGTATTCATAAGTGAAAACTTTTCAAATTCCAAAACTTGAGGGCAAGTTTTGAAACTATTCAAAACTAATTAATTCCATAACTTATGAGTTTAAAGTAGTTTTAATTAAAAAAAAAAAAACTTTTCAAGTTCCATAACTTGAGGACAAGTTATGGAAGACTTCAAACTAATTAATAAAAAAAAATAACTTTTTTTTATTGTAACTTATGGAACTAATTAAGGTTACACTTTTTTTTTTTAATTTAATGAAGAGACTCTTGAACCTCCATAACTTGAGGACAAGTTATGGAGTCATAAAACCATTTAATTAGAACTAGACTCTTCATTTTGTAACCTTTGCCAACTTTTATGAGTTTTATGATTCTTAAATGTGACTTTTCATATAACTTGAGGACAAGTTACAAAAACACACTTTGGAATCAACTCTTAGATTAAAATGGATTGAAAACAACTATTTCACACAACTTTTCTATTAATCTAAGAACCTCATAAGAACAAGATAATTCAAATCATCAATCTTCAAGAAATTAGCATGAACATACAAACTAATACAAATCTTGAAATTATGACAATTATCTTAAAAATTGGATTAGCATGAACATTACCACATCAAAAACAAGTTTATAAGTCCAAAAACATCTTAGGGTAATGTTCCTAGTCCAATTCCAGCCAAAATAATCGAATATATGCATCCAACTCGATTTTTCAGCTACTTTTGCAAGTATAACAAGAAAACAAGCCTATACTCTGATACCACTGTTGGGTTATGAGCATTCTAACACTCCTAAGTGTACATGCAACCCTAAATACATTGGATCTATGTTTTCTCTATTATACATACAATTATGAACATCCAAGGTATTATCCTAATCTAGCATACAAAATAATAAATATAACAAGATAGAATACATACCTCTTTGATGTAGAATGTCTTCATGAAGCTTGAGTGCCTAGTGCCCCAAGTGTGACATCTCAAATGGTTCACACAACACCAAATACACTTGGAATAACTTGAGAGAAACTTGAACACTCCTTGAAATCGTCTAGCCCTCACACTCACACATTAGTGCACGATTTCTTGAGCCATGGGATTCTTTTATATGGTGGCTATTAGGGTTACACCATGTAACTCATAACTTTACCCATTCCTTATGCTCCATGGATTTTAACCTCCATGGAGTATCCATGGGTCACCCCATGGACTTAGTCCAACATAAGGAATCTTGGATCACAAGCCCACATATATAAGAATGAATGATTTACACAATCAACCCATATATTTAATTAGTCTCCTTTTGATCACTTAATTAATTCCAAATTAATTCTTGATCAATACTAATTAAATAACCTTATTAATATATTAGAACTTATAATATATTAACCAACCTTAAGTGTTATTTCTCTCATTATAGTCTATCCAAATGCATGATGCCATGCAACCCAAATAGACCATGTTGGGTCGGGTCAAGTCTTACCAATTATAGTTATGGACTTAGACATTAATTCAACAGGCTATTGGGTGGAAAATTGCTGACATAAAGGGGTTGAGTCCCTCCTTATGCATGCACAAAATTCTCATGGAGGAAGACTTCAAACCAACCCGAGAGGCACAAAGAAGATTGAATCCCCCCATGAAGGAGGTAGTAAAGAAAGAAATCATGAAGCTCTTGGATGCATGTATTATCTACCCCATCTCTGATAGCAAATGGGTGAGACCCGTTTAGGTAGTCCCGAAAAAGGTCGGGGTCACAGTTGTTAAGAATTCTGAGGGAGAATTGGTGCCAACCCATGTGCAAAACGGGTGGAGAGTTTGTATTGACTATAGAAAGTTGAATGCTTCAACAAGAAAATACCATTTCCCCCTGCCATTTATTGACCAAATGTTAAAGAGATTGGCGTGTAAATCTCACTACTGTTGCTTAGATGGTTTCTTGGGTTTTCATCAAATTCCGGTAGCCCCGGAAGATCAAGAGAAAACCACCTTCACTTGTCCCTTTGGCACATTTTCTTACAAGCGTATGCCTTTTGGTCTATGCAATGCACCCGCAACATTTCAGAGATGCATGGTGAACATTTTTTCTGAATATGTTGAAAACATTATTGAAGTTTTCATGGATGATTTCACAGTTTATGGAAACTCCTTTGATGAATGTTTCAGCAATCTAACAAAAATTCTGCAAAGGTGCATTGACACAGATCTTGTGCTTAACTATGAAAAATGTCATTTCATGGTGCACAAAGGATTGATTTTAGGCCATATAGTGTCCCAAAAAGGCTTGGAAGTTGACAAAGCCAAGATAGATGTTATCAGAAGTCTTCCTTACCCAACCAATGTTCGGGAAGTTCGTTCGTTTCTTGGTCATGTAGGTTTATATCGGCGGTTCATTAAAGATTTCTCGAAGATTACAGTGCCGATGTGTCAACTACTCCAAAAAGATGTTGAATTTGAGTTTACTCAACCATGCAAGGACGTTTTTGATCGTTTGAAGGATTTACTCACCTCCGCTCCAATCATCCAACTACCTAATTGGGATCTCCCGTTTGAGATCATGTGTGACGCGAGCAACACCGCGGTTGGGGAAGTGTTGGGATAAAAGGTGGACCGAGCTCATCATGTCATTTACTATGCATCCAAGACCCTGGATAATGCACAAACCAACTACACCACAACAGTAAATGAGTTTTTGGCTATTGGCTTTGCATTAGAGAAGTTTCGACAGTACCTCCTCGGGACCAAAGTGATTATCTATTCGGACCATGCAACTATAAATCCCTTACTAATCAAGAAAGATTCGAAGCCGAGGTTAATATGGTGGATGTTGCTTCTGTAAGAGTTCAATATAGAAATCAAGGATAAAAGTGGGAAAGAGAATCTGGCCGCGGATCATCTAAGTCGTATTGTACCACCCGAAGACACCGTACCAATCCGTGACACATTTCTGGACGAGCACTTGTTCACTACCAATGAAGCTCCATGGTATGCGGACATTGTCAATTACTTGGTCACGAATCAATTTCCCCCGGAATCCACACGTTGGCAAAAGGACAAAATCAAGAAGGAGACAAAGAGGTATGTATGGGATGAGCCTTACCTTTGGAAGTATTGCACGTACCAAATGATACGAAGGTGTGTTGGAAAAAATGAGGTACAATCCATACTTATCTTTTGTCATTCCTATGCTCGTGGAGGTCATTTCGGACCCCAAAGGATAGCTAAAAAAGTCTTAGATAATAGATTTTATTGGCCCACCATTTTTCATGATTCTTATGTGCTATGTGCACATTGTGATAAGTGCCAAAAATCCGGGTCCATAAGTTCTAGGAATCAAATGCCCCTTACCCCCATCTTAGTTTGTGAAATATTCGATGTGTGGGGTATTGACTTTATGGGACCATTTCCGCCCTCCTTTGGTTATTCATATATTTTGTTGGCAGTGGACTATGTGTCCAAATGGGTGGAGGCCAAGGCCACCCGTATTAATGATTCCAAAGTCGTTGTGGATTTCCTTAAAGCACAAATTTTCTCCCGGTTTGGCACTCCAAAAGCTCTCATAAGTGACCGTGGGACTCATTTTTGCAACCAGATGCTTGCAGCCGTTTTGAAAAAGTATGAGGTGACTCATAAAGTCTCAACAGCCTATCACCCCCAAACCAGTGGGCAAGCAGAGGTCTCCAATAGGCAAATCAAAGGAATTTTGGAGAAAACATTCAATCCAAGCCGCAAGGACTGGAGTATAAGGTTGGATGATGCCTTATGGGCATACCACACTGCTTTCAAGATCCTCATTGGCATGTCCCCATACCGACTGGTATTTTGGAAACCATGTCGCCTTCCGGTTGAGCTTGAGCAAAATCCTTTTGGGCTGTGGAGAAATTCAACTTGAATGAAGATGAAGAGGGAAACAAAAGGAAGTTGGACATTCAAGAATTGGAGGAGATCAGAAATGATGCGTATGAAAGTGAAATGATTTACAAAGAGAAGACCAAGGTGTATCATTACAAGTTGATCTCTCGGAAAACCTTCACAAAAGGTCAAAGGGTGTTGCTTTACCATTCGAGATTCAAGGTGGGTTGGTCCCTTTGTGGTTACAAATGTCTTTGACCATGGTGTAGTGGAAATTACAAGCCAACAAACCGGGAAGATTTTCAAAGTTCATGGGCATAGATTAAAATCGTATTATGCGGGATTCCAAGTGAAGAATGAAGATATGGAAGTGGTTGAGAGCCCCACATACCAAGAATGAATCATATTAAGGGGCCAAGTCGAGCCAACTACTTAAAACAAGGGTGGCTAACCGGGAGGCAGCCCGAGGGGTATTTTCGTCTTTTCCTTCAAAACATTTCCGTTTCTTTAAAATTTTTGGTTTTTATTGTTCCAAATGTGTTATAACATGTTTTCAAATCACAAAACGAATCTCGTGATGTAAAACCATTTCTTTTGGACGATTTGGGATTTTTTGGGTTCAAATTTGAGAATTGGCAAGCAGAGACGAACGCGGGTCGTGTCCATTTTAGCATGAAATCGACCATGGGCCGTGCTTGAAATGTTTTGAAATTTTCCTTTGAAAATCCTCGCGAACATGACCCGTGTCATTTTATTTCATTTCAACACGGGTCATGTTAAATATTTTTTTGAATAATTGATGCTGAAAATCCTCGCCAACACGACCTGTGTCATTTCCGTTCATTTTAACACGGGCCGTGTTCACGCTGCAGAACATATGGGTTTTAAGTTTTAAAATCGGGATTTCACCTCATTTACCCACAATCACTTCCCAAAACAGTTTCTCTCTCCCAAGAAACCCCAAAGTCCGATTTTACTTCAAAATCCCTTGAGTCCTCCACGATTTTGGCTTAAATCTTCAAAAAGGTTTGATTTTCATCTTCTACACTTCATCTCCTACATCACACACACCATTTTATTGCACTTTCATGGTGGATTTGGAGGTTTTCACAAACCCTAGGTCCGAAAATTACTAAAGATTTTTGGTGTTTTTGTGCTTAAATCTTCATGTAGGCAAGCTTGGGGAGGTTGAAGAGGAACTTCTCACTCCCAACAACGCATTTCAACCAACGATTCGGTACAATCTTTCCAAATCTTCAATTGTCGATTTTGTGTTTTTAAAGTCAAATTGCATGCATTTGTGGCCATATTAGACTGGACAATCACTTTAAAATCATTCAAAACTGAGTTTCCCGCTAAATTTTGGTGGCTAAACTTGTGTTGACTGGACCCGTCAACAGTTGACTTTTTGACTCGTTGAGTTTTTGCCCCCAAAATTTGATCATGGAAAGTGAGCAACCTAAACGACCTATGAACACTAAGTCATCAGCCCTTCGTCGTAGGTCCCCATCACCTCCGCCTCCACCTCCACCTAATCCGGAACATGGTGGTGTGGTTTGTCTTGGCTCCACTTCAAGTTGCCAAACTTAAGGCCTTCCTTCAGCGCACACATACTATCCAAAAATTGGCGCATGTGTCATCTCTCCGTGAGTTGCACATATATCACGAAGTCCACACCTTGTTCCGAAACATTGGATGGCAAGGGTTGCTGCAAGTCCATCAACTCAGCTACAAAGTGCCAACAACCGAGTTCTTGTCCTCCGTCTATTTGGACCATGGGGTCCTAAATTTCCGGGTCATGAACCATGATTATTCCCGTTCCTTGAACCAAATCAATGCCGTTGTTGGGGCCCCAACCAAAAACACCTTTGGCCCTAATGACTCAATTGCAGGATACAATGATCTCACATTGTGGACTCAACTTACCCATCAACATCCTTATGTCTCAAGCACGGCTAAGGCCTCATCACTCATCCATCCTGTGATGAAGGTGGCTCATCGAATCATTGCTTAGCTAGTCATCCCTAGAGAAGAGCGAAGCACCATTAGTGTGCTTGAGCTAAAAATCCTCTATGCTATGGCCCACCCGGATGAAAACCTCATACCTCATTGCGGGCCATTCCTTTGCAACAAAATCATCCGTCTCAGCACATCCCGGTCGGGAAAACTCTATTGTGGTGGCATTGTCAGCATGTTTGCCAAAAGTGCTCCGGTCCGGGCCCCATATCCCGGAAACCACCAGCCACTGCCCGGTGAGCATTATTTCACCATGGCAGTGCTCGAGTCCGTGAGACTGTTCCGATCGACGTACGACAATCATCATTGGACCGTGAGCCAAAATCACGACCCAAAGCTCCTGATCACACCCGAGAACAAAAACATTCTTTCCCTCAAACGTGCTACCAATTTCACTGATTGGAAAAGCACACTGTACCTTTTCCCCGTCTCATATTCCAGTGAGGAAGATGAGGACGGTGAAGAAAGTGAGGAAGATGGCGATGATGATGGTGGAGAGGAGGAACCCCAAAATATTCCTCGCACGGGTGGTGCCAGCTCATCCCATGATACTGGGAACCAGTCATACCACCAGCAATACATGGAGCAATTCCAATTAATTCACACCCGCTTGACACCTACCATCAAGACCTCACGCTTCTAACCCAAAACTTTTCCACCTTCACCACCCAATATGCTCGGGATCAACAACACCAACGCAAGCACGAGGAGGACTTTTGGGCTTGGACCCAAAACTCCAGGTACTATCCTCCTCCTCCTCCTCCTCACTAGGTTGTTCCGCCCTCTCCAAGCATCGGGGATGATGCTTATATTTAAGATTGGGGAGGGGCAGAGTTGTACACTAGGTTAATCTCCATGCATTTCAAAAAAAAAATTTAACTTTCTCATTTTTCATTTTTTCCTTGCATTCTGCATTTTAAAATTTGTAAAACCCAAAAATATTTTTCTCTCTGTTCTAGTTTTAAAGTTTTTGCATCCCATTTTTATGCATTTAAAAAAATTAAAAAAAAGTTAAAATTAAAATTAATACGAGATGAAGACGATCTTTACATACGATAGCTCCGCGAAGTGGGAAAACAAATAATCAAAATGAAAAAATCCGAAGTGACCGGATAGTTACCGGAAGTGTAGAATCAGTTGTCATAACTAGGGGACCCAAACATTGTAATTCGAGACCCCAACCTTAGATAATAAAAAAGTGGCATACTGAAACGTTTTTATGGGCGGTAATAACAGCTTTGGGATGATTTGCTTCTGAATGTTTAAAAAGAATCTTTATCGATAACTCTGGACCCACAGAACATGGCCCTATTTGTTGACACGCGTTACCCTCGCGGTAACAGAGAGCTTAAGTATCAGATCCACACAATCAAGAAGGAAGAAAGGGTACAACTGTCATATCTAGTACCCAAATAAAAATTTCAAGCGCTCAATCGAAGAGATTTCAAGAAATTCCAAAACCAGATTGAAGAATTCAAGCTCAGATGGCTGCGCTCCAGCTCACTCAAGAATGGGATGGCAGTGGTCTGCCGGCAAGCACGTTCTGATCTTGGACGCAGTACATTGGAATCCTGAAGCACCACCACGAACGCTAACGAAGTTACAAATTCAAGTTCAATCAAATCAGAAGCAGTTTCAAAGTCAAATCTGGCGAATGAAGAACTATGCGATATGATACTTGTGGCACTCGAAAAAGTGAAAGCATAGAGCTTGGGCTCCTACGGGGGTTGGCCCTTGCTGCTTCGACAAAAGCTGATTTGGTCATGTCGGGTTCTTAAGGATGTGTCAATTCTGATTCTTGACCATCTAGTCTTAAGGACATGAGATCCTGGATTGTGTTATTTTCACTCACAAAACTAATTAAGGTATAAAGTTTAAATAAAACTATGGTTGGATTATTGGGTTACACCGTTTCGTGGTCTTCCTCACTTAGGGAGTCTGTGATATATGAAAGGTAGCAGGATGGTCACCTAGGTATTAGTGATTGGAGCCCCATTGATGTAAAGTCTGATCGTGTATATATATATATATATATATATATATATATATATATATATATAAATTACTTGTGTTTTAAATTTTTCTTTGGTTCATTTTTTTCTTAAGCTTCTTTTGTACAAGTATTTCTTTTTCATGGTTTTCATTGCATGCATTCGTTCTTAGCTTTTAGAATCTTTTTGTCCCCTTTTGCTCTATGTTTCTTTTTGCTATCTAGAAATCATCCTGTTTTGTCCAGTTCTTGTTCTTTCTTGAGGACAAGAAAGGTCTAAGCTTGGGGAGATTTGTTAGGTGCATTTTGTGCACCTTTTTGCACACCTTTTAGTCCCTTTTATGCATCTATTTAGCATAGTTGTTCTTCATTTTTCTTGCATTTATTCAAGTCCATGTTAATCTCTATAACAACCTTATTTGCATGCTTTCATGATCTTTTCAGGTAAACCGGAGGTTGGAACGCGCTTTGGGAGGTGCCGGGAAGCATGGGTGAAGATTTCGGGATGATCAGACGTAAAACGGAAAAGTTGGAAAAATCAAGATTGGACTTGGAGGCAAGAGCGTACATAGGGCGTGTTGAATTTACATTGAAAAGAGAGCACATGTCGTGTTTGACCAAAAAGAAGATTTTGACTATGCTAAACATGACCCGTGTTAGTTTAGCCTATTTTGACACGGGCCATGTTGGCCCAACTGAGCCGTGTTGATTTACTCTATTTTGACACGGGGCGTGTTCAGCCCTAAAACTTACTTTTGGCAGTTTTTCCTATCTTTCATATTACGGGAATTGGAGCATTTTTAGACTTACGCATCATATCAGAGCACTATTGGTAGGAGGATTTCGAAGACTTTTTCAAGGATTTGATCATTTATCATTTGGAAACATTATTTCTCTTATTTGTAAGTTGTAATTGCGTACTATTTCCATCCTTTCGACTTGTGATCTTGTTCTAGTCATGTGCGGCTAGAACCCTAGTTTCTCCAACTTCGTGTTTTGACTTCTTAGTTGTGATTTCAATCATATGACTTGATGTTTGGTTTTAATTTCTATCTAGTGAATTTGATTTTTCTTTAATCAAATGTTTGATTCTAATTGTGATTCTTATTGGCCATTTGAATTAGGGTTAGGTCATTCAAGTTATCTAATCACCAAATCCGTAATTGTTTTGTGAATTGGACTAAGTAACAAGCACTAAAATGATTTCCATTGAATGAATTTAGTGTAAATCTTATTCGCACACTCTTACGCTCCCGAGCTTGTGAGGAGTATTGGGTGTTGTTGGGAACATTCACATAAAGTTTAATGCAATCTTTCAATCTAATTCTAAGAGCTTGTTTAGATTAGGTTACTAAGGTTAGGGTTGATCAAAGAGCTTGTTTTGGTTAATTAATGTAGTGAATGGGAAGTGTTAGAGCTTGTTAACGCTTTCAAGTACCAACTTAGATAGAATTGAGCAAATATCTAGTCATCTTTGAATCGCATTGCTAAGTTGTCATACATAGAGTTGGAATCCTTACAATTTCTGAATTTAATTCACTAATTTAGTAGATTACTTGTGTCTTTAACTATTTGTTCTAATCATTGCATTCAAAATCCCCCTTTTTACTGTTGGTGACCAAAGTACCTTGCGCAAAGAGGTATAGATTGATTGTCCCGTGTCTCTGTGGTTCGACCCTACTTGCCTTGTACTACCTTTTAGTGCAATATAATAGTGTTCTTTTGGAGTATATCGTACCCCTTTATTTGTTGGGTTTGACACGCGTAACAGTTCCATTAAAAATGATAATTTTTGAGATGCCCATTACTACTCTTTATAGTCACTATTAGTGTGCCAGTTAACCACACACGCTCCACTAACTACATATAAAGCATAATGTGCAATTTCATGGATTAACATACTTTTCATATTTTTCCTAAAGTAACTAAGAGTGGAATTTTAAAAAATTGTTTAGTTACTTTATATCATTATACTTTTAATGAGATTATGTCCTATCAAACCCGTTCGGCTAACGATCCTCCACTACACAGGAGAGCGGTGGGTGAGAGTGTACACCATTCAATGACCATTTTATAGGTCGCTTCCTTATATCCTGTTTATAGCATGGTTTCATGAATGAGGTCTACTATTGATTTGACTGAATTTTATAATACATATAATATATTAAACCGTTAATAGTATATATAAGGTTTATTTTAAAACTTTTCTAAAATACTAGGTTTAAATTTAAATTTTCGAAATTAATAAAAAAATTAATTTGATTTAAAAATAAATTAAATATGATTTAATCTTTTTCTTTTAATTAACTATTAATTAATTTAAGCAAGACTCTTGTCAAGGTAACTTTGAGATTCTCGAGTTTGTTTATGTAGCTTTCATTGATTACATACAAAACTCTTCTTCAATTCGAATGCAATTAGGAATTTTTAATGATTTTTAAATCACTCTTGTCTTGCTTTTTGGTGAAACATTTCACTCAATTGAAAATTCATTTCATATGTTCACATGTTCACAAAATCCTTTTGGAACATCGAGGACATAGACATAATGATGCAAGAGACCTTTTTGACAAATCCACATTTTATGGGAATAACAAGTTCTTCAAAGTTGACACATTATTGATTTAAGAGACATGCTCATTATGGAAATCTTTCCCAATAAAAAATCGAGGAAGATCCCTGTAACGCCCGATAATTCTAAGGTATTTATTTAAACTTGGTTATTTATTTACTTTAATTTTTGGGCCTTGAAGACATTGGACTTAACCATTTTGGGCTTGGGGTGTGCCGTACGCGGGGCGTACCACCCCATGTACGCAGGACATACTAGAGTAAATGGAACGCAGATGCCATGCACGTACGCGCAGCGTACGAGTGGGTACGCGCGGCGTACGTGTCCAGACCCCAAAACCCTAATATTTAGGGTTTGAACACTATTTAAAGAACATTATCTCCCAAGGATCTTTTCTATCAGCCTCCTTCTTGTCCCTAAACAGCCTCCATGAAACCCTAACTCCATTGTTGAGTGTTCTTGAGCTTGGAAGGTCTTTTTGAGTATATTTTAGTGTTTTGAAGGAAGGAGATCATCTTGAAGCTTCATTGGAGGAGTGAGAGTTGCCCCTCTTGACGTTTTGAGGTTTCTAAGCCTTAAAGTTAGCATCTTTTGGGTTGAGAATAACCCATGCATGGGTTTAGACCCTTATTATGGAAGTAGATTGCCATATTTTGAAGTTGGGACCTTTTAAGGCATGCAAAGTCACCAAGTTAGTGACTTTATGGTTTTAGAGGTCTATTAGGAGCTAGATCCATGATTTGGACGTTTGGTATTAAGAATTAAGTGCTTAATGGACTTTTTGGCCTTTTGACGTTTACCCCCAGCATAAATGGGAGTACGTTGCGCGTACTCGTGAGACTTCCCGATCCAGGAAAGAAGCCTGGTACGCAGGACGTACCAGGGTTACGCCCAACGTAGCGTAATCAGTGAGTTTCGATGTTGGGATTTAGGTTTGGGCTTAGAAGTTTGGGGATTAGTTAGGCCATCTGAAATAAAGCTTTTGGGCTAAGGAAATTTATTGAGCTTTAGGGTAAGGCCCATATTGGGGGTTTGGGCCCAATTCGGAAAATTGGGCCATAAGTGGGCCTTAAAGGATTATTTGGTATTGGGCCTTTTGGATTATGGATTTGGGCCTTAGTCTTGGATCAAGCTATTCCAGGGGTAAAATGGTCATTTTACCCCAAGTATGGATTATTGGATATAGAATGGAACCCAAGTGTTAACTGGGTGTTATTTTGTACTGATATCTCAGGGAGTCGTCAGGTCAGCAACTAGGGATCTTCAGTGAGATTCAGCATTCAAGGTCAGTTTCCTCACTAGGTTTAGTGGGTCTAAGGCACCAATGCGGGCCCTTGTATGCATGTGAGGATGCTAGGAGTCTGCATGATCCTTGCATGTGATATGTGCTGCTATGTATACCGGGTGGGGCTCGATGTCGGGTGAGGCCTGATGATTGATTTGTATGTTATTGTTTATGATCGTTGTATGTGTTAGCATGATTATGTGACTTGTATTGTATGTGTTTAGTGGGCGGGGCCCGAAGACAGGCGGGGCCTAAGAATAACAGATCAGTATACCGAGCGGGGCTCAATGTCGAGCGAGGCTCGATGGAGGGCGGGGCCCGATGTACGGCGGGGGACCAATATGTGATTTATTATGTATGTTATGAGGTAGTTTGGGGAAGTCACTAAGCTTTGTGCTTATAGTTTTCAGTTTATGTTTCAGGTACTTCCGGTTCCGAGGGGAAGAGCTTGGGTTGACTGCATCACACACACCACATGGATTCCGCACTTGATATTTCACTCTGATTTTTATGATATTTGATACACTGGTTTTATTTGGGATGTATGGATGATGTTGGAAACTGTTTTACTTAAATTAAAAATGAAAATTTTGGATTATATTTTTGGGACGTTATAATCCCCCAACAAACGAGCCATTCCCGAGGGAGAACAAAAAGAAGCTAGAATAGGAAAGTGAGTGAGTAGGTGGGAGAGAATTCCTTCTAACCTAAAGGAGAAGGTTTAAAGAAGTCAATTTAATCCTTAATTATTAATCCAAATTTAAATTAAGGCTGGGATCTAAAAATACGGTTCGTAATATGAAAATGAATGTCGTAATCATATCACAAATCTATTTTAGGTAGTTAAAGCATTTTACCAATTTCAATCACAATGCAACTCCTAGATATTTTGAGCTTCATTGAACAATTAATGGCATATTAGTCTCAGATTATGCTCTTTAATTTGTGACAGGGATGCCGAGGATCACAAACAAGATGTGAATAACCATGCAAACCCGTGTGACATCCTCGATGTCATTTATGATCTAACATTGATGTGTCGGTTAACCAAACACGCTCCATCAACAATTATAAATTCGAGAATGTACCATAATTTTCAACTTTGTAGTCCCACATTAGTGTGCCGGTTAACCACACATGCTCCACTAATGACTCACAAAGAAATGATGTGACTTTTCATGGATTAGCATACAATTTCATATTTTTCCTAAAGTAACTAGAGTGAGATTTTATAAAAGGTTCTAGTACTTTATACATTATACTTTTAATGTGATTAGTGTCCTATTAAACCCGTTCGACTAACGGCCCTCCACCACACAAAGATGTAGTGGGTGAAAAGGACACCCATTCAACGTCCATTTTATAGGCTGTTTCCTTACACCACTTGAATAGTATGACTTCGTGAATGAGGCGTACTAGAGATTTGACTGACTTTTAGTTATACATATAGTAATATATTATCATACATATTTATATGGTGTATTTTAAAACTTGTTAAATTACAAGGTTCAAATCATATTAATTCAATTAACTTTTAATAATTAATATTTGAACTAAATAATTAAGATTTAAGAATTATCTTTTAATTAATTATTGTAAATCTTATTAAAGGATAATCATATTATCTAATTATCTTATAATTGGATAATTACCTTTTTAAAATCTTCCTTATATTTAAATTACGATTTCTAATTATCTACTTACTATATTATGATTTTAGACATTTAAAATAATATTAGATAACTAATAATTATCCTATCTTTTGAATATGGCAAGAAAATCCCAAAATCGAATTTCATGTAGTCGCCACGTCGTGGCAGAGGATTGCCCATGATGTAGCCAGAACTGATTTCCGATTTTTATTAGTTTTTCTGGTTTCATCTTTTATGCACTACTAATAAAAAAGCATGGCTCTAATACCACTATTGGTGTTTTTAGGTTACAATCAGTTTATACATGTGGAATTTCACTTAACTCTTAAGGGTACCTAAAACCTAAATTGGATCTATGTTTTTTCTCAATGAATAGCAACATACTTATGAAACAAAAAACTACAAACCCTATGAATCAAATTCATGAATAGAACTTCATGTCTCTTGGTTAATTCGGAAAAAGTTAATCAAATACCCTTTGTAGTCTCCTTGAAAAACTAGCTCCAAAAGTATGGCCGCCTCTAATGGTTCACACCCAAAACTCAAGAAACCCTAGGATTGAAGGAGGAGAATTTAGTTCTCCACTTTTAGGTAATGTCATGAACAAAATTTACAATCCAATATGTCATATTTATAGTTTAGGTAACTTGTAGATAAATCCATATTTGAATGATTAAATATCCCTAATTCAAATCTTTTCTTTATCTACTACTAGGAGGCTTCTACAAACCCTAAAGTGGCTCCCAAAACCGTCCAAGACTTGGTAGGTTCTAGAATTGCCTCTTTTGTTTAACTATTGAACAATTACAATTCACACATTGTACCTTTAATTAATTCCAATTATTCCCGAATTAATTTCAGATTAATTTTGATTAAAAATTGATCAATTTTGACTATCTTTAATTAATTCATAATTAATTATTAACTATTTCAAATTAATTTATTAATCACATAATAATTAACAAATCATTTATCTCTATCTTTTGATCAATCCAGGTCATTTCCTAGTTATGAGGGCAACCCAAAAAGGACTTTACTTTTATTCATCAACATTATACCAATTTAGTTAGGACCTTAGACATTTTAATCCAATAAATAGTCTATTAAATCATTCACACCAATCGTTGTCCTACCATACATCATGGTATCAACAAAATTCTTATAAGAATTCGGCAGTGAACATAAGAGTATGAGAGCTTGATCTTCATTTTCAATCTTTACATCAACTCCTTGTAGGTTGAGTATTATACGATTGAAGTTATCTAGGTGATCCTTTACTTGGGTGCTATAAGTCATCCTGGGAGTGTAAAAATGTTGCTTCTGGTACATACGATTCATGACACGATTGTTCTAATACTTGTCACATAGTTTCTTCCAAATCCCAACATCAAATGTTTGATCCATAACCTCTTGCACTACTTCTTCCATCAAGCTTAACAAAATAGCATTATGTGCTTTTGCCAAAATATCCACCTTCAAGTTATCAGCCATGTATTTTAGTAGTTTCGCTTCTCCTTCCAATGTTGCATCACAATCTCGTTGAACTAGAAGAGACCTAATCTTCACATTCCATAAATTGAAATTATTCGAACCATTGAACTTCTCTAAATTGAACTTGTGAGATGACACCTTAAACCTACAAAAGAAACTGCAACTCGGAGACCACTTGTTATGGAATTAACAAGAAAGTGTGCAGAAAAACACAACCTCAAAGACACAATATTTAAGGTGGCCCGGTCAAGGTGAACTATGTCTACATGGTAGGAGAGAATATTCTAATTCACAAGCTTTTAAACAGATTTACGAGTACAAATCAAGACTTTAAGACCATCAAATGACTACCATAAGGATCCCTATTTATAAACCGAGGTTCAGACTTAAAACCCTAATGGGCCAGACCCATCTATTCTTAGGCCCGAATAAATATGAACCAATCACATCATGTCATGTAGTCGCTTTTAGAGACTTCCACCTTGAGAGCAATGTATGGACACCATTCATAAACATAGATTGCACCAGGTATCCAAAGGCGCACATAATGTGTCGTGGGAGCGCACGATCCTCCATAGGGGTATTCACCAACATTGCATCCTTGGACCTCCTTGAACATCCTAGAGAATTCTCACAACCATAAGGGATCATTTCATTTAGGAAAGGGCGTACCATGCACCTAGGGGCGCATATTGCAACCTTAAGAGCACATCATGATTCTAAGAGGCGCTTCCTGCTCCAACATCACATCATGACCGCATTTGGACCAACTTCCTTATAGAGCGCATTCTATAATGCCCCCAAGCTTATTTGACAATGCATGCGGGCAAATTTGGGTTCCTTGGGGGCACATCTTGTTGTCCAAGAGGCGCTTTTTGCAAAAGCTCCTCCAAGATGCTCCAAATGCTTCCAAATGCTTCCAAATGCTCCAATTATGATTCCAAATGATCCAACTTGATTCCAAATGTTCAAGTCACATTTTAACACAACATATGATGCATATACATTCCAAAATTACGAGGATCTCTTGTATATATCATGTTGTGATTAATAGACACACTCAAGGAATATTATCAAACTTTAGCTAGGATGGACATGGATTTCTAACCTATTTTAGTTTTGTAATGGATCATGTGGATTTGGATTTTGAATTAAGGATGCAAACACCCTAAAATGAATTAATAAATTATTGAGTGTTCTATTAAGGGTTATTGTTTATTGATTGATTTTATGTTACAACATTATAATTCAACATTTTTTGTAGTTGACATCATTGATTTTAAAGTTGCGAAATTATTTGATTTAATTGGTTATAGATGTTTATGATTACTTCAATTATATTTGTCATTTCACCATCTTTTTAATCGATATTTGATTAGGTTCTTTACAATTTACAAATGTTGGTTTGGGATTTATTATTATCAATGACTTATGGTTTTATTGGTGCATGGTCTTTATGATACTTTTTTTATTTAATATCATATGAATCTCAACATGCATAAAGCCTACCTTTTTTTTGGTTATGTATGACATGTCAATGATTCTACTCCTAAGATTATATTAAAGTAGAAGGGTTTCCTTAAAGTCACATTTGGATTAGACTTGAAGACCCACGTCATTGTATAGATATGTGTTGGTGTGTATGAGGACTTGATTTATTACCTTTAACTGTTCATGTTAACACCTACGTTAATAAGAATTTGGAATCACTAGGCCAAACACCACTAAACCTAGCTAGATGTGTACAGGTTTATTCTAGAAGACTCAAAAGGGCAATTTGATAAAAGTGGCTAAAGTAGCTAAAGTAGCTAAAGCCAAACACCACTAAACCCTTTTTGGTCTTCTAACTAACTTTAGCCACTTTTATTCTTCTCTCCCTGGGATCCCCCTTTTTATTCTTCTTTCCCTTTCTCTTCTAACTGACTTTAGCCACTGTTCCCAAATTGCCCTTTTGGGTATTCTAGACTTTTGATATTTTGATACAGTTTGTATTGGTTCCAACCTTGTGGTTGCGAGAGAGGGAGGTTCCTTGGAAGTAGATTTTGTAATTCATTATTATTACATCGTTCAACATCTTCATCTTCTTTCTTAAATGTTACCCTATTTCATTTCATTTCATTAAACCCTTATTTTTTTATCTTCATCATACGTCTTAAGGTATTTTTACAAATACATTATGATTATTAACATCCAAGTCGTACAACTTTTAATAATTGTGTGCTTGGGGATTTAGGCTATGTTTGGCAGATTAGTTGAAAGTTAGTTGTTAGCTAAAAAACTAGCCATTAAAAAATTACGTTTGATGAAAACTAGTTGATTAGCTAACTGGAGAATATATAATGACATAAAAGGACATTTAGAAGAATATGTTTTTTATAAATTAATTAAGGGTATATTCGAGAATTTTTTTAAAAAATCATGAAAAGCTAGTCTAAGAAGATTTTTAAAAATTTAGCTTATCAATTACTTTTTAGCTTGTTGGCAATTTAAAAAAGCTCGAAAATAAGATAGTTGTGGCGCGCCAAACACAACCTTAACTTTCACGTTGTTATATTGTTCGACATCTATCGCATGAAAATTGGTATATAGATCCTATGTTATGTCATAGGAAACAATTTACATTTTAAATTGGATCTTATAAGAATAATTGGGGTACTCGGTTGGAGTCGAATCCTTAGAAATTATGTTACCGAGCTATATGTTAGTGTCTGTGGTTATGGGCGTGTTTGGCAAAAATAGTTAGTAGCGAGTAGCTTCTAGCTGGTAGCGTTTTGTTAAACGCTACATGAAGTAGCTGTAACATCCCAAAAATCATGAACAAAAATTTCATTTTTGATATAACGATTCATAAAAACAATTAAAGAAAACGTCATCGAGTTATTTTATTTCATAAAATCCATAAATCATAAGTCTCAAAAGCATGTCATAATATAGTAACAATGTCAGAGTACAATCGCAAGAACATCATAGTGCGGAAAATAATGGTGTGATGCGTTGCTACCGTGCAGACTCCTTTCCCTTCGAAGAAGAAGGACCTGAAAGAAAAAGTGTAAACCGTAAGCACAAAGCTTAGTGAGTTCCCCCATCATACCTCATACCATACATAACACATACTGTCTAACATATCTTGATACTAGCTACCCCTTCGTTCTCTTTCAACCGGTAACTGGTCTAGCATATCAGGGTGCTGGCCTACCCCTTCGGTCCTGTCGACCGATACCTCGCCTAGCATATCAGGGTGCTGGCCTACCCCTTCGGTCCTTTCGACCGGTACCGGGGACTATTTCACCCCCTAGTTCTACCACATAACATCCTAGTGCATAAACATATAATACATATACTGCCTAGCTTATCTGGGTGTCGGCAAACCCCTTCGGCTCTATCGACCGGTACTGGGGTCTATCCTACCCCTCCTACCATTATCCCATAACATCATAGCATACTAGCACATAAAGCATAACATACCAGATAATTATCATAAAGATAATCATCGAACAACCAACTCCTATTAGTGGACAAGCATTGTGGCCTTAAACCCACTTCTACTGGAAGGTAACTCACCTCAATGTCATGAAGTAGCTTAACTGTCCTCGGTGCTGGGATCAACTCTCCTCAAACTCCTACACATAACATCTCTTTTAATTACTCTTTCAAACTTATAACCCCTTTAAGGGTCAACTCTGGTCAATGGTCAAGTCAAAGGTCAACACTCGCCGAGTTGGTCCGTCAACTCGTCGAGTTCCATGATTAAGAGAATCTCGAACTCGCGATCTAACTCGTCGAGTTACCCTCTAACTCGTTGAGTTTCTCCTTATAACAAAATCGGGATTGTCCGTTTGAACTCGTCGAGTCCCTCCATGAACTCGTCGAGTTCCCCTTCATATAAGTAGGGGCATTTCACTCGCAACTCGCCGAGTTCATCCTTGAACTCGTCGAGTTCCTCTTCATATATGTTGGGACATTTTGTTCAT
This sequence comes from Lactuca virosa, assembly GCF_052849685.1. Lineage (NCBI taxonomy): Eukaryota > Viridiplantae > Streptophyta > Magnoliopsida > Asterales > Asteraceae > Lactuca > Lactuca virosa. The sequence goes on along the minus strand of NC_136429.1, from coordinate 148,626,870 downwards.
CAACTCGCCGAGTTTATCCTTGGACTCGTCGAGCTCTTTGATCTTTAAGTCCATAAACACGCCCAACTCGTTGAGTCATCTTCTAGACTCAACAAGTTTGCTCAGTAACAGAAAAGGTTTGGGGAACCACGACCCAACTCGTCGAGTCCTAAGAACGACTCGCCGAGTTCCCCAAGGTCTAATTCCATACAGCCGATTTTAGTCGGGCTTGATGCATCCAAAACATAGATCTGGCCTTCTAAGGTCGATATAACACGTAAAGTTACCAACTTTACGTTCATGCATGGGTTGTCTAGCTCAAAAGGCCCTAAAATGAGGTTCACAAGTTGCATGGGACTCCCATGGCCATAAAGTTGGCACCTTTATGCCATGGAGTCCCTCAAGGGTTCCAGATCTGAAGTCAATACCCCAAAACATGCTTGCATCCATGAATGGTTCCAAAAATGGTTCTTTAAAGCCCTAAACTACTCCATGAAGGGATCTAGTAGATGAATGGACAAGGTATAGACTTTATACCTCAAATGAACTGGAAATGGAGCACAAACTCTAGATCTACTTGTTTCCTCTTGAACCCCCAAGCTTCCTCTTCCTTATTAAGCTTCAAAATCACCAAGAACACACAACAATGGCTCAAGAACACTCACAAAGCTCAAGATCTCAAATTAGGGTTTTCTGGACTAAGGGAGGCGATGAGAGGCTACAATGGGGTGTTAAAGTCCTTTAAATAGGGTGCAAACCCTGAAAATTTAGGTTTCACTTTGGCAGACATACTCGTCGAGTCGAGGATTCTCGACTCGTCGAGTAGACTTCAAGTCCCGCATCCAAACTTCTCTCATTCTTACTCAACGAGTTTGGGGCCTCCAACTCGTCGAGTCCTTTTGCAAAAATGAGTAATTCTTTATTAAAATACATACCAGGAAGCGGGCGTTACAAATCTCCCCCACTTATTTTAGACTTCGTCCTCGAAGTCTGATGCATCTGGAAATAGATCAGGGTAGTGCTCCCTCATCTCGTCCTCCGGATCCCAAGTCCATTCTGAGCCCTTGCGGTGCTACCATTGCAACTTCACCATCTCGACCTTCTTTATCCTCAGATCCTTCGTCTTCATGTCGAGGATGGCTACTGGCCGCTCAATGTAGTTCAGGCTGTCGTCCACCTGAATATCCTCTAGGGGTACCACTACGGAGTCATCTGCCAGGCACTTCCGTAGCTGAGAGACATGGAAGGTACCGTGGATCTGACTACTCGGCTGACAGATCCATCCTATACGTCACCTTTCCCACCCAGACTGCAACCCTGAAAGGACCAATGTACCTGGGGCCCATCTTGCCCTGTTTCATGAACCGGATGACACCTTTCCAAGGTGGCACTTTCAGGAGAACCATATCCCCGACCTGAAACTCCAGGTCCGATCACTACAAGAAAAACACGATTTTGCTAGGGAAGGTCGCTATGGAACGTATTTTCATTATTAATCTGCAATGGATCGTGCTATGGAATGTCGTTCCATAGCAATGTTGCTACCACATTGTCTATGGATTTTATTTCTGGTAGCGAGAATGGGACTTGCTAGGTAAAATGCTACCGACTCCATATTCGTTGGTATTATGCTACCGATAATTCTATGGAACAAAATTTGGTAGCAATATTCCAACGACATTTTTACGAAATCACTTTTCCGGTTGTACTGCTGCTATGGAATTAATTATCGTGGTTACTATGCAACGGAGTTTGTGACGGAAACCAACTCCATAGTTGATTTGCTATGTAAGTATCATTCGTAGGTATTTTTCTAGGGAATTCTGCTATGGAATATGTGTAACACCCGGTATCAGAAAAGCCAAGAAAGAAAAGGAAAACCCTAAGTCAAAGGGGGGTCAACTCGTCGAGTCCAAGGAAGAACTCGACGAGTTGGAGCAGGATCCGGGTGTAAGATTAAGTGACCGACTCGACGAGTCGGAGAGTGGACTCGGCGAGTCAGGTCTGGGTTAGGAAGCCCTAATTCCAGGACTTGGTGCCCTATTTAAGCATCTTATTCTCTTCCCTAGGGTTCATTACAGCCTCTCTCATCCAGAACCCTAAAACCCTAGCCACCCAACTTCATTTTTGGAACTTTTGGTGAAGATTAAGGTCCATTGGAGTGGATTTTGAAGGCTTGGGAGAAAAGAGCAAGGAAGGAAGTGTAGATCCAGCCTTCACATCGAGTTGGCAACTGTTAGAAGGTAAAAAGTCTGTACCTTGAGCTTTCAATTGATAAATCCCCTTTCTAGCTTGCTTTTGGTCACATTTGGATCATTTCCAAGGTTAAACCGAGTATTAAACCCTTAAGGATGGTTTGGACAACGGATCTGGACACTCCTGAGCTTTAGAAGCTCAAAGTAGTTGGCTTTATTCAGCTAAGGTCCCATTTCATGACCTAGGTCTTCTTTGAAGCTTGGATTAAGTGTTTTAGCCCCATAACACCTTGCATGCACGTAAAGTTAGCAACTTTACGTGCAATGCTAGCATAAGGAGTCCAAATCTATGAGTTGGAGGTGTTGGGATGGTCTGTCATTGACAAAATAGAGATGTCACAAGATGGACTCGGCGAGTCGGGTCGAAACCCTAACCTTTTCTAGATGCGAGTCGAGTCAGTGAGTTAAGGCGGTGACTCAGTGGGTTGGCCAGGACCAGGACTAGAACTCGGAGGTTGAAGGACTCGACGAGTCGGGGGGTGACTCGGCGAGTCAAGTCGCGATTATTTGGGATTTCTGAGTTTATGAACTCGACGAGTCAATAGGCTGACTCGGCGAGTAGGGTCAACCTGGAAGGTTGATTTGACCAGGACTTTGACTTTGACCAGAGTTGACTTAGTTTGACGTCTGGAGGGCATTTTGGGGCTAAAGTGTTATGTTGTTATTGGTAGCTCGGGGAGCTAGAGGAGCAGCTGTTCGGGAGTTGTTAGTCAGCAGTCAGAAGCGTGTCGGCAGTTCAGCGGTGCAGGTGAGTTTCCCTTTGTGTGAATGGGTCTACGGCCACAATGTCGGCCCATGTAGTTATGAGTAGGAAGACCCGGGGGTTAGCCCTAGGAACAGTATGCTAGTATGACATTCGGGACTAAGGTCCAATGTTAGCGGGCGGGTGCCCAAGGAATGGTTTGTATGATAGTTATACTTGTTGTCTGTGTGATACATGTATGTGCCTGGTAGGGAGGTGAGTGTGGGCGAGGTCCCGTATCTCACCAATAGCAGAGTGTGGACGGTGTTCCATACCTCATTAGCAGCAGAGCAGGGGCGAGGCCCTAGTTAGGAAAAGAGTGAGTGTGGGCTGGGACCCGTATCTCACTATCAGTAGGAGCGTGGACGGGGTTCCATGATTCATCAGTAGCAGGACAGGGGCGAGGCCCAAGATAGGCGAGGCCTTAGCACAGTAATCCAGTAGAGTATGTTAGTTATGTGTTGTGATATGATTGTTGTTGGGTTATGAGCATTCTAACACTCCTAAGTGTACATGCAACCCTAAATACCTTGGATCTATGTTTTCTCTATTATACATACAATTATGAACATCCAAGATATTATCCTAATCTAGCATACAAAATAATAAATATAACAAGATAGAATACATACCTCTTTGATGTAGAATGTCTTCATGAAGCTTGAGTGCCTAGTGCCCCAAGTGTGACACCTCAAATGGTTCACACAACACCAAATACACTTGGAATAACTTGAGAGAAATTTGAACACTCATTGAAATCGTCTAGCCCTCACACTCACACATTAGTGCACGATTTCTTGAGCCATGGGATTCTTTTATATGGTGGCTATTAGGGTTACACCATGTAACTCATAACTTTACCCATTCCTTATGCTCCATGGATTTTAACCTCCATGGAGTATCCATGGGTCACCCCATGGACTTAGTCCAACATAAGGAATCTTGGATCACAAGCCCATATATATAAGAATGAATGATTTACACAATCAACCCATATATTTAATTAGTCTCCTTTTTAATCACTTAATTAATTCCAAATTAATTCTTGATCAATACTAATTAAATAACCTTATTAATATATTAGAACTTATAATATATTAACCAACCTTAAGTGTTATTTCTCTCATTATAGTCTATCCAAATGCATGATGCCATGCAACCCAAATGGACCATGCCGGGTCGGGTCAAGTCTTACCAATTATAGTTATGGACTTAGACATTAATCCAACAGTCTCCCACTTGGATAAGTCTAAAACTATTATTGCGTATGACTTCAGGAACCGATCAGCAATCGTAGCTCTCAAAAGCTTCTGTCGAACTCTGACCTTGTCGATGAACTCTGACCTTTATCAATGACTTGTCCATTAGATAAGGGATCATATATTCCTCCATTCTAGATATCAAATGGACTGAGACATGGATTATCATTCATTCTCTCTGTCCATTTGTTGTTTCCCGATTTCTGATTCATGATGACTGACTGATTGAACAAATCAAATCAGTCTTGGCTTGGCCAAGCACTCACATGTATCATCTTTAAATCATCGAGGGGCCCACAGATATCGCTTTTATCCCGAAGGTAAAAGGAATGGATAAACTTCGACTCATATGGCTTGTTCTACTACTTGTTGAATCATACACAAAGGCACGTTTTATAACATCGAGTTACCGAATGCGTTTTCGTGCAATCAATGTACAACCAACTCATAGTAACAACTCATATCTCTAGGTTTGAAGAATATAAGATATTATCGTCTCATGATCACTCATGATAAAATCCATGAAGTGATTCAAATGAGCGCGGGTTGAATCCAATACTCATAACTTATGAGCACTCATGAGTGTTGTAGCACCACTTTTTCCACCAACTTGGACCTCTACAAACCAACCCATGACAGTCTTGATTCATATCTACTTCCAACATATGACCGACTGTGGATGGTTTGAATAACTTAATCATTCAGGAAGAGCGACTTAGTTATTCTAGAAGTCAAAACATGCAAAGTGAAACACAAGAATAAATGAATCAAATATGGTATCAAACCCTATGAATATAAATAAACACTTTTATTTATCACCATACTGATTACTCATTATTCATTGTTTCGGTTTTATCAACTTTATACTTGAATTTAAAACAATAGTTGTCCCATGCTCCAAGCATGTACACTATGTTTTCTAAACACTAGTCATGCCATACACCAAGTATGCATACTATGTTTGTCTATGATCTTTACTTTGTAAAATAGATCAATTGAACATCACTCCAATGATCCTCTTTTCACAGTCCCAAATCCTTACTGCAAATGCAAGAATTCCAAATTCATGCCATTTACTGAAATCTGTTAGATTCTAAACTTATATGTATTGATCCTCTTAATGATTATGCACAAAGTCAGAAAGACTTGACAACAATCATTACAAAGCATTCCAAAGGAGATCAGCTCCTTGGAAACATCCTTCTTTCATTAAGTTTCCTAATCTTACACAGATTGAATAATTTCTAACTTTGAAACATTTCCATATTCCATTTTGACTATCACTTCTGAACAAGAGTTGCCTCCTTACAGATTATGTCAATATGGTCCTTCCAGAATTAACATTATACTTCCAACTGTCCTCGAGCAACCAATCTTTGGTAAACCTTAGATTGTTCTCGACAATTGCTTAATCATTTTAGTCATATCCAATTCTAGACCTTTTCCCTTCATAATGCCCCAGGCATTTGGAAAATTTTAGAAAGGATGAATATAGCACATGTAATCGATCCTATATCCGAAGCATATGGGACACAATTCATGATGTCTCACATAAAGACTAAACCAGTCTTTTGCTATAATATTTCCATTTCAATTTGCCAAGTTCTCAAAATTCAGATTATGAAAAGGGATGCCGTAATCATAATCGAATTTTAGAATGCAAATAATGGACCCATATATAGAATTTCCTTATGTTGAGCCATTCCAACATGAAATTCATATATATATATCCTTGATTAAATACGATTAAAATCTCAATCTAAGCTTTTTAGAATTGAAATGAAGTATAATTTCCTCTCCCTTAATTATAGCAAAACAACTTTTTCAACCCCTGCAACCTCACGAATTGAAACTTTTGTTTTCTATAATTAACATTGCTAACTTGCAACCTTTGTCATAATTATCATGCTCCGACTAACATGATGATTATTAGCATAACACTTATGCTCCCACTAGCTTTGACAAGTACTCAGAAATCAGCTGACTTTCTTACCAAAGTTCAGATTTCTGATACTAGATTGTTTTGATAAAACTTTATCAAAATCATACACCTCTCTTAGATAGCTCACATGTGTGTCTAAACAATTTTAGAACTATGAAAAGGGATGCCGTAATCATAGTCTCAATTGTTTAGACCTTTTCCACTTCTCACAAGTCCATGTTAGTGTGCCGGTAAACCACACACGCTCCACTAACGACTTTGAGAATGCAAATATCACAATTGCTATCTAGCTAAAATCTACTTAGTGAAAGTGTTTCCTCACCATCATTTTCATGAATCGGAGAGAAACCTTATGACACTTAGATTTAATAGTGTATGTGTTCTTATCCATGTGAATTTGTCAAAACCATAATCACAAGACAAGGTTAGTGACAAATCCAAACTCATATTGATTAAACTTGTGCAATCTTAAATTCTTGCCATTTGGCAGCTCAGGTGTCTGCCATTGCTTCCAAGTAGTTGTGCAACCAATTGAGAACTCTCAGAACTCCTATGCAAAGCCAACTTGAATAGGCACAAAAATTTCAACACGATAGGTTATAAACCTCAAGTCGTGTGCTAGTGAAGGACTTTAGGTTTTATTCTTGATTAAGTCTTGAAACTTTCAAGAGCTTTAAGACTCCCACTGTCCTCTTGACATATAAGACTCCCTTGTCAAATATTCAAGAGATAGTGCGGATTCTTTATCAAGACTAACACTTTACACAATTGGCCTAAGTTGGTCTCTGTTTTATCCAAAACATCACAACTTACCAATTTCAAATGTACAAGAGTAGATAACCTTTTACTCTTACATTTGACTAGTGTTAACAAACCCTCTTTAAGATATGTCACTCAAGTTACAATCTTGGAGTATGACTCTAAGAATTGTTTTGGAACGAAGTATGACTCATCTTTTTGATTTAACCATTTCAACAATTCATGACTCCTCTTCTTGACTTTAGAGGACCAATTGTGATATGGTATCTTAATCATTAAGATGATCATAAACATGATACTAAAGTACTCTCCCATCTTTTCAGATTTGAGAAACTTTTATCTTTCTGCCATACTTTGATTCTTCTTATTCGTTCTGTCTCACATTGAAACTTCTCCAATGCTACAGACTTATACTTAAACTTATAAGTATAACCATATTTACTGAACTTAAGTAAATCATGACGAATAGTCTTCTTGATCTTTTGTGGTGGACTTGACCAGTGCACAAGAATGTGTACTCGATCCCTTAGTCCTTTCCTTATTCACATAAGGAATTAGTCTTAATTTTCCAAGCTGAAAGTTCTCATTCATCATACTATACAACTTGCATGATTCCAAGTTTCGGTCCAATTGAACCTTGGGTGATGAGAATCTTTCCTTATTTGGTAATATTAGACACTACCACAACCGAAAGAATCAAATCCATTTTTCCAATATTGCTATCAATGGAATCTTATAAGCAACAACTTTTCACAAATGCCATTGTAAGGATACTTAAAATAAATAAAATCAAAACCTTTTCCTTTTATTTTAAAACTTTGCGGAAAAACTTATCCTTACAATCCATATGAAAACCTTGTTGTTATCTATTCCTAAGCAATATAAATATCATAACTCTTAAGTAATAGCCCAAAATTCTGATCACCGAACCATGCGATTGAAATCCATCTTCGCGATCAGAATCAGCATGTACTTAATAGAGTTAGACAATGGACTTTACCTGAAGTAGAGCCAAACTTATTGACTTTAACATCCTTAGGTAAATTTGGCAGCTTCGTAACCAATGCCCCTTCCTTTGGCAATAGTTACCTATGGACCCTTGATAATGGGACTATCTCAGACTTCGCCTCTCTCTTTACCATTGGGTCAACCGAGTTGACTATGGCCGATCCCTTTCCATTGGGAAGAGAGAGCTTTACTGGATATCCAATGTCATCATTGTCAATGTCCATAGCGTTTTAGGAAGTTGATCTTAGCAAATAGATAAGATCATTAAGGGTCTTGTCTTAGTCTGTTTCATAGGATTCCCAAAAGAACTCACTATGTGACTTAGAAAGTAGTTGAGCCACCAACTTTCTCAAGACTTTGACACCCAACTCTCCCGGCTTGTCAATATGTGACTACATCTCCAAGATGTGATCACACCTAGACCTTGCCTTGCCAATAGGGCTTGAGTGACCTTAAACTTTTTAGGAACTTGTGGGTTAGGGAGAATAATTGGAGGAGGTGAAAGAAGTATGATATCCATGGGACATCATCTTCATTTAGGAAAGCTTGTTTCAAGAGATTTGGGAAGATCATAAATGTCTAGACCAGACATCTTTTTGGGAGATATTCAAGATAGTTGATTTAAAGTCCTTAATATGACACCCAATATGAAATATTAAGGCTAGGACCCAACAAACTATTTTATAACTTAGAAGAGGGATGCCGTAATCCAAGCTATAAAATATTTGAAGGTAGGTGAATGACGATTCACCAATTTCCACCATGAAAAACGAAATAATTTATTAGGTTTTAATTGGATTTGAAAGTCCTAGATCTTTGAGATTCATTGAACTGTTCAAAGGCATGTTTCAGTATTATGTATGGCATGTATGGATCAGTAGATATGTATGGTATGCGGTAGGTTGGGGAACTCACTAAGCTTCGTGCTTACAGTTTTCAGTTTTGGTTTCAGGTACTTCCGGTAGCGGAGGGAAGAGCTCGGGATGATCGCATGGCACACACCATAGATAGTCAGCCTGGGATGTTTTACTCTGATAATAAGAACATGTTTTGAATTAACACTCTGATTTTATGTTAAGAATTATATTATGGATTGGCAATTGTGGTTTAAGTAACGTTTTAAAAACGAAATTTTTAGTCGTGATTTTTGGGATGATACAAGTTGGTATCAGAGCCTTGGTTTGAGGGATTCGGGCACACTCTCGGGTGTGTCTGAACTCAAACTGAGGAAGTGGTATAAAATTTTCAAAATAAAAACCATATTTATAAAAGGATTTTGAGGAAATAAAAGGGTTTTAGAAAAAGCAAAAGGAACTTTGAAAAGATAAAAGGGTGTGGTGCATGCAATCAGCCGAGCTCAAGTAAGTTCTCCCAAATTACCCATACAAGTTTATGTTATGATATGATTATGTGACCAGCATGCTAGATTTAGGGCTAAGGATCTAGGAGGATGCCTTATGTGCCTGTTATATGCGCTTATTGAGCTATATGCTAGCATTGGTTAGACAGTGGTAGGATAGCCTGTTTAGGTTATGCCTGTTTATGTGAGCTTATATTGCATGCTAGTACAGATTCTTGTATTTTGATAGAACTGCTTAATTATGTTCTGGTTAGATTTTCCTTTGGTCTGAATGCTGCCTGCTTTGTGCTTTGTGGGACTCTGAGTGATGGGAGTTAGCTATTAGGTGAATGCGTTAAGTCACATGTGACCAGGGTTGAATAACCTCAGAGTGCTGGATTTGGCCCTATTGCGCAGCTCTTGTCTGAGTCCAACCGTTGTAGGGACGAGTCCTTTACTCGAAGGATTATATGAGCGTCGTTACATGTGATGGTATTCAGGTGATGGCTAATTGGCATTACAAAGAGACCTTCAGCAGCTGAGGACTGGTTTGGGTCAGAGATTTCCCTAGAGTAGGCCTAGGATGAGTTTAGTGTTGGGAGCAGTAGTGGTAGTTGTGCAAGGGACTTGGTGGAGTCGAGGAAACTCTTGAGGAAAGTACGAATAGATGTGGAAGGTAGTATGGGCCCGTACTACTGAAAGCAGAGGATCCGTACTCGATTCAAGAGGGGCCGAGACAAACCCAGTGAACTTGCGGTGCGTGTGAGGTCCCTCGGCAGTGATGAGTATTCTGATAGTTTTGTGATATGTTTTCAGCATTGTGACCTTGCGTAAGAGACCAGTGGGCGGATCAGGCGCCGGAGAGGGATCATGCTCGGGTTCAGGAGTCGAGCAGCTCGAGGAGCGGATAAGGGAGTTTGTTTCAGCTGAGGTTACGCGCAGTATTCTAGATCAGACTCCTGTGATCTTCGGTTTGGTCAAGGAGGGTATTTTGGAGCTTCTGGATGAGAAGCTGGGAGCTTTTCGCACTGAGATGATGGCTTTGGTAGGGGCGTGTACCTTGACTTTTCGAGAGTTCAGGGCTTGCGGAGCACCAGATTATCATGGGGCTATGAATCCCATTGCTAGCAGCAGGTGGTTGGCCGATGTTGCCAACGCCTTCCGTACGAGCCGGTGTCCCGAGGGGGACAAGGTCAGACTCGCCTCCTGTCTTCTGAAGGACAGAGTGCGGGATTGGTGGGATAAGGTTGGTCATGCCATGGGGGATGATGCCGCGTTGGACGCGATTACATGGAGTGATTTCTCGGCCAGGTTCAGGGCTGAGTTTGCACCAGTTATTGAGGTGCAGCAGTTGGCACGGGATTTTCAGGACCTTCAGCAGACGACTGAGACTGTGGCGGAGATCACCGCCAAGTTTAGGGAGAGGGCTCTCCTGGTTCCGCAGTATGTGGCGGACGAGGAGATGAAGAAAGCTCGATATCACGAGATGTGGAGGAGGTCCAGCTGCAAGACGGTGGAGGACATGATTGCACGAGCCAGAGAAAGGGAGATTGATTTGGAGTTAGAGAGGAAGAGGAAACCGGATGAGATACAGGTAGCCACAGGTTCAGGCAAGAGACCCAAGGGGTCAGACTCGAGATCGAGGGATTTCCAGAGCCGCAGCTGATGCGGGAAGTGTGGCAGGACACATGAGGGTGCGTGTAGGAGTGGCAGTGGTGGGGATTCAGGATGCTTCAAGTGCGGCCGAACTGGTCATTTTAGCAGAGATTGTACTGCTGCCACCACTCAGGGATTACACCTGATATGTTTTCATAGCAGTCAGAGGGGCCACAAGAAGGCCCAATGTCCGAGCTTGTTTTCAGCAGGACAGGTGATAGCACCTGCCCCTGCGACTTTGAGGATCACCGACGATCGGCAGGGCCGGGCAGAGGCGCCTACGACACGAAGCAGGGCGTACCAGTTGGTTTCAGATGACATGAGAGCAGCCCCGGATGTGGCAGGTGCGTATCCTTTATTTGCTTGATAGTTGTATTCATGATGTATTTGTTATGGTACTGCATCGATATTAGCGATTGTACTTTGGATTCTGTTTCCTACTTATGATTGAGCTATATGCTATCTGCATACCATGGGTTTAGAGTAGTAGTCCGTAGTTGTATCCCGTTTAGAGCAGGTCACTCAGGATGCGGTCGTTGTAGCAAGCGTGAGATTGGGATTCTAGAAGTATTTCACCAGCTTTCAAGGACAGTGGCGTCGTGGTATTGGTTAGTTTAGGAGCACCAGCAGCGGTAAGCATCAGTTTTTAGCAGATCGACCATGGAGTGGTAAGAAGGATTGGGAATCCTTTCCAGACAGTGAACTGTAAGGAGCTAGTTGAATCAAAGTGGGGGAGGAACCCTCGTATAGTCAGGAACGGAAGAAAGTGCGAAGCTGGGACGAGTTCGCAACTTTGTTGAGCAGGATAGTAGTCCGAGTGGCTGATCGGATTGGGAAACGTGTGAGTTGGGAGTTGGGAAACTCCCCAGTGTTGAGTACGTGTAATAGCGATCAGTAGATGATTGGTTTGGGAAACCAGGTTGAAGATTTTCTCGGCAGGACGTGATTTTAGTTAGGATGTAAGACTGCGGGTAAGCCGTAGCATTCATTAGCAGTTTAGTTAGCGGAGTGTGGGCGGGGGCCCGAATCTCCTAGTTCGCGGAGTGTGGGCGGGGGCCCGTATCTCCTAGTTAGAAAGGTAGGGATCAGGAAAGGGTAGTTCGTTGTGATTAGTATGGAGTTGGCCTGCGTAGCCCTAGAGAGGTGAGACCTTGGGAGAGGCCGCTCCAGGATACAGTTGGTGAGACCCGTAGGCGAGGCCCGTATGTTAGTAGCAGTATAGGTGAGACCTAGGGTAAGGATTGCTAAGTAGTATGGTTTGGGTGAGACTCGTGGGCGAGGCCCGTGCGATAGTAGCTAGGCAGGTGAGACTAGAGGGATAGACCACTCTAAGATATGGTTTGGGTGAGACCCGTGGGCGAGGCCCGTGAGATTATAGCAGCGCAGGTGGGACCTGGTAAGGACCTTAGGGTCAAGATAGGGGATCGAGGATCCCAGGACTTGTAGCGCCAGAGTGGCAGAATAGATAGAGCAGCTTAGATAGTCGAAGTTTCTTCGGAAATCGTTGAGAGCGACTGAGCGGTTGATCTTGAGTTTAGTAACCGGTGGGAGTTCGGTAAACCAGTTAATGGCAGATTAGTTGGGACCAGGGAGATCTCGTTTTATCCGGAAAGTGGACAGGGAGTAGCATGATCTTCGGTCGGGGATAGCGATAGGAGAATTCCTGATGGAGCAGCTAGATGACCGAGAGGTGCTACGCCACTCACAGCAGGGTTGAATAATCTCAGAGGGAAGGGTTTGATCCTGTTACGCAGCACTCGTATGAGTCTAACCGTTGCAGGGATGAATCTTTTACTCGAAGGATTATCTGATCCATTCGCTGGGATGGGTGCTCATCACTAAGTTATAACAGTAAGAAGTATTCAGTGTGTACCGGCAGCAGTGACCAACACTGGGAGTGGCTGGAGTAATGGATACCGTGAAGGGTATGTCCTTCACTGTGATAGAGGAGGTGGTTAATTATGGAACGTTGCCTTGGGAAGGCCAGTGAACGCGCAAGGAAAAGGGGGTGAACCCCTAGGATGTCCAGCATAAGTACTCGGGGAGTACCGGAAGGATTTTCAGTTGAGTAGGTTGTGTTCTCAGGATTAACGGGATCAGAGTGCACTTGAGGATTGTGATTTGCAAGGACTAGTGTTAGTCTGAGTGACCGGGCGGAAGGTCAATGGAAATGGTCAGCAGGAGTTAGATTCCTCAGGCAGAAAGGTTGAAAGCAGATTGCAGGACAGTTGGCCGTAGCGGACTTCGAGGACGAAGTCTAGTTTAAGTGGGGGAGAGTTGTAACACCCGGTATCAGAAAAGCCAAGAAAGGAAAGAAAAACCCTAAGTCAAAGGGGGATCAACTCGTCGAGTCCAAGCAAGAACTCAACGAGTCGGAGCGGGATCCGGGTGTAAGATTAAGTGACCGACTCGACGAGTCGGAGAGTGGACTCGGCGAGTCAGGTCTGGGTTAGGAAGCCCTAATTTCGGGACTTGGTGCCCTATTTAAGCATCTTATTCTCTTCCCTAGGGTTTATTACAGCCTCTCTCGTCCAGAACCCCAAAACCCTAGCCACCCAACTTCATTTTGGAACTTTTGGTGAAGATTAAGGTCCATTGGAGTGGATTTTGAAGGCTTGGGAGAAAGGAGCAAGGAAGGAAGTGTAGATCCAGCCTTCACATCGAGTTGGCAACTGTTAGAAGGTAAAAAGTCTGTACCTTGAGCTTTCAATTGATAAATCCCCTTTCTAGCTTGCTTTTGGTCACATTTGGATCATTTCCAAGGTTAAACCGAGTATTAAACCCTTAAGGATGGTTTGGACAACGGATCTGGACACTCCTGAGCTTTAGAAGCTCAAAGTAGTTGGCTTTATTCAGCTAAGGTCCCATTTCATGACCTAGGTTTTCTTTGAAGCTTGGATTAAGTGTTTTAGCCCCATAACACCTTGCATGCACGTAAAGTTAGCAACTTTACGTGCAATGCTAGCATAAGGAGTCCAAATCTATGAGTTGGAGGTGTTGGGATGGTCTGTCATTGACAAAATAGAGATGTCACAAGATGGACTCGGCGAGTCGGGTCGAAACCCTAACCTTTTCTAGATGCGAGTCGAGTCAGTGAGTTAAGGCGGTGACTCAGTGGGTTGGCCAGGACCAGGACTAGAACTCGGAGGTTGAAGGACTCGACGAGTCGGGGGGTGACTCGGCGAGTCAAGTCGCGATTATTTGGGATTTCTGAGTTTATGAACTCGACGAGTCAATAGGCTGACTCGGCGAGTAGGGTCAACCTGGAAGGTTGATTTGACCAGGACTTTGACTTTGACCAGAGTTGACTTAGTTTGACGTCTGGAGGGCATTTTGGGGCTAAAGTGTTATGTTGTTATTGGTAGCTCGGGGAGCTAGAGGAGCAGCTGTTCGGGAGTTGTTAGTCAGCAGTCAGAAGCGTGTCGGCAAGTTCAGCGGTGCAGGTGAGTTTCCCTTTGTGTGAATGGGTCTACGGCCACAATGCCGGCCCATGTAGTTATGAGTAGGAAGACCCGGGGGTTAGCCCTAGGAACAGTATGCTAGTATGACATTCGGGACTAAGGTCCAATGTTAGCGGGTGGGTGCCCAAGGAATGGTTTGCATGATAGTTATACTTGTTGTCTGTGTGATACATGTATGTGCCTGGTAGGGAGGTGAGTGTGGGCGAGGTCCCGTATCTCACCAATAGCAGAGTGTGGACGGTGTTCCATACCTCATTAGCAGCAGAGCAGGGGCGAGGCCCAAGTTAGGAAAAGAGTGAGTGTGGGCTGGGACCCGTATCTCACTATCAGTAGGAGCGTGGATGGGGTTCCATGATTCATCAGTAGCAGGACAGGGGCGAGGCCCAAGATAGGCGAGGCCTTAGCACAGTAATCCAGTAGAGTATGTTAGTTATGTGTTGTGATATGATTGTTGATGGGTTTTTGAGCATTCTAACACTTCCTAAGTGTACATGCAACCCTAATAACCTTGAATCTATGTTTTCTCTATATACATGCAAATTTCTTTTCAAGGTTATTTCCTAACTAGCATGGCATGGGGATTACATAGAACATAAAACTAGTAGAAATACATACCTTGTTGTTGCTTGGATTCCTTCAAGACTTTGTGAGCCTAGCACCCCAAATGTTGTGCCTCAAATGCTTCACACAACACCACAAGACTTGGAATAACTTGAGAGAATACTTCTAGCACTCAAAATCGGTTATACCCTCTCTAGTAACACTAGGTCACAATTTTGCTAGCCAAAGGGTCCCTTTTATAGTGGTGTCACAATTAGGGTTTCATCATGAAGACCCATAATTGCCATGACTCTTCATTTCTCATGACCCATGGGTTTGTAACTCCCATGGACTATCCATGGAGCTCCAAATGGTTACATCCATAACCCATAAACCATGGATCATTAATCCACCATAAAAGAATTGATGATTGTCATAATCAACCCTTATATATTTAATTAGTCTCACTTTGATCACCAAATTAATACTAGATTAATACTTGATCAATACTAATTAAATAATACTATTATTAATATATTAGAACTTATAATATATTAATAATCATAAGTGCCTTATTCTCTCATTTAGTCTATCCAAGTATTGCAATGCCATGCAACCCAAATGGACCATGCCGGGTCGGGTCAAGTACATACCAAATAAAGTTATGGACTTAGACACTATATCCAACAGTCTCCCACTTGGATAAGTCTAATAACTATATTTGCAAATATGACTTCAAAATCCGACTAGCAATCGTAGCTCTTTCAAAGTCTCTCGGAACTGAGATGATGATGATACGCCATTTAAGATAAGTGATCATATAATCCTCTGTTCTCATGATATCAGCCGGACAAACACATGGAACATGGTCTTACTTATTGTCCAGCATTTGTTTCTCGATCTCTGATTTGTTTCGACATAGAACTAAATTGAACACATCAATTAGGTTCTGACCGGGCCCGGTACATAAGTCAAAACCAAATCATCGAGGGGCCCAGATATCGCTTCTATTTCTAGAAGGAATAGATAAACTTCGACTGATATGCTTGTACTAACTACTTGTTGAATTATTCACAAAGGCACGTTTTATAACATCGAGTTACCAATGCGTTTTCGTACAATCAATGAATAACCAACTCATAGTCAACAACTCATATCTCTAGGTTTGAAGATTTATATGATATTACCGTCTCACGATCACTCGAGATAAATTCCATGAAGTGATGCAAGTGAGCGTGGGTTGAATCCCACCCTTATGAGTACTCATGAATGTTGTAGAAACCATTGCATTGTCTAAAGCACTTTAGACAAATCATACAAGCCAAATTCATGACAGTCTTGATTCATATCTACTTCCAACATATGACTGACTGTGGATGGTTTGAATAATATGATATATACCATAACATAATTATTCTGGAAGTCAAAACATGCAATGTGAAACACAAGAATAATACTAATCTTATATGGCCCCAACACTTTGAGTGTAATAAAAACACCTTTTATTTAAGCACCATATTGATTACTCATTATTTATGTTTCGATTAATCAACTTTATGCTTGAATTAAAACATTAGTTGTCCCATGCTCCAAGCATGTACACTATGGTTTTCCAAACAACAATTATGCCATACTCCAAGTATGCATACTATGTTTACATATGGTCCTCTCTTTGTGAAATAGATCAATTGACAATATTCCAATGATGCTCATTTCACAATTCCAATCCTTGTTGTAAATGAAAGAATACCAAACTCTTGCCATTTACTGTAATCTGTTAGATTCTAAACTTATATGCAATGATCCCCTTGTAATGACTATGCACAGAAGTCACAAAGACTTGACAATAGACATTACAGGATATTTCAATGGAAAGCAATTCCATGAAGTCTCAAATTCAAAGTACATTCCTTTGAACATCCTTCTTGCATTAAGTTCTCTACACAGATTCAAAAGGTAACTTCCACCTATGGAAACAATTCCATATTCCTTCTTGCATTAAGTTCTCTAATCTTACACAGATTCAAAGAGTAACTTCCAATTGTCCATAAGTAACCAATCTTTGGTAAACCTCAAACTGTCCTCGACAATTTTGCTTAATCATTTTAGTCATTTCCAGTTCTATTCCTTTTTTCCATCTTAATGCCCTAGGCATTTGGAAAATTTAGAATGGATGAATATTATAGCACATGTAATCAAACTTATACCCAAAGCATATGGGACATGATTTATGCTATAATTTTTTTTTATTTGCCATGTTTTCATAATTCGAACTATGAAGAGGGATGCCGTAATCATAATCGAATTTTGAGAACGCAACATATATAGAAATTCCTTATGTTGAACAATTCCAACATAACATTCACATATATCCTTGACTAAAGTTGATAAAACTCAATCTAAGCTGGTAGAATTGGAATGAAGTATAAAATCCTCTCCCTTAATTATAGCAAACAACTTTTCAAATCAAATTGAAACTTTTGTTTTCTATAATTAACATTGCTAACCTGCAATATTTAACATAATCGTCATGCTCCCACTAGCATAATGATTACCAGCATAACACTTTATGCTCCCACTAGCTTTGACATGTACTCAGAAATCAACTGGACTTCTAGAAATCAATACTTTATTGACTTTCTTACCAAAGTTCATATTTCTGATACTAGATTGCTTTGATAAGACTTTATCAAAAAACATACACCTTTCCTTAGATAGCTCACATGTTTGTCTAGACCTTTTGCAATTCTCACTAGTTAGTGTGCCGGTTAACCACACACGCTCCACTAACTATATGAGAATGCAAATATCACACCCGCTATCTACTTAAAATCTTCTTAGTGGAAGCGTTTCCTCACCATCATTTTCATGAATCGAAGAGAAACCTTATGACACTTAGATGTTATGGTGTATGTGTTCCTATCCATGTGAATTTGTCATAACCATAATCACAGGACTAGGTTAGTGACACTTCCAAATTCATATGGACTGAACTTGTGCAATCTTAATTTCTTGCCACCTGGTAGCACAATGCCCACCATTGCTTCCGGTTTGTTATGCAAACAATTGAGAACTCATAGAACTCACAAGCATAATCAACTTTCAACTGGAATAGACACAGAAACAAGAATATGTCAACACGATAGGTTACAAACCTCGAGTCGTGGGCTAGTGATTAACAAAACTCTTGATTTAGTTCTTGAAACTATTTCAGAATCATTTAGACTCCCACTATCTTCTTGACATATAAGACTTCTCTTTGTCAAGAACCATTCCTTGACAATACAAATATTCAAGAGCTAGTGCGGATTCTTATCAAGTTAAACACTTCTCACTATTGGTCTTAGCTGGTCTTTGTTTTATCCAAAACATCACAACTTACCAATCTCAAATGTACAAGAATAGGAAACATCTTACTCTACATTTGACAAGTGTTATGAACTTTCTAAAGACTATGTCACTCAAGTTACAATCTTGGAGTATAACTCCAGGATTTGTTTTTGGCACGAAGTATGAATTATCTTTTGATTTAACCATTTCAACAATTCACGATTCCTCTCCTCAGGCAACAAACACACTAAGGTGTCCTTAGAGGATCAATTGTGATATGGTTCCATAATCACTAAGATAATCATAAAACAAAATACACAAGTACTCTCCCATCTCTTCAGATTGGAGAAAATTTTATCTTTCTGCCTTATTTGATTCTTCTTATTCATTCTGCCATACATTGAAACTTTTCCAATGTTTTAGAATTACACTTAAACTCGTAAGCATAACCATATTTACTAAACTTTAGTAAATCATAACGAATAATCTTATCTACCTTTGTGGTGGACCTGACCAGCACACAACCAAGTGTACCCAATCATTTAGTCCTTCACTTCACTCACATGTACATGTGAACAAGGAATTAGTCTTAATTTCCCAAAGACGAAAACTTCTCATTCATCATACAATACAAGTTGCATGATTCCAAGTTTCTATCTAACTGAAACTTGGGCGATGAGAATCTTTCCTTATTTGGTAAATTATGATACTACCACAAATGAAAGAATCAAATCCACTTTCAAATATTGCTATTAATGGAAACATATAGTCAACAATTTTTCACAAATGCCATTGTAAGGATACTTAAAATAAATAAAATCAAAACTTTTCTTTATTTTAAAACTTTGCGGAAAACTTATCCTTACAACCCATATGAAAACCTTGTTGTTATCTATTCCTAAGCAATATGTCTCAACTCTTAAGTAATAGCTCAAAATTCTGATCACCGAACCTTGCGATCAAAATCCCTCTTCGCGATCAGAATCAGCATATACTTCCTTTAAGTTTCTTCACTTTTCTTTGATTCTTAAAGCATCAACATGTGACCCAGTCACATCATGCAATAAGAATCTCAGAATAAAACTTAATAGAGTTAGACAATGGACTTTACCTGAAGTAGAGTCAAACATTTGACTTTACTATCCTTATGGACTTTTAGGTAAATTTGGCAGCTTCGCAACCAATGCCCTTCCTTTGGCAACAGAAACATATGGACTCTTTGGAAACGGTACACGGGACTATCACAGACTTAGCCTTTCTCTTTACCATTTGGTCAACCGAGTTGACTATGGCCAATCCCTTTCAATTGGGAAGAGAAAGTTTTTCTGGACTTCCAATGTTACCATTGTCAATGTCCATGGAAGTTTGGGAAGTTGATCTTCCAATCAAATTTTGCTTTACCAATGCTCCAAATCATTGCTGATTCAGCATCATCAAGCAAATAGGTAAGATCATTAAGGGTCATGTCGTGATCTGTTATCAGGGAGTGACCAAGTCAACAGCCAGCTACCTTGAGACTTCGACACCCGACTCTCCCGGCTTGTCAATATGTGACTTAATCTCCAAGACCTAAGCACATATATACTTTGTTTGCCAATAGGGATTGAGTGACTTAGAACTTATCATGTCTTGAAACTTGTGGGATAGGGAGATTTATTGGAGTAGGTGGAGGAAGTGAAGTATGATTTTCAGTCCCACTAATGCATAACAAAGGGATTGATCTTTCACCTTGATTGCCATTCGGGATATCATCTTCATTAGAAAGCTTCTTCCTAAAGATTTGGGAAGACCATAGCTGTCTAAACTAGACATCTATAATGGGAGAAATTCAAGTTAGTTGATTTAAAGTCCTTAATATAACACCCAATATGAAATATTAAGGCTAGGACCCAATAACCTATTTATAACTGGAAGAGGGATGCCGTAATCCAAATTATAAAATAGTTAAAGGTAGGTAAATGACGATTTACCAATTTCCACCATGAAAAATGAAATATAATTAAGTTTTAATTGGATTTGAAACTCCTAGATCTTTTGAGATACATTGAACTTTCAATGGCATGTTTGAATCTCGATTGTGCCCTCTCAAGTTTGTGACTGGGATGCCGAGGATCACAAACAAGGTCTGAATAACCATACAAATTGACTTGGTACCCTCAACAATATTACCTAATCGATGTGCCGGTTAACCACACACGCTCCACCGATCTATAATAGAGTCAAGTTACCCTTTGCCACTCTTACTAGTCCATGTTAGGGTGCCGGTTAACCACACACGCTCCACTAACGACTTGGTAAGGTACAAAGTGTAATTTTATGGGCTAGCACCAATTTCACATTTTCCTAAAGTAACTAAGATTGGGAATTTATAATGTATAGTTACTTTATAATTCATTATACTTTTAACGAGTATATAAAGTCGTATCCTACCCGTTCGGCTAACGACCCTCCACCGATCAAGGAAGCGGTGGGTGAGAGTGGACACCCATTAAGTCACCATTTTATAGGCAACAACCTTATACCCCCCTTATAGACCGGCTTCGTGAATGAGGCCTACTAACGGTAAGAATGACATATTCTTATACATATCTATATAATAAAATTATAATAATAGTATAAGTGTTGATTTTTAAACCTTTTAAAAATCTAAGGTTTAATTTGGAATTAAAGTATTAAAGTGTAAGACTTTTCAAATTCCAAAACTTGAGGGCAAGATTTGAAACTATTCCAAGTCTCTTCAATTTGTAACTCATGAGTTTTAATGGTTCATAAAAATGAAGACTCTTCATTTTATGAAACCTCTTTAGTTCTTTAATTACAATTTAAAGAAGTGACTTTTGGTTATCCATAACTTGAGGACAAGTTATGGACACCATCATTGCCATTAAGATCATGAATTAAACACACATGGAGGTTACACATAATTCCTATGATCTTCTAAAAACTCATAAGAACACAAATTCATGTCAAGCAATTTCAAGAAATCATATAAACATATACAATACTTGAAAATTGATAAAAGCCATGTAAAATGGGTTAACATAATCATTATCATTTTGAAAAACAGATTATACAAGTCCAAAACAGATTGGGATAATGATCTTAATCCATTTCCAGCAACAAAACTCAAAAAAAACTGCCCAGCACGCTCCTACTCGCCGAGTGCATTATTCTACTCGGCGAGTCCAGTCGTCAGAGTGCAGAATTTTCGATTTAAGCAGTTTTGCATCAAGTATACAGAAAACAATCCTAGGCTCTGATACCACTGATGGGTTTTTGAGCATTCTAACACTTCCTAAGTGTACATGCAACCCTAATAACCTTGAATCTATGTTTTCTCTATATACATGCAAATTTCTTTTCAAGGTTATTTCCTAACTAGCATGGCATGGGGATTACATAGAACATAAAACTAGTAGAAATACATACCTTGTTGTTGCTTGGATTCCTTCAAGACTTTGTGAGCCTAGCACCCCAAATGTTGTGCCTCAAATGCTTCACACAACACCACAAGACTTGGAATAACTTGAGAGAATACTTCTAGCACTCAAAATCGGTTATGCCCTCTCTAGTAACACTAGGTCACAATTTTGCTAGCCAAAGGGTCCCTTTTATAGTGGTGTCACAATTAGGGTTTCATCATGAAGACCCATAATTGCCATGACTCTTCATTTCTCATGACCCATGGGTTTGTAACTCCCATGGACTATCCATGGAGCTCCAAATGGTTACATCCATAACCCATAAACCATGGATCATTAATCCACCATAAAAGAATTGATGATTGTCATAATCAACCCTTATATATTTAATTAGTCTCACTTTGATCACCAAATTAATACTAGACTAATACTTGATCAATACTAATTAAATAATACTATTATTAATATATTAGAACTTATAATATATTAACCAACCTTAAGTGTTATTTCTCTCATTATAGTCTATCCAAATGCATGATGCCATGCAACCCAAATGGACCATGTCGGGTCGGGTCAAGTACATACCAAATAAAGTTATGGACTTAGACACTATATCCAACAATTGTATGCTAGTATATGTTAGCGGGCGGGGCCCGGAGACAGGCAGGGCCTAAGGAAAACAGATCTGTACGCCGGGCGAGGCTCGAAGCCAGGCGGGGCCTGGTGGCGGACGGGGTCCGATAGCGGGCGAGGCCCAATACAGCGGGTGGGAGCCCAGTATGTGGTTATGTGCTCAGTATTATGTATGGCATGTATGGATCAATAGATATGTATGGTATGCGGTAGGTTGGGGAACTCACTAAGCTTCGTGCTTACAGTTTTCAGTTTTGGTTTCAGGTACTTCCGGTAGCGGAGGGAAGAGCTCGGGATGATCGCATGGCACACACCATAGATAGTCAGCCTGGGATGTTTTACTCTGATAATAAGAACATGTTTTGAATTAACACTCTGATTTTATGTTAAGAATTATATTATGGATTGGCAATTGTGGTTTAAGTAACGTTTTAAAAACGAAATTTTTAGTCGTGATTTTTGGGATGTTACAATATGATTTCGTTTGCTTGTTTTGGTATGGAACAAAACACGTAGCTAATTTGTGACGGCATTTGTTGGGATATTGTATGCTTAATTAATTTTCTTATTCTATGGATGAATTATTATTATGATCAATGGAATTTGTAAGATATGGTTTGAATGAAATGTTTTTGAATTGGTAATATGTGGCATAAACTAATGGCTAGAAATGTAAAAATGAATTATAAAAGTGGATATTGCTGGAAAGCGAACTCGAACTTAAGCTTATGCTAGAAAAGGGCGCGGTTAAGTCATTTGTGCTAATCAAGTTGTGTATAATTTCTTGAAAAACATAGTACATAATGACTAATTAACCATATAATTTTATTAGAACCCGGGCCCTATTTTTTCCGGGGCCTGTGCGGTTGCACCTCTTGCACACCCTTAAAACCGGACATGTTAAAGTATATAATCTATGTAGATTATTTTCCTTAATAACGAATTCATTACAAACTTATTTTTAATTCCATTAACTATACTTCATCACAAAAATAACATGGGTTTTACGTATACTTCATCCTACTCAAACAACATAGCAAGCAAAAATGACTAAAATGCCCTTTTAACAGAATGATGTAAACATAAAACCAAAATAAAATTATAGTAGTATACAATTGCATAAACAATACAATATGAACACTAATATTCAATGTCCAATCTATTATCAACCATTTATATTTTTAAGAAATATACAAAACCTACCATACACTACATACCAACGACAAACCATGCAATATCTTTGTCGATCCTCATCCTCTTCATGGCCTATTGCAAATGCACCTTTAATAGAATGACATGGGTCTTCACATTGGAATGTGATGTTATTCGTTGTAAGTCTATGAACAAAATCAATAGCCCGCAACAACTCTTTGGCACTATCAACAACACCCGTGTACTCCCCATCATTCGGAACTGCCCAACCAAAATAGGCATCAAGTAATTGTAAACCTACACATTAAAATATCCATCAATTAATCCAATGTATCCTTTTCAATACAACAGTAAATATTATACAACACAACACAACTAAATACTAACCCCAAACTACAAACATGCCTTAATTAACTATATATATAATTTAATTTACATATATACCATATATACATACATTCATCACATTGATGAGGCCCTCTTGAAATGTAGATCATTCCAAGCAAATAAATTGCCTCAAGATGATCTTCATCTATTGCTTGTCTCAACAAAGTCAATCCTAAATCAAAATTGCCATAATAAAAGCATTCATCCTGTTGACAGAATAACAATATCAACATATAACATCAATGACACTAAATATTAATAAATGGTATAGATGACATATAATTACTGAAACTACACATACAATTCCTTGTCTGAACATGGCTTCAATGTTATTATGCAATGCACATGTGCGTATGAATAAATCAGCTTTGAGATTTTTGGGACCCATTCCTTCAAACATGCCAATGCATGCTGTTCTGTACACTTGAGGATCACCCCCCGCTTCATACATCTTCTTTGAACTTCAAAAATTTAAATACACAGTAAATAACAAATAAATAAAGTTGTATTTCATCAAACATGCATTCATTAGTTGATGTTTATTGAGAATTACCAAAGTCTTGCAGAGACGATGTCTTTCGCAGATTCTGCCCCTAATACTACAAATATCCTACTCAAATCTCTAGTGGGAGATCATCTAACGAACGACGACTTCTAGTATTCGACATTCTACTTACAAAATACACATTGGAGTAGTTAATTTCAATTTTTTTATAAATTAAGCGTAACATTGAAACACAGTGTAACAGGGTATAGAAAAAAATTACTTTATGATGATCTGGTCACGAGGAGTACAGGAGTCTCTATTATCGGATAAAATCGATTTTAAGAACGATTATCCTTCGAAGATTTGGGGGTTTTAGTGTTTGTATGCAGATTTATCATCCGGAAAATTTGAGATGTTATGAATGGTTGAAGAACTGAAACGTCGGCGTGACGTCAGAGGTATGATGGCGCCTTAACGATTTAGAGTGCAAAAAGACCAAATTACCCTTGAAATCATTCCAAATATGTGAATACTAAGGGTATTTGTGTCAAAACACATTATTCAAATATTATAACCTTTTATAGTTAGGTAACAGTGGACTTTTGATTGTTGAAATGAAAAAGACAAAAATAACATATATATCATTATCCATAATGTAATACATTTATATTAACATTTCACCAAATTACTAGTATATATATATATATATATATATATATATATATATATATATAAAGTGTATATATACATATATATATATATATATATATATATATATATATATATATATATATATATATATATAAAGTGGAACAAGATTTTAACAGTAAACTTTTTTACTTTAGATTTTAGACACAATAGTTTTCTTTTGTTGCCACTTTGAGTCCCTATGTTTATAGTAACTTTTTTTTACATTAATTTTAGCCACAATAGTTTTTCTTTGTTGCCACTTTTAGTCCCTATGTTTATGCCTTTACAATTTTACCCCATGCAAAGGATGGGTTCTCCACTAGTTGATATTAAACCAAATTACCAAATCCAAAATAAAATACATTTATGTATTGATATTAAACCAAATTACAAATTAATACATATTAGCATTTAATCAAATTACAAGTATGTATTCATGTATTGATATTAAACCAAATTGGTAAGAAATGCTTTGAATGATATTTTTTTGAATTGGTAATATATTTTGTTTATTTTATTGTATTTTATATGTATTTAATACTAGGAAAGAACAAACATTTGCTACATACAACTATAATCACAATACAATATAAAAACTAATATTGAAAGTCCAAAACACATTATTCAAAGATTATTCAAACATCATTCAAACATCATTCCAAACTTTTACTCTTTTAGTCCCTTATTAACAACACAACATATTTACTAATCAAGTAACAACATCAAGTAATTACTTATCAAGTAAATTACTATATATTCGTATATTAAACTAAAAGAATGTACATAGCATTCATTGTCATAATATGATAGTACATTTCAACAAACTACTCATAAATTATACCAAACTCCTTAGAAAAGCTAACGCAACAAGCATCCCACAAACAAATTTCACACCTAAACACCCATTTGTATCCACTCACAAAAGCGTTTAACACACTAATCACAGACTTATGCATTGCACAAGTTCTATGGAAGCCATGGAAGTGTACATGTTTCCTCCCCTCCCTATTTAAGTGGAGATGAACCTTAGAACAAGTTGCTCTAAGATTCCACTTACCTTTTGCTCTGCGGTAAGCATTGTTCAACATGTCTAAAGCTTCCTGCTTCCTATGTCTCCCTTCAGCCATCAGCATCATTCCCAGGACAAATGTTGAATCCAAATGTCCCAATGCAGATGCTTCTTCAAGCATCGTTTTCCCTTCATGATCAGCTTCTAAGAAAAATAACTTCATCTGAAAAAAAAACATTAAACACATAATTTATAGTTAAAGTAATGCAAAACAAGAAACAAATTAATTAATACTATGCATATATACAATAACGTACCAATCCATTCCTGAACATAATATTTGGGTTTCTCATCTCTAAGCATTTGTTGACAACTGCATGTTTCTGGTCAGACCAACCACGAAATCGTAATACATCTAACTCCATATGTTTATATACTTCATCTGTTTTCCCTGCCTCGTTGAAGAATCTGCAACTGCAAACGCAACACAATATCCGCTCCAAAATGTAAAGACAACTCAAATACACTTGTGAAATAGAATGATCGAAGACAAAACTTACACACTCTTCATCCTGAAAGCCTCGACTGCTGAAACTTTCCCAAGTCAACTATTATTTTCTCCATCACTTCCAATGGCATGTCTGTTAGCGATTTCCTTTGATTTCTTGATTGCATCTTCGAAGAAGTACTGGCTTCCATAATAATAAACCTTCACTAAGATAACGATTCTGCTAAAATGATTTTAGGGTTTTTTGACTGTCGGAATTTTGAAATTGGGGTTGTTTGCAAGTGACTGAAATAAGACTGAAGAACTGAAACAACGTGTTTCGTCGGAAAACATTATGGCGCCTAGAAGATGTTCCATTATAAAATGACCAAATTGTCCTCATACATACAATGACTCATATTTAATTAGTAAGGGTAGTTTTGTCAAAAGTCATACTTAAAAGAAAAATCAATTTCTATTTTAATACACAACCGGCACAAATGATATATGCCTTTTTAGTCTAGCAACTACCACATTTTACCATCACAACAATGACCCATATGTCATCCATGGACACCATAAGCAACTACCATGTTGACCAATGACCCATATGTCATCCATGGTCACCATAAGCAACTACCATATGTTGACCAATAACTCGTATGTCATCCATGCACACCATAAGCAACTACCATGTTGACCAATGACCCATATGTCATCCATGGACACCATAAGCAACTACCATATGCTGACCAATGACCCATATGTCATCCATGGTCACCATCAGCAACTACCATATGTTGACCAATAACTCGTATGTCATCCATGGACACCATAAGCAACTACCATGTTGACCAATGACCCATATGTCATCCATGGACAACATAAGCAACTACCATGTTGACCAATGACTCATATGTCATCCATAGTCACCATAAGCAACTACCATATGTTGATCAATAACCCGTATGTCATCCATGGTCACCATAAGCAACTACCATATGTTGACCAATAACCCGTATGTCATCCATGTTCACCATAAGCAACTACCATATGTTGACTAATAACATGTATGTCATCCATGGACACCATAAGCAACTACCATGTTGACCAATGACCCATATGTCATCCATGGACACCATAAGCAACTACCATGTTGACCAATGACCCATATGTCATCTATGGACACCATAAGCATGTACCATATGTTGACCAATAACCCGTATGTCATCCATGGTCACCATAAGTAACTACCATATGTTGACCAATAACCCATATGTCATCCATGGTCACCATAAGCAACTACCATATGTTGACCAATAACCTGTATGTCATCCATGGACACCATAAGCAACTACCATGTTGACCAATGACCCATATGTCATCCATGGACACCATAAGCAACTACCATGTTGACCAATGACCCATATGTCATCCATGGACACCATAAGCAAGTACCGTGTTGACCAATGACACATATGTCATCCATGGTCACCATAAGCAACTACCATATGCTGACTAATGACCCATATGTCATCCATGGTCACCATAAGCAACTACTATATGTTGACCAATAACCCGTATGTCATCCATGGATACCATAAGTAAGTACCATGTTGACTAATGATCCGTATGTCATCCATGAACACCATAAGCAACTACCATGTTGACCAATGACCCATATGTCATCCATGGACACCATAAGCAAGTATCATGTTGACCAATGGCCCATATATCATCCATGGTCACCATAAGCAACTACCATATGTTGACCAATGACCCATATGTCATCCATGGACACCATAAGCAACTACCATCTTGACCAATGACCTGTATGTCATCCACGGACACCGTAAGCAACTACCATGTTGACCAATGACCCATATGTCATCCATGGACACCATAAGCAACTACCATGTTGACCAATGACCCATATGTCATCCATGGTCACCATAAGCAACTACCATATGTTGACCAATAACCCGTATGTCATCTATGGACACCATAAGCAAATACCATGTTGACCAATGACTCATATGTCATCCATGCACACCATAGGCAACTACCATGTTGACCAATGACCCGTATGTCATCCATGGACACCATAAGCAACTACCATGTTGACCAATGACCCGTATGTCATCCATGGGTGATACCATGACACTATAAGCAACTACCATATATATTGAAATGACCCATACGTCTTTTATATATAAATTTTGGTTTAAACATAAAAGCATAAAGACGTATAGTTTATTAATGTTTAATCCTCGTTTATAATTTTAAATTAAAATTATACTATGAACACCTTGTTAGTCTATGTTCTTGCTTGACGTTAGCTAGATGTATATACCCTATCTATCAATCTGGAACTACTTTAATAAATTTGAATTACTAAATATTTAGCGGTAATTAGCACAGTTCGAAATTTTCATTAGCGGAGCTTCAAAATATTTCGCAATTCCTTTCCCTCCAACCTACACACGTTTAGGCTGCATATTAGGGTAAGTTTACTGATTAGAAATACGGTTTACATTTTTTGTAATCATCATCTTCGGCGGCTAATTGATCGAAATCTTTGTTCATTTTACGTTTGTGCACTGACTTTGACGATATAGGTTGTCACTCATCTTAAATTTATTTTTATTTAATTTATTGTTATCGTGATGATCATTTCTTATTCTCTTATCATCTTCATGTATATTATCATCTTAAATTACAAGTAAATTGGTTTTGATTGTATTGAATAGTTTGCATGCATAGTAATGCATTCATATATAATTTATTTTTATTGTTTGTTTCTCTCTTCTCATCAGTAGTTTATCATCTTTAATACATTGGTATTGACTACAGTTTTTTGTTAATTTTTAAGAAAGAAAGATGTCGAACTCGAAAGCAAAAGGAGCATCCGGTGTGAAGCCAACTAAATTCATTGCACCACAGGTTATGAAACGCAACATGATTTCAGCCGCAAAATTCATAAACAGACAATTACAAGATGAAGAAATCGACTTCCCAATACCAACAACCACATCCAAAGCACCTATAACATCTACCAACAAAACCCCTAAACCTATATCATTAACATCAACCATAACTACCACTTCCTCGGCATCACTTACAACATCCACACCGTCCTTAGAAAATACATCTAAAACTTCAGAAACTAGAACAATACAATCCTCAACACTTACATCAATAACCAAAAGTTCAGCACCTACATCATCTAAACCATCCTCAACACCGACACCCACTAACACATCATCAACACCTATATCCACTACCACAACCTCAAAACCTGCATCTACACTACCATCCTCCACAACTACAGTAACTACTACACCCTCCTTAAGTAAAGGAACTACCACATCCTCAATATATACATCTATCCCAACACCTACCCCAGAATATACCCCATCAACAACACTTATCCTAAAATCTACCCCATCACCAACACAACCAACCATGAATGGATCTGTAGTGCAAAGTGTAGAAGGTGAAAACAATTCCTCAAAAGATTGTGGACCAGATGGACGTTTAACTGTTCATGTTTGGAAAAAAAAACCGTGAGTTACCAATCGAATCTTAATTACAACTTTTTCTATGTATAACCTTTTGGTTTACACGTACATATCAATTCATAACTTAACACATCACATGATTACTTGCAGGCTAATGCCACCAGGCCCTTGTACACACTTTATTAGTCGGTCATTTTTACAAAGAGTAGATCCAGAAGGGTACGCTTGGGGAAAAGTAAGCAAAGAAATGCGCGATTTATATTGGGAGGAGATTCAGGTAGTTAACTATATGTGATAAATTGTTATTTGGTAAACATTTACACTTAAACTTATGTTTATATTGTTAATATTCAGAAAAAATGTTGTTGGGATGAAACAATAGACTCGGTGGTGAGGCAAGCTTGGGCAAGGAAAGCAGCACAAAGTTATGGTCAATATCTCTTCAACATGCGGAGCCCAAAAAGAAACAAACATGGATTTAAACCAGCTCATATTCCACAGG
Source organism: Lactuca virosa (assembly GCF_052849685.1). Classification (NCBI taxonomy): domain Eukaryota; kingdom Viridiplantae; phylum Streptophyta; class Magnoliopsida; order Asterales; family Asteraceae; genus Lactuca; species Lactuca virosa. The sequence continues at coordinate 148,596,310 of NC_136429.1, read as the reverse complement.
AAGTCTGGAACTCCAGGCAATTAAAATGGAATACAGAAGAATACAAGCTAAAATCGGAGCAGAACAAGAAAAATAGGCGTAACGGTGTGGCTGATGGAGTAGCAAAACCTACACATAATGTTGGATCCGCAAGTCATTTGAAGATAGCTTCTGATTTGGTAATTTTTTTTAAAGGTACATCGTATCAATGTTTATATATGTTTATCTGTATATTTGACATTTTATATGGAATTTATGTACAAGAGGAAATTAGGATGTGATCCACCCCATAGTGAATTGTTCCTGTATACACACACGAAGAATCATGATGGAGTCACTTTCACAAATGAAAAAGATAGACAAATTCATGTAATATTCATTTTAGTGTTAAACTTTTATATTGTAGCTAGTCCATAATATCATTCTTAAATTTGATATCTTTTAACTTATATTATTTTTATTTTGTAGGCGGCCTATACAGAAAAAACGGGAAGAGTTAGAAGCTGAAGGTGTTGAATTTGTGGAGGACAAACTATTTTATGTTGTTGTTGGTGGTCATGATAAAAAAAGAAGACTTTATGGATTAGACTCTTTTGCAAAGGTGGTTCCCAATAGGAACGGTAAAACGGATGTATCTTACATTCCGGAAAAAAATGATGAAATAGAAAAAATGAGGGAGCTTGTTGCTAAACAAAAACAGTAAAACGAAGAGCTTAAAGAAATGATGAGCGCCCAACAAGAAGAAAACAACGCAAGGGTCGGGCATCTTGAAAAACAACTTCAAACGGCATTGGATCTTATTAATGTCTTTACAAAACAACAACACAAGTAGGTTGATATATGTTTATTGCAAAGTATTTATTTTAGATTAGTAACTTTCTTTTTTTCATGTAATAAATAATTATTGTATTATTTTTTGATATAATGGTTTTGATTTTTTTGTTATTTTTGTTTTTCATATATTACTACACAATAATTTGGATATAATTTATAAATCAATTATCCATCAGTCCATATGGAATCTGGTATATAATATACACCATGAAAATTGTTAGGGATTCATGACCACGGAATTTGCTAGTAAGTCATCAAACGGAATTTGCTAGGGATTCAACACGACGAAATTTGCTACGGAATCACCACCACAGAATTTGCTACGGAATGACCACCACGGAATTTACTAGGGATTCACCACCACGAAATTTGCTAGGGAATGACCACCACAGAATTTGCTAGGGAATCACCACCATGGAATTTACTAGGGAATGACCACCACGAAATTTACTAGGGATTCACCACCACGGAAATTGCTAGGGAATCACCACCACATAATTTGTGATGGAATAACTACCACGGATTGTGTGATGGAATCCTACTACGGAATACACGACGAAATACCATCTACCACAGATTTCATTCCGTTGTCACATTTGTGACGGGAGTTTCGTTTCCGTTGCAAACCCTCACTACGTCGTTTTTGTTGGATATAGTGTCTAAGTCCATAACTATATATGGTATGTACTTTACCCGACCCGACATGGTCCATTTGGGTTGCATGGCATTGGAATGCTTGGATAGACCAAAATGAGAGAAAGGACACTTAAGGTTTATTAATATATTATAAGTTCTAATATATTAATAATATTATTTAATTAGTTTTGATCAAAAAATTAATTTGGAATTATTTAAGTGATCAAAAAGAGACTAATTAAATATATGAGGTTGATTGTGTAAATCATCTATTCTTGTATAGTGGGCTAATGATCCATGGTTTGTATGGATTGGGCTAAAATCCATAAGGTGCTCCATGGATAGTCCATGGAGGTTACAAACCCATGGATCATGGAATATGGAAAGCCATGACAATTAGGGTTTACATGGTGTAACCCTACTTGTGCCACAACTATATAAAGACCCCTGGACTAGCAAAATCGGCACTTTTACAAGCAAGGAAGAGGGCTAGCCGATTTTGAGGTGTTAGTGAACTTTTCTCAAGGTTATTTCGAGTATCGTGGTGTTGTGTGAGACATTTGAGGCATCACACTTGAGGTGCTAGGCTCACAAGGTTTTTCAAGGAATCCAAACAACATAAGGTATGTTCTACAACTAGCATTTATGTTTAAAAGTTCCCCATGCTATGCTAGATAGGTTATGAACCTTGGAAATCAAATTTGCATGTATCATAGTAAAACATAGATCCAAGGTTTCTAGGGTTGCATGTACACCATAGGAGTGTTAGAATGCTCAAAACCCATCAGTGGTATCAGAGCCTAGGCTTGTTTGTTTGATACTTGATGCAAACTTGTTGAAAAAACTCAGTTTTCTGCATTCTGCAGCATAAACTCGCCGAGTCCATGGGGGGACTCGACGAGTCCATGAGTTAATTCATCCTACTCGTCGAGTAGGTTCTTGCACTCGACGAGTAGAAGCCCTGAATGCAGATTTTTGAGTTTTGTTGTTGGAAATGGACTAGAAACATTACCCTAAACTGTTTTGGTGTTTTAAAACTTGTTTTAGATGGTGTAATGCTTATGCTAATCCATTTACAATGGCTAATATCAAAATTCCATGTTTTATATGTGTTAATATGATTCTTGAAATTTTGATATGAATGTTCATGCTCTTATGAGTTTTAGAAGATCATAGGAATCATGTGTAACTTGCTTGTTAATATGATTCTTGATCTTAATGCCTAATGATGGAGTCCATAACTTGTCCTCAAGTTATGGATAACCAAAAGTCACTTCTTTAAAAGTGTCATTAAAGAATAAGAGGTTACATAAAATGAAGAGTCTTCATTTTATTGGATCATTAAACTCATAAGTTATGAAATGAAAAGTCTTGAATAGTTTCAATACTTGCCCTCAAGTTTTGGAATTTGTAAAGTCTTACACCCTAATACTTTAATTTCCAAATTGAACCTTAGAGTTTTAAAAGTTTAAAATTCAACCCTTATACTATTATTATATTAAAAGTTTAAATATATAGATATGTATAAGAATAAGTCAGTTTTACCGTTAGTAGGTCTCATTCACGAATTCGGTCTATAAGGGGGTATAAGGTTGTTGCCTATAAAATCACAGCTTAATGGATGTCCACTCTCACCCACCGCTTCCTTGACTGGTGGAGGGTCGTTAGCCGAACGGGTAGGATAGGAACTTAATGCTCATTAAAAGTATAATGAAATTATAAAGTAACTATACCTTAATAATTCCCAATCTTAGTTAGTTTAGGAAAAATGTGAAATAGGTGCTAACCCATGAAATTACACTTTGTACCTTACCAAGTCGTTAGTGGAGCGCGTGTGGTTAACCGGCACACTAACAAGGACTAGTAAGAGTGGCAAATGGTAACTTAATTTTATCATAGATCGGTGGAGCGCGTGTGGTTAACCGGTACATCGATTAGGTGATAAAAGTTAAGGGTACCAAGTCAATTTGCATGGTTATTCACACCTTGTTTGTGATCCTCGGCATCCCAGTCACAAACTTGAGAGGGCACAATCGAGATTCAAACATGCCATTGAAAGTTCAGTGTATCTCAAAAGATCTAGGAATTTCAAATCCAATAAAACTTAATAATCTATTTCGTTTTTGTGGTGGAAATTGGTAAATCGTCATTTACCTACCTTCAAATATTTTATAGCTTGGATTACGGCATCCCTCTTCCAACTATAAATAGTTTGTTGGGTCCTAGCCTTAATATTTCATTTTGGGTGACTTATTAAGGACTCTTTATCTAATAAAACTTGTCTTTCTTTATTTCATATGTCTTCCAACACTGCTACTGGCTCAAACCCTACAGGCTCCTTTTCCCTAATGAACTTGTGTGGGAAAGTCACTTTTGATGGTTCCAATTTCAATGAATGGATTTGGAACATCAGGATGATTACTCGCTATGAGGGCAAAGAGTATGTCCTCGATAAGGAGCTAAAGGTTATCGATGAGTCAACTGCTACTCCTGAGGAGATTGCTAAGTACACTACCCATGAGAAAGATGCCACTAAGGTGTCTTGCATCATGCTGGCCACAATGACAGCAGAACTCCAGAAATATTATGAAGATTTCTACCCTTTTGAGATACACCAGGATCTTATGGATAGGTACCATCAGAGTGCTCGTCAGGAAAGGTATGAAATCATTTCCTCCATGATAACAGCTAGGATGAAGGAGGGAGAATCCCTCACCGGTCACTTATAGAAAATGCAAAGGTTCGTGGACCGATTATTGAAGCTTAATGTGGACTTCCCTGAGGACGTGGCGATTGACATCATTCTCCATTCCTTACCTCCAAGTTATGATCAGTTTCGTATGACTTATCATATGAACAAGGAGGAAGTCACACTGAGTAAGCTTCAAGGACTTTTAAGGACCGCTGAAAGTGGTCTTAAAAGTAAATCAGTTGTTACTACTACTCCTACTACTGCTCCTGTCCTGGAAATTGGGCAAAGAAATGGGAAAAAGAGGAAGACCCCTTCTAAGGGTACCAAGGGAAAGTGTCTTGATGGCTCCTCTTCAAGTGGAACCAAGAGAGGTTCCATTCCTCCTTCTTTAAACCCAAAGGAAGCACAATGCTTCTACTGCCAGGAAAAGGGGCACTGGAAGCGAAGCTGCCCCAAATACTTGCAGGATGTAAAGGATGGGAAAGTAAAACCCACCCATGCAGGTATTTACACTATATTGGTCTAATAACTCATTGCATACTAACTCTTGGGTGCTTGATACAGGTTGTGGTATTCACATTTGTACTGATTTGCAGGGCCTAAGAAGAAGTGAGAAAGTGGAGCACAGGAAGATAAACTTAATCATGGGGAATAGGAAAGCATCACATGTTACCAAGATAGGAGTTTATTCTTTATTGCTTAATAATGGGTTAATGTTAGATTTGAATAAATGTTGTTACTCGTCTGAAATGGCGAGAAATATTATTTCCTTTCATGGCTTGTACAAACAAGGGTTTACTTTTTCATTTGATAATGAAAATGGTGCTATTAATGTTTATTACAATGATGTATTTTACTTTAAAGCATTACCTTGTGATGGTGTATATGAAGCTGTGAATGTCGTAGATAATATAGGAAATAATGTGTTGTGTATTGATTCTTCAAATAGTTTAGACAAAGCATACTTGTGGCATTTTCGTCTTGGACATGTTAACAAGAAGCGCATGGGCCAACTCCAAAAGGCTGGAGTTTTGGAATCATTTGACCTAAAGTCGGATGATAGTTGCGAGTCTTGTTTACTTGGAAAAATGACAAAGTCACCCTTCACTGGTACTTGTGAGAGGGGTGAGGGTTTGTTGGACCTCATACACACTGACGTGTGTGGACCCTTCAAAACTGCTACAAGGGATGCTAATCGCTATTATGTGACTTTTACTGATGATTATAGTAGATATGGATATATCTACTTAATCAAGCATAACTCAGAAACCTTTGAAAAGTTCAAAGAGTTTAAGCAGGAAGTGGAGAATCAACTGGGCAGGAACATCAAGATGCTCCGATCCGATCGGGGAGGAGAGTATCTTAGTATCGAGTTCCTTGACTATCTTAAGGAATGTGGGATTGTCTCACAATTGACACCTCCTAGGACACCACAGCTGAATGGTGTGGTTGATAGGCGCAATCGAACCTTGTTGGACATGGTTCGTTCCATGATGAGTCGAGCTTCGTTACCAATCTCATTCTGGGGGTATGCCTTAGAGACTGCCGCCCATATCCTGAATCTCGTCCCTACTAAAAAGGTTGCCAAAACACCTCATGAGATGTGGACAGGAAAAGTTCCCAATCTAGATCACATCAATATTTGGGGCTGTGAGGCTTTCGTGAGGCACTAGACTTACGATAAGCTCGAACCTCGAAGTGAGAGGTGTATTTTCATCGGCTACCCACAGAGATCCTTTGGTTACCTCTTCTACAGACCCAGTAATAATGTGGTCTTTGTAGCAAGGAGAGGAGTCTTTCGTGAGAGAGAGTTCATAAGCCAAGGAAACAGTGGCAGGCAAATTGATCTTGAAGAAATTCAAGAGTCAAGTGGTGAAGGAACCTCAAACCCGAGCAATCAACCTGAGGAGGAAACTCCTGTTGATCCTACTGACGAGCCCATACCTCTGAGGCGTTCCACGAGAGTTAGGAATTCACCTGAGCATTACTATGGTTTCCATATTACTGCAGAAGGTGATACGCTTATCAGTGATAGTACACTGGTAAGTCTGGATGAACCTAACAGCTACACGGAAGCCATGGCAGGACCTGAGGCTGCTAAATGGAAAGAGGCTATGGACAACGAGATACAGTCCATGTATGACAATCAAGTTTGGAACTTGGTTGACAATGTAGCAGGTCGCAAGACAGTCGGGTGCAAATGGATCTTCAAGAAGAAGACCGGCATGGATGGTAATGTACACACTTATAAGGCGCGACTGGCTGCAAAGGGCTTTTCACAAACTCCGGGAGTTGATTATGATGAGACCTTTTCACCAGTAGCAAGGATTAAGTCTATCAGGGTTATGCTAGCCATTGTTGCATTTCATGACTATGAAATATGGCAAATGGATGTCAAAACCGCTTTCCTTAATGGAAAGTTAGTTGGGGATGTTTACATGAGTCAGCCAGAGGGTTTTGTCAGTGCAGAGTACGCCAATAGAGTGTGTAAGCTTGAAAAATCCATCTATGTATTAAAGCAAGCACCTCGCATATAGAATCTTTGCTTTGATGAGAAAGTCAAAGAGTTTGGCTTTTCGAGGAGCGAGGATGAGTCTTGTGTATATGTTAGGGCTAGTGGGAGTATAGTTAGCTTTTTGGTGTTGTATGTGGATGACATACTACTCATAGGAAATGACATCCCAACCTTGCAGGAGGTTAAGTCCTGGCTTGGGAAGTGTTTCGCTATGAAGGACCTTGGAGAAGCTGCCTATATCCTAGGGATAAGGATATTGAGAGATAGGAGTAAGAGACTAATTGGACTTAGTCAGAGTACTTACTTGGATAAGGTGATGAAGAGGTTCAGTATGCAGGATTCCAAGAAAGGGGAATCACCGATCCATAGTAACGCCAAACTGAGTAAGACTCAGAGTCCGAGTACAGAGGCTGAGATAGCTGAGATGAGTCATGTACCATATGCTTCCGCTGTGGGCTCAATCATGTAGGCTATGACTTGTACTCGCCCTGATGTGGTCTTTGCCTTGAGCATGGTCAGTAGATATCAAGGGAACCCTGGCAAGGCTCACTGTACTGCGGTAAAGAACATTCTCAAGTATCTGTGAAGGACTAAGGACTGGGTCCTTACCCTTGGTGGCAGTGATGACTTGAGAGTGGTAGGGTATAGCGATGCTAGCTTTCAGACTGATAGGGATAATTTCCGCTCTCAGTCAGGTTGGATCTTTATCCTAAATGGAGGAGCAATTACTTGGAAAAGTTCCAAGCAGGAGACGGTAGCTGATTCAACTTGCGAATCAGAGTATATAGCAGCAAGTGAGGCAGAAAAAGAAGCGATATGGCTAAAGAACTTCATTGGAGACCTTGGAGTTGTACCAGCTATAAAAGAGCCAATGGAAATTTTCTGTGACAACGAAAGTGCGGTTGCTTTAGCTAAGGAACCAAGGGATCACGGGAGATCCAGACACATTGACAGAAAATACCATTTCATTAGACATTGAATAGAAGAAGGACTCCTCGTGGCAAAGAGGGTATCATCAGATGAGAACCCAGCAGATCCCCTCACGAAGGGACTGAGTAGGGTTAAGCATTTACAGCATGCGAGGCGCATCGGGCTGAAGGATGATATTAGTTTTAATAATTAGATAGTTTTGAAACTTGTAAAATGTAATTGACATTTGATGATTAAATAAAATTTGTTGTTTATTTATGAGTAAAGTGTTACTATCTTATGATTAATCGTTTACTATTGTTTCAACTTTGCATGTTTTGACTTCCAGAATAATTATATCATTCAAACTCTCCACAGTCAGTCATACTTTGGAAGTAGGTATTGAATTAAGACTGTCATGAATTGGGTTTGTAGATTGTATAAGGTGTATTAGACATAGCAATGGTTGCTGCAACATTCATGAGTGCTCATAAGGCCTGAGTATTGGACTCAACCCACGCTCACTTGTATCACTTCATGGAATTTATCTCGAGTGATCGTGAGACGGTAATATCATATAAATCTTCAAACCTAGAGATATGAGTTGTTGACTATGAGTTTGTTATACATTGATTGTACGAAAACGCATTGGTAACACGATGTTATAAAATGTGCTTTTGTGCATAATTCAACAAGTAGTCAATACAATCATATGAGTCGAAGTTTATATGTTCCTTCTAAGATTAGAAGCGATATATGGGCCCCTCGATGATTTTGTTTTGACCTATGTACCGGGACCGGTCAGAACCTAATTGATGTGTTCAATTTAGTTCTATGTCAAACAGATCAGAGATCGAGAAACAAATGCTGGACAATAAGTAAGACCATGTTCCATGTATTTGTCCGGCTGATATTTGGAGAACAGAGGATTATATGATCACTTATCTTAAATGGTGTATCATCATCATCTCAGTTCTGCGAGACCTGGAAAGAGCTACGATTGCTGATCGGTTCCTGAAGTCATACTTGTAGTTATAGTTATTAGACTTATCCAAGTGGGAGACTGTTGGATATAGTGTCTAAGTCCATAACTATATTTGGTATGTACTTGACCCGACCCGACCCGGCATGGTCTATTTGGGTTGCATGGCATTGCAATACTTGGATAGACCAAAATGAGAGAAAGGACACTTAAGGTTTATTAATATATTATAAGTTCTAATATATTAATAATATTATTTAATTAGTATTGATCAAAGAGTTAATTTGGAATTAATTAAGTGATCAAAAAGAGACTAATTAAATATATGAGGTTGATTGTGTAAATCATCTATTCTTGTATAGTGGGCTAATGATCCATGGTTTGTATGGATTGGGCTAAAATCCATAAGGTGCTCCATGGATAGTCCATGGAGGTTACAAACCCATGGATCATGGAATATGGAAAGCCATGACAATTAGGGTTTACATGGTGTAACCCTACTTGTGCCACAACTATATAAAGACCCCTAGACTAGCAAAATCGGCACTTGTACAAGCAAGGAAGAGGGCTAGCCGATTTTGAGGTGTTAGTGAACTTCTCTCAAGGTTATTCCAAGTATTGTGGTGTTGTGTGAGACATTTGAGGCATCACACTTGAGGTGCTAGGCTCACAAGGTTTTTCAAGGAATCCAAACAACATAAGGTATGTTCTACAACTAGCATTTATGTTTAAAAGTTCCCCATGCTATGCTAGATAGGTTATGAACCTTGGAAATCAAATTTGCATGTATCATAGTAAAACATAAATCCAAGGTTTCTAGGGTTACATGTACACCATAGGAGTGTTAGAATGCTCAAAACCCATCAGTTTTTAGGGACGGAAATGGGCTGTTGCAAATTCCATAGCAAATCATCTTTTGCAACAGAATTTCAGCTTTTCGCAACGGATTCCTTCCGTAGCAAAATCACGTTTTTATTGTAGTGGATCGACGTCTGTCGGCGTAGCTCTTCTACCGACTCTGAGCAGTCTGAAGCCTGCTCCTGACCTGTTGTATCCTCTCTGTCGTCTTGAGCACCACTTCGGTACTCCCCATGACCCTCTGACCAACCTCTCCCCAGCATATCGGGGTCCTACACTTCCTTCCATACAACATCTCAAAGGGAGGATGGTCGATACCCGCGTGGTAGATATTAATGTAGGAAAACTCTGCCAAGGGAAGGTAGGTATCCCAGCTACCACCGAAGTCTAATACGCATGCTCGCAGTATGTCCTCCAAGGTCTGGATGGTCCGCTCACTCTGACCATCCGTCTGAGGGTGAAAGGTCGTGCTAAAATGCAGACGAGTACCCAACTCGTCATGAAATTTCTTCCAGAATCTGGAAGTGAATCGCACGTCTCGGTCAGAAATCATGGAATCTGGCACTCCGTGTCGAGCTACTACCTCTCTGATGTAGATGTCGGCCAATTTCTCGGCCGAGATGCTCTCCTAGATCGGTATGAAATGGGCACTCTTGGTCAACCGATCCATGATGACCCAAATCGAATCTACTCCCTGTACGGTCCTGGGAAGCTTCGTGATGAAATCCATAGTAATATCTTCCCATTTCCACATAGGGATATCCAACGATTGTGTCTTGCCGTGAGGCCTCTGGTGCTCGGCCTTGACCTTCCTGCAGGTCAAACATCTCTCGACGTACCATGCTACATCCTGCTTCATGCAGGGCCGCCAGTAATCAGGACGAAGATCTCTGTACATCTTCGTCGCCCCGGTATGGATAGAAACCCTGGATTTGTGCGCCTCCTCCATCAAAACATGGCGCACACCTCCATGATATGGAACCCACACTCTACGGTGTAGTGTCAACAATTCGCGGGTATCATAGTCGAAGGAGGAAACCTGACCCACAATACGCTCTCTATTCCAATGTTCCTCCTTTATAGCCTCCTACTAAGCCTCCCGGATCTGCTCCAAAAGCGGAGTCACTACCGTCATCTTCAAGCAAATATATATGATTGGGGCTGCCTTGCGGCTAAGCGTATTGACCACAACATTGGCCTTTTCTGGGTGGTAGAGGATCTCACAGTCGTAATCCTTCACTACATCTAGCCATCGCTGCTACCTCATGTTCAGATTTGGCTGATCCATGAGGTACCTCAAACTCTTGTGATTCGTGTATATGGTACAACGGACCCCATAGAAGTAATGTCGCCAAATCTTGAGGGCGAAGACAACCGCACCCAACTCCAGATCGTGCGTCGGGTAGTTCGCCTCGTGAGGCTTCAGCTGCCTCGAGTGTAGGCGATGACGTGCCCGCTCTGCATCAAGACTGCGCCTAATCCTGAAATGGACGCATCGCAATACACTACAAAATCCTCCACGCCCTCTGGCAGGGCTAAGATTGGCGCCTCACACAACCTCTGCCTCAGTGTCTCAAACGCTGCCTGCTGCTCAGGCCCCCAGCGAAATACATCGTCCTTCTTCGTCAGCCAGGTCAAGGGTACCTCTATCTTGGAGAAGTCCTGAATGAATCTCTGGTAATAGTCTGCTAACCCAAGGAAACTCCAAATCTCAGATGGAGACTTCGGAACCTCCCATCTCATCACGGCCTCTACTTTGGCCGGGTCAACCAAAATCTCGTTCTGGTTGACAAGGTGCCCCAGAAACTGCACCTCGCGCAACCAGAACTCGCACTTGGAGAACTTGGCATACAAGCTATCCCTCTTCAGGGTATCCAAAACCTCTTGCAAGTGCTCCTCGTGTTGTTCTTGCGTCTTGGAATAAACCAAGATGTCATCAATAAAGACTATCACAGACCGATCCAACATCGGTCTGCATATGCGGTTCATGAGGTCCATGAACGCGACAGGAGCATTGGTAAGCCCGAAGGGCATCACCACAAACTCGTAGTGGCCATAGCGAGTCCAGAAAGTAGTCTTCTGCACATCCTCATCTCTGACTCGCATTTGGTGGTAGCCTGAACGCAAATCTATCTTGGAAAACCAAGATTCCCCATGTAGTTGGTCGAACAGATCATCAATCCTCAGTAGTGGGTAACGGTTCTTCACCGTTACCTTGTTCAGATCCCGGTAGTATATACACATCCGATGCGACCCGTCCTTCTTCTTCACAAACAAAATCGGGGGTCCCCAGGGCAAACTACTCGGCCTAATGAATCCCTTGTCTAACAGCTCCTGCAGCTATGTAGACAACTCTTGCATCTCGGGAGGAGCCAACCGATATGGTGTCTTGGCTATCAGAGCCGCACCAGGGACTAGGTTGATCCTGAACTCCACCTGTCTCTCCGGAGGTATCCCGGGCAGCTCCTCTGGAAATACGTCCGAGTACTCTCGCACCACTGGTACATCACTCACAGTCGCCTTACCCGCCTCCCGGGTATTCATAATATAGGCGACATACCTTGCGCACAGTCGATCACCGCCCCATTAGGGCTCAGCCAGTCCATGCCGATGATAACCTTGTTCCCACGCAACGGAATGGGAACCAAATCCACGAGGTAACGCTCGTCATACAATCTCAAAACGCAATCTCTGAAAACCTCTGATGCCCGGACAGATCGGTCGTCAGCAATCTCGACCTCTAAAGGACAATCTAACATGCCTGAAGACTCAGAAAACCTCTTGCTAAGAGCAAGAGAGACAAATGATCGGGTAGCCCCCGAGTCAAATAACACCTGAACTGGGATGCCGTTCACATGGAACGATCCTAAATATAACACATAAACACAGCACATAAATATCATAACCGACATGTAATGAGAGTTAGGGAGAAGAAAACATACCCGTCACCACATCCGGTGCGACACGTGCCTCCTTAATGGTCAGTTGGAAGGTACGACTCCTCACCATGGGAGCATCTGTCTTGCCCTACCGGCCATCCGTGATCCATAGGGTAGCTGGAGCTAGCGCCGCCACTGGCGCTCCTGATGTCAATCTCAGGCAGTTGGCCTTTTTATGGCCCTTCTGATTGCAATGGAAGCAAATCAGGTCTGATGTTTGAAGGGTGAGGGTAGGGGCAGTACAATCCCTACCGAAGTGCCCAAGCTTGCCGCACTTATAGCAGCCCGATGATCCCAATCTACAGACCCCCTCATGAGTCTTTCCGCTTATCCCACAGCGGCTTCGGCCCTGCTGGCCCTTCGACATAGTGTCGGATCCCTTGGATTTCTTCCCTGAAACGCCAGTAACCTGCACAGCCTCCGCCTTCCTCTTCCGGATGTGCTCTATATCAATCTCCTTCTCTCTCGCCCTGGCTATCATGTCCTCCAAATTCGGGCATGTTGAGTAGTTGACATGTTTCCTGATGTCAGCTCTCAACATGTCATAGTACTGGGTCTTCCGCATCTCCTCGTCCCCCGCGTACTGAGGCACCAATAAGGCCCTCTCCCTGAACTTGGCGGTAATCTCCGCCACTGACTCAGTAGTCTGTCTAATGTCAAGAAACTCTTTGGCCAGCTGCTGAATCTCCACAGCTGGCGCAAACTCAACCCTAAAGTTGGTCATAAAATTCGACCAAGTCATAGCCTTAATGGTTGGGGCTCCTAACGAATCACTGACCGCCTCCCACCAATCTCGAGCTCGGTCCCTCAAACAACCTGCAGCATACCGGACCTTCAACCCCTCAGGGCAGAAGCTCGTCAACTGTGCAGACTCGATGTCTGCAATCCACCTCCTGGCGACAATGGGGTCCTTCACCCCGTGGAAGTCTGGCGCACCACATCCCCTGAAGTCCTTGAAGGAGATTGTGCGCGTCCCTGACTTGCCAGATGCCATGTCGCTGACGCTCCTCCATCAGCTCGATGATCCCTTCCTTGATCGACCCGAAAATCACCGGGGTCGCCTCAAGGACGCCTCTCGTAATCTCAGACATGATGAACTCGCATAGTCTGTCATCAACCGGCTCGGAACCTGCACCCAAACCTGAACCTGATCCTAACCCAGACCCTGAACCTCCTGCTCCGTGACATGTCACCACCATTCTGAAACAAAACACATAATCGTCAGGGTCATACATAACCTCGAGGGGTCTCACACACTACAAGTTACCTGGTTCTATCTTAGCCCTCCTTGACTCGAGTACGGATCCTCTACTTTCAGTAGTACGGGCCCATACTACCTTCCACATCTATTCGTACTTTCCTCAAGGATTTCGTTGACTTCACCAAGTCCCTTCTACTATTACTGCTCGATGTACTAATCTTATCCTAGGCTTACCCTAGGGTAACTCTCTCCGACCTACTCTCCGACATCAACTGCATAAGGAATCCCTACTACCTTTACCTAACTAGCTCACGAATACCATTACATATCACTAAGACCAGATAATTCTTCGAATGAGAGGTCTTACCATACAACGGTTGGACTCAAACAAGAGCTGTGAAATAGGGCTAGACCTAACCTTTTGAAATTATTTAGTCCTCGCAATATGTAACTTAACATATTCGTTTACTAGTTAGTTAAAGATAACTAGAACTCCTAAAGCACAAAGCAAGCAACATTCGAGCATTGAGTAACCAAACCAAGCATATCCTATTCAGGCCATCATATCACTGACTAATCAGTCCTAGCATGAAATTCAATAAGCACATATAGCAGGCACATAAGGCATCTTCTTAGATCCTTAGCCCTAATCTAGCATGCAGTTCTCATACATATAGCAGACATATAAGGCATCTTCCTAGATCCTCAGCCCTAATCTAGCATGCAGTTCTCATAATCATATCATATATACTAATAACCATGTATGGTTATCTTGGGGAAAACTTACTTGAGCTCGGCCGATCGCACGCATTACACGCCTTGTTCATTCTCAAAACTCTTTATTTTAAGTTTTAGAAAAACTATTTTCTTGAAAAATCTTCCAAACCCTCGATTTGAGTCCAGACACCCCCGAAGGTGTGTCCGAATCCTTCAAACCAAGGCTCTGATACCAACTTGTAACATCCCAAAAATCATGACCAAAAATTTCATTTTTGATATAACGATTCATAAAAACAATTAAATAAAACATCATCGAGTTATTTCATTTCATAAAATCCATAGATCATAAGTCTCAAAAGCATGTCATAATATAGTAACAATGTCAGAGTACAATCCCAAGAACATCATAGTGTGGAAAATAATGGTGTGATGCGCTGCTACCGTGTTGGTTCCTTTCCCTTCGAAGAAGAAGGACCTGAAACAAAAACTGTAAACCGTAAGCACAAAGCTTAGTGAGTTCCCCCATCATACCTCATACCATACATAGCACATACTGTCTAACATATCTGGATACTAGCTACCCCTTCGGTCACTTTCAACCGCTAATTGGCCTAGCATATCAGGGTGTTGGCCTACCCCTTCGGTCCTGCCGACCGGTACCTAGCCTAGCATATCAGGGTGTTGGCCTACCCCTTCGGTCCTGTCGACCGGTACCTCGCCTAGCATATCAGGGTGCTGGCCTACCCCTTCGGTCCTTTCGACCGGTACCGGGGACTATTTCACCCCTACTTCTACCACATAGCATCCTAGTGCATACACATATAAGACATATACTGCCTAGCTTATCTGGGCGTCGGCATACCCCTTCGGCCCTATCGACCGGTACTGGGGTCTATCCTACCCCTCCTACCATTATCACATAACATCATAGCATACTAGCACATAAATCATAACATACTAGATAATTATCACAAAGACAATCATCTAACAACCAACTCCTACTAGTGGGACGGCATTGTGGCCTTAGACCCACTTCTACTGGAAGATAACTCACCTCACTATCGTGAAGTAGTTGAACTGTCCTCGTTGCTGGGATCAACTCTCCTCAAACTCCTACACATAACATCTCTTTTAATTACTCTTTCAAACTTATAACCCCTTTAAGGGCCAACTATGGTCAATGGTCAAGTCAAAGGTTAACACTCTGGTCAAAGTCAACCTTCTGGTCCAAGTCAGCATTCTGGTTGACTCAACTCGCTGAGTTGGTCCGTCAACTCGTCGAGTTCCATGATTCAGAGAATCTCGAACTCACGATCTAACTCGTCGAGTTACCCTCTAACTAGCCGACTTTCTCCTTATGACAGAATCGGGACTTTCCGTTTGAACTCGTCGAGTCCCTCCATGAACTCGTCGAGTTCCCCTTCATACAAGTCAGGGCATTTCACTCGCAACTCGCCGAGTTCATCCTTGAACTCGTCGAGTTCCTCTTCATATATGTTGGGACATTTTGCTCGTCAACTTGCTGAGTTCATCCTTGGACTCGTCGAGTTCTTTGATCTTTAAGTCAATAAACACGTCCAACTCGCTGAGTCATCTTCTAGACTCAACAAGTTTGCTCAGTAACAGAAATGGTTGGGGAACCACGACCCAACTCGCCGAGTCCTAAGAACGACTCGCCGAGTTCCCCAAGGTCTAATTCCATACAGTCGATTTTAGTCGGGCTTGATGCATCCAAAACATAGATCTAGCCTTCTAGGGTCGATATAACACGTAAAGTTACAAACTTTACGTTCATGCATGGGTTGTCTAGCTCAAAAGGCCCTAAAATGAGGTTCACAAGTTGCATGGGACTCCCATGGCCATAAAGTTGGCACCTTTATGCCATGGAGTCCCTCAAGGGTTCCAGATCTTAAGTCAATACCCCAAAACATGCTTGCATCCATGAATGGTTCCAAAAATTGTTCTTTAAAGCCCTAAACTACTCCATGAAGGGATCTAGTAGATGAATGGATAAGGTATAGACTTTATACCTCAAATGAACTGGAAATGGAGCACAAACTCTGAATCTACTTGTTTCCTCTTGAACCCCCAAGCTTCCTCTTCCTTCTCAAGCTTCAAAATCACTAAGAACACACAACAATGGCTCAAGAAAACTCACAAATCTCAAGATCTTGAATTAGGGTTTTCTGGACTAAGGGAGGCCACAATGGGGTGTTAAAGTCCTTTAAATAGGGTGCAAACCCTAAAAATTAGGGTTTCACTCTGGCAGACCTACTCGTCGAGTCGAGGCTTCTCGACTCGTCGAGTAGACTTCAAGTCCCGCGTCCAAACTTCTCCCATTTCTACTCGACGAGTTTGGGGCCTCCAACTCGTCGAGTCCCTTTGCAAAAATGAATAATTCTTTATTAAAATATATACCAGGAACCGGGCGTTACAGTAGCATTTGGATTTGGAGCGTTTTGTTTAAAGTAAACGTTAGAAGCTTGTAGTGTCAAACAAGACTTTCTGTTCAAAACATAACGTTTTGTCAAACACTAGAAGCTAGAAGCTTTCAAACGCTTCGTGCCAAACACGCCCTATATTTTCATCCACAAGGCAATCACGATATGTTATATTTTTTTAACATCGTTCATCTGGATATCTCTTTATACAAACATCACTTAATTAATACGTAAAAGAACATGGATAATACTATATGTAAACATGAAACAATTCCATCTAAAAACTTACAACTAAGATCTGAAATAAATTCTGATTTAATTCCAATCTTTCATGACTTTGAACCAAATTAACATTGATAGGGAATGTGGTAAAAACAAATCCTGAATGGCTGAATTTCATTTCACCAAATTCCATCAAATTCTAATAAAAAAACATGCCCCAATTAATCTATTTATTTAGAGAAACTTATAATAATAATAAAAAGTAGTTTAAGTTTAATTTATACGCCATCTTAGGTCATGCAATCTGAGCTGCTCCCATCCTAACAGCACATATTTCTCCAATTACACAAGAACTTAGTTTCTTGATATCTCTCTCATGCATCATCTACACTTCACCTACCCACAAAAACATCTCCATATAAAAATCAAAACTCTAATTTCATCTTCATATAACTTCGAAAAAACCATAACTCTATCGCCTTGTTTTCAATCCTTTTTTTGCTTCGGATAAATGTTCATGATATCATAGGATATGTGAAGATGATGAAGAACATGAGGTGGGTATCTTCTAGTTGTTAACCATTGCTATCAAAAAAGAAGATTCTCACTTGCTTTTAGTTGTTTGTACTTTGAGTGTTTGTGTGTTTCATCATTTAATTTTGTGGATTAACTTTCTCTGCATTTGTTCCAGTCAAAGGAGGCTCATAGCATCAAAAGAGTGATCAATGAGCTTTGTAAGTGGCGTATGCATTTATTTCTCGAATTTCGTGATGAAACGAGTTCTTCTTTATTCCGGTTTGATGTGATTTGTAGATTAATCTTTCTTGGCTTCTTCATATATAGAAAATTAATAAATGGATGAAGCACTTATTATATACCTATCTTATGAATTCATGTAGTTTGTCATTAACATTGATGGTATGTTACTTTTCCTTGTATTTTGAATTCAGAATTTACATTATTAGTATTAGAAAAAACCTTTCCGGCTTCTTAATTTGTTTACAGATCATAACTTTTCCTGTATTATGAAGTAAATGAAGAGTTAATATTATTTGTTGTTAAGAACATTAGTACATAATTTTCTTGTATTCTGAATTCTGATGTAATACAATTTGTATAAACACACATTTGGGTTTCTTCATTTACAAATAAAATGTACTCGCTTCCCTACACTACACGAGAAACGAGTATTGTCCACAGATTATCCGTTACTAAAAATCAATTTATAATAGCGCTACAAATATATAGGCAACATTTTCTATTTCACATCATCTAAAGGCATGCATGCATTTCCTTTTAGGGGAATTTTCTTCTCGAATATGCCTATTTGCACGTTAAAATTTACTACACGACATTATAGAGACTTCCTATGTTTCAAAAGTTTCATATATTTTTATCTTACGAAATGATATTCAATTTCATGGTTTCTTCGCTTACAAAATTATCTGTTTTTTTTCTCTTGAGCTCTATATAAGTAGATCCACGTGTGCCCCATCATTAACATAAGTATGACAAGGACTACATACATACACATACATATGTATGTATTTGTACATTTACATGTACATGTATATGTATATGTACGTGTATATATAGATGTTTATGTATATGTGTAGTAGGACTATATGCATATAACCTTCAGTACGGCCTCTCTGATTGTGTTTTATTTTGGGTGTATAGTAGGGAAATGGAAGTGGTTCAAGAGGTAATGGAAAGGCTACGATCAATTGTGGGTCCCGAGAGTTGGGATTACTGTGTGCTTTGGAAACCAAGTAAAGATCAAAGGTACATATACATGTAATATATTCATGTATACATACATACATACACACACATAAATATACATACATATGATGAGGTGTGATAAATTGATGAAAATTTGTACTTAATTAGTAGTTATGGTGATTGAAATGTGAAATTAGGTTGATTGAATGGGCGGATTGCTACTGCTCTGGGAGTAATGGAAGCCATGGCAATGGTGGAGAGGATGAGCAACAAGTGCTCTTTCAGTGCAAAGATGTCGCCTTTAATCACCCAACCACCGATGCTTGCCACCTTCTTTCACTTTTACCTTCTTCCATGCCTTATGATCACTCTGGGTTAAATTTCTTCTCTTTCTCTCTCTCTCTTCTATTAATGTATTCTTTTCTAACATATTTGAGTACTCAGACATTTTAATATATATTTTTTCCTTTGGTTGGCTAAATTTATGTTCCTCAGGATATATGGACAAACCATGATATCTAATCAACCACGATGGCTAAACTTTTCCAATAGCTCCAACTCAGATTTTTCTGAGGTAAATTAACCATCGATATTTACCCAATTTTATTCCAAGCAACTTATAACTTTTACTGTATAATAAGTTACTGTTGTGTTGTTACACAAATACTAGCTAATTACGTAATTTCACTTGTGTTGCAGGATAATCTTGGGACCAAAGCTTTGATTCCTGTTCCAATTGGACTCGTTGAGCTCTTTGTATCTAAACAAGTAACTTTTTTACTTTAGAAAGCTTTAATGTTACATAAGAAACATGTTATGACCCGGGATCTAGACCTCGTGACAGGACCAGTGCTAGTGCTTGAAGAAGCCGTGAACTTCCCTGTAACCTAGCCTCCTGTTTACAGGAGACTAAACTAAGCTATAAACCTAATATTACTCTATTGATTATTTTCAAATTCCAGCATATCTTATTTCATGAATGACTACCCTTTAAATAGGGATAAACAAAAGACTCAAATCAGGAAACAAAGACTTCTAAAATCGACTCAAATAATAAAAGATCCTAATTGTCAAAATTAAAAACGGAAACAAGATAACTTCCTAGAATATAAAATACTTATTATCTATTAACTTAAAGACCCATCAAGTATGATTCATAACATTACTCCCTTCCTTTGCATTGAGCTTGTCCGCAAGCTCAAAACCTGGGTACGTGTTGGTAAAAACAGCACGATCATCCCAAGTAACATCTTCTTCATCCTCCAACATGATACCAAACAGTTTCGCACACTTATGGCCAATCGAGAACATCTCATCACAGTTAAAGCATAATCCTTTTGCTCGCCTTTCTGCCATCTCTGTAGCCGTAAGTCGTTTCAAAGCCGGGTTCCGCACTTCAGATTTCACTGTTCCGGCTCCACCACCTGTTGACTCTCGGTTTTTGCTTCCTACCGAGGGTTGATTCCCAGTTAATAGAGGTGCTCCAAAACTCCTTGGTCGTCCCTCCTCCGCGAGTTTGAACTCAATCTGTCTGGCTAGGTTCATAGCATAGTATAGTGTGGTGGGTCTAGCAAACTCTACTTCATAACGGATAGCATTAGTCAAACCTGCACAAAAATGCCAAATGCTTTGCTCCGGAGTCACACCCGTCGTTCGCCCTAGCAGCAACTCAAAGCCTTCACAATAGTCCTCTACCGTACCTGTTTGCCTTAATCGAGTTAACTCGCCTAACGAGTTCATGCTCATCGGGGTTCCAAATCTGATTTTGCACTCTTCTGAGAACTCAAACCAATTCAAGCGTGTCTTCATTCTTCGCAGGTTATGGTACCACCCACTAGCCCGACCTTGTAGTGAAAAGGTGGCCTGCCTAACCCAAGCTTCAGTAGGGGTCTGTTGTTCTTCAAAGAAGTCTTCACATCTTTGAAGCCATTCGACTGGATTACCCTTCCCATCATATGTGGGAAACTCCATATTGGCGAATCTCGGTATTCTTCCCCCACGGTAGCCCATATCTTCCGTCTCTTCCTAGTTTTTTGGTGCCCCCTGATCCATTCTGTTTGACCCTTCTGGTTTGAGGGAGTCCCAATGGTGTTTGAAAGGTTGGTATTCACCTGTCCGCCATGATTCAAAAGCCTTGCTTGATCCTCTTCCTGCTCCTTCCTGGATCAAACCCTTACCTCTTCCAGCAAAGCCTCCTTGGTACGAAAACTTACTGTTTGGATTGGCACCAAAGGTGGCGCCACGTCCTCTTCCACGTACATGTTCCGATGGGTCATCAAATCTATCAGACTCGAACATCTTGTCCACGCTTTCATCTTCTTCTTCTTGTCTGTTGGATTTGTTTTGGGTTAGGGTTTGCAATCTCTCTTCCATCGCTGCTTGATTGGTCTGCAAGGCTGCCATAGTCGCCTTTAAATCATTGGTACTTGTCTTCAAATCATTGTTGCTTTGCGTTTGCTGGATCATGAACGCTTCCAATTTCTTCATCGGCTCTTCCTGTTGTGTCGACATCACGAGCGGCTCTGATACCAAATTTGTTATGACTCGGGATCTAGACCTCGTGACAGGACCAGTGCTAGTGCTTGAAGAAGCCGTGAACTTCCCTGTAACCTAGCCTCCTGTTTGCAGGAGACTAAACTAAGCTATAAACCTAATATTACTCTATTGATTATTTTCAAATTCCAGCATATCTTATTTCATGAATGACTACCCTTTAAATAGGGATAAACAAAAGACTCAAATCAGGAAACAAAGACTTCTAAAATCGACTCAAATAATAAAAGATCCTAATTGCCAAAATTAAAAACGGAAACAAGATAACTTCCTAGAATATAAAATACTTATTATCTATTAACTTAAAGACCCATCAAGTATGATTCATAACAAAACAATGGGAACATGAAGAATTGATCTTATAGGCCTTAATTGTTTTATTTAGGAATACATTGAGAACTAGCAAAATACTCTTGTTGATATGTTTATTATAGCATCCAACTTCTGTTTCCTCATGGTAGAACATTGTATTTTCAAAATCTACCTAATTATAGCAATGCCATCAAATACAAAGCAATTCTCACTATTATAATTAGGTATGGTTTATAAAGTATAATGCCCTGATAGAAAATCGTGAAAGTACAATGCTATAATTTGATAGATTTTTCAAAGTACAATACCTTAATAAAAGAAAAAAGAATTGTAGGTTGTGTAATAGAAGTACACGAATAGAGTGTTAAAAGTATGTTATTGTTTCTTGCATTTAGCCTTTTGTTTATCATAAAAAACAAGAATGGAAACTATGTGCTTTAGCCTTTATAAGAAAAAAATGAATTCAAGATTTCCTTTGCTTTTTTTTTCTTTCTCAAATGTATGTTTTTCTATGTAGATACCTGAAGATCAAAGCGTAATTGATTTTGTGACCACTCTATTTAACATGTCACTAGAACAACATCCTATCTTGAACACAAACAACAATGTGGACTCAAGCTTCTCGGTAAACATGGACAATTTAGACAATGAAGAATCAAAGGATTACATAGCTCAAGTACTCGACGACCAAAAAGATCCAAATAACCATTTCCAACCACCGATTTCTCCGGCGACCATGTTAGAAAACCTAAACCTCTCACCCCACAATATCTCTGATAACCATTTGCATCCGATGAACTTCTTGCAACAATTCAACTATGGTGAAAACCGAAATGGCAAGAACATGTTCTTGGAAGGCACGAGTGAGCCGATGATGATGAACCATGATGACCCTTTTGACCCTAATTCAGAGGAGAATGTAGGGTTTGACCATGAGATTGATATGGCGTTGCAAGGGCAAATGATGGGTGAGAATATGAACAAGGGGCACCTTATGGAGCCGTTGGAGAATGGTGCAAAGAAGCAAGGGGACATGAATCGTTCAGATTCTGTCTCTGATTGTAGTGATCAAAATGATGAAGAAGATGATCCAAAATGTCGGAGGAGGAATGGAAAGCCACAATCGAAGAACCTTATGGCGGAGCGTAAGAGACGAAAGAAGCTTAACGATCGCCTCTATACTCTTCGTTCTTTAGTACCCAAAATCACCAAGGTACGCTTAAAAACTATAGTTATCATATGAGTTTGATTATC
The DNA here is from genome assembly GCF_052849685.1 of Lactuca virosa. Lineage (NCBI taxonomy): Eukaryota > Viridiplantae > Streptophyta > Magnoliopsida > Asterales > Asteraceae > Lactuca > Lactuca virosa. Next base: position 148,573,538 of record NC_136429.1, on the reverse strand, counting down.
AAGTTAAACGGTAGTCTAATAAATGATGTTAAAAAATATTTAAGAAACTGATTCCATATTTAGAAGATGAGAGGAAAAATATAAATGATAAATCTGTCAAAAAATTGGGCTTGATGAATAAAATCTCATTTTTCTGAGTTTTTTTTTTCTATTATGTCGTTCTTTTTTGCATTATGTCAAAAAAACATCCATTTATACCTTAGCATATTAAATCATGTTTATTTTATGTTTATTAAGTAAAAAAAAAATAGCACCTTAATAACACTAAAAGTCACATGTACCCGTAACGGATCATTTGAGCTTTGTTTTTGTAGTAGGATAGAACCTCCATACTCAAGGATGCGATCGAGAAAGTCTCATTTATCTCACTTTCTCTATTGAGTTGTTATTTGTATGTTAAGCTAAAATGAAACACTTATATGTATCCTACATGATTAAATAATGTTCATGTTAAGTTTATTAAGTAAAAAAATATCACCTATATGACATTGAGTTATGTTATGGTAGTTGGATAGAGCCTCGATATTAAAAGATGCAATCGAGTATGTGATGGAGTTGAAGAGACAAGTAGAAGAACTCCAAAATGAGTTGGAAGAGAACTCCGATGACGAGGGTACTACAAATAACCAAAGCACAATTGTTGAACAAGAGGTGATGCATGGCAATGGAAGCAACCTAAAACGTAGGTTTAGCCACGGACACGGGATGTTCATGAATGGTCCTCAACTAGAAGCTTATTCGGGCGTCGGTGCCATTGATGTCCCGAAACATACACCGGACACCGAAGGTGCTAACGATAAAGGGCAACAAATGGAGGTAAAACATGTGTTTTATTTCGATTTTTTTCTTGATAAATAATACGTAAAAAAAATATCTTAGAAAATAAAAACACACTTGAGGAAACAAAAGGAACAAATATATGTTCACAAATTTGTAAATTATAGCTTAATGGGGAAATCGTTTTTTGACTTTTTCTATTAAGTCATACCCTTTGCATTAAGTCAAGAAGAAACACTCATGTATTGCTTACCAGATTTTTAAACAAACGTGTAGAATGGTGAAATTTTTAAATAAAATTGTAAAATGGTCATTTATTCACATTTATATAGTTCATAGTTTGTTTGGTCCATAAAAGAAACAAACTTTGCATATACAACACTTAATACATACATACATACATACATACATACATTATTCAACACAATACATAACACTTGATACTCAATTAAGTCCATTAAGTAAAATGGAAACACCATCTCAGTGTTTGGAGTATCCCACTGACTAGAAAAACTTTCTAACTCATTTCTTTATTCATGTTTGCATAGCCACAAGTGGAAGTTGCATCGTTAGATGGAAACGAATTTTATGTGAAAGTATTTTGTGAGCACAAACCAGGAGAATTTGTGAGGTTAATGGAAGCATTCAACTCTCTAGGACTTGAAGTGACAAATGTGAATGTTACTAGCTTCAGATGTTTGGTTTTGAATGTCTTCAAAGTTGAGGTAAGCACAAAAATATAAACCACTCCACTTCTCTTCTCTTTTTGTGGGTCAAAGTGCAAGAAATAGCAACATACTTTCATTTATTTGTTTATTGACATTCTACTTTTACAACCTTGTATTTTTCAACTTTTTCTCTTACAAAAGGCATTGTATTTTGCAAAGTATACATGATTATAGCACTGTAGTTTAAAATTTTTCTTATTAGAACATTGTAATTCATGGATTATGAAGAGTTATATAAAGTTTATTGACATATTTGTTTTTGTTGTAACAGAGGAAGGATAGTGAAATGGTGCAAGCAGACCATGTCAGGGAATCCCTGCTTGAGATAACACGAAACCCATCTAGAGGGTGGCCGGAAACCACCACCAAAGCACCAGAAAATGGGCATGGCAAGGCGGACCACCAACTCCACCACCACAATCACCACCACAACCACCATTCCCACCTCCATAACCACCAGAAACCACAGTACCACTACAATGCAATTTATCAAGTTCTTAATTGAAGTGTTCAAAACACTTTTTAGTTTCCATGTTTTAGCTTCATATGAAACACATGATCTGCTGTCTACTTGTCCTACTTTCCATCAATAAATTGCAGTTTCTGATACTATAATTTGCTATTCAATGGAGATAATTGTACAATTTCTTGATAATAGTATCACATAATCATACATAAGTGGTATTTATTAATCAACGAAGAAGAGTCATTAAGCACAATATCAAAATAATTGTACAAAACGATCAAACTATGGCATCCAGCAAAACTCAGTATCCTTTTCTAACAAGAACAATTCACAACTCACTAAGTTTTTGGTGATAAAAAGCACTTCTGATTCATAAAGATGAAATGAGATGATCATACACTGCTTTTAATTATTTGTCTCCTTGCTAAAAACTTTGCTATGGAAGGAGTGAGAGCAATTGTGATCGGAACCCTTACCGGAAAGAGAGCCTTATTACAGAGAACAGCCAGCGCCAGTGCACCGCCGCTCGACGCCGCTAGCTCAGCCGTTCGATTCCTCGGTTTCACTTCCTGATTTGATTGGGACATAGTTACAACTTCTCCTTCCGTTTCTTCTTTGGGGCCTCCCATGCCGACTTTTTCGAGGATCGATTCAAGCTGTTTGAAACGGACCTTCTCTAGAGCGGATTCAACGTCGACGTTGTTTTTGATAGCAACGTATAAACCGGAGATGCTTGCGGCAGAGACGGAAAAGTGTACTCCGAGAGCAACCTTGCCGTATTTCTTTAATAACTCGCGGAATCGACCTCCAGCCATTGATTGTAAGAATTTGTTGGTCTAGGGTTTGTTGACAGGGTTTTAGATGTCGGAGAGGAAGAAAAGTCGTTTCACGGGCGCCGCCGATGGGAGACTTTTTTTGTAATGCAATCGGGTTGGGCTTTCTCGGTCCAAAAGGAAAGTGAACCCATCCGGGTAAAACTTGAATCCACGAAATAGCAATCTATTATCTTATTTTACAATATATACTAAGATTATTACCGACGTAATCACAACGAATGCCTAAACAAATACGTATAAACACATATAAAACTGGCACAATAATAATAATAATAATAATAATAATAATAATAATAATAATAATAATAATAAGTAACAGAAAATAGACTTAGCGTTATTGGTAATATTAAAATGTCTATGGTAATATTAAAATGTCTAAAAAATACAATGATTGTTTGAATATCTATAATCGTTAAACAATATTTTTTGTTTTATTATTTGGACAATCTTCCTCATCATATAAGTTGTCTTTTTAGTTGAATTATCTATCATTTTTCATTTTCATTTAAGTTTTTTTTTTCGGGATCAAACGAAAGGAAAAAACAACATAAGTACGATGTATGAAGAAAAAAACATGTAACACATCATAAAATATTGTTTTTCATTAAGCAACGGACACATGTGATTATATAAGCGGCAACAATATATAGTTTTCTTTTAGAAAATGTCATATTTCAAATAATACTACATACATATAGACAAATATGATTTTCCATAAACTATATATATATATATATATATATATATATATATATATATATATATATATATACTAGAAAAGTTTGAGGCTCGTGCTAAGCACGACCCACAGAGGGTAATTTGGGTATTTCTTTCAATGTTATCTAAAGTATATTGTGATGATAACCAACACAGTGAAAGTACAATGCTATGAATAGGTGAATTGTCGAATTACAATACATAAATAAGAAAAAGAAAATGAAAGCATATTGTTATAATCAACAAATAAATGAAATCCATTGCCATATTTTAATATGATTTTTCACCTTATGATAAACCTATCGACATCATTTGTTGTGCTCTATATGGATATTGGGATTAATCATGAGATGCTACCTTTGATTTATGATTCAAGGCTTTAGCCAATTGTTCCTTGGTTGCCCCTTGATCTTTATTGTTACATCAACTACTTCTTAATTCGACGTGACCTAGTGAATTGAGTATGAATTAGAAGGATTTGGTACTTTAAAAGCTTTTTTTAGATCTCACAACCGTTAGAATATAATACACAACACAATTTAAGTGCACCTTTGAAGGAGGCGGAGAAACAGAATTAGAAAGACCAGAAGAAGATGATACGATGTGACGACCTAACGCCTGGTGTTCACCCCGACGATGTCGGACGGCGCTCGATAAATTCATATTTTCCTAATGGACACAACGAACAAAATTTTTGCAAAATTAGGCTAGTTGGAAAGCTAAATTCCATAATAAAGTTACAGAATAAGGGAAATCATTTTGATCATTGCTTTTGAGCAACACATGAAATGTTGAATCACTGGCTTCAGAGAGTTGTTCATTTATAAATTAGTCTATAAATACCTTTACACCTACAACATCACACCATTGTTGAAGTAATGAAAATTGCTTGCCACACATATGCCTACACACCTGAGCGTAATGTGAGATCATTGGATATTTTGAAGAAACAAGTGTTATACAAATATCTTAAGCAAGTATTTTGAAGTAACAAGTGTTTTACAAATATTGTAGTTACTGATAAGGTTTTGTATCCACATAGCAAAACATTAACGTAATTCTTTACTCAAGGACCTATTGAAAAACTTACGATTCTAGACTAAATATGGTAAAATAAAATAGAATAAGGATCATTTTTGTAATTTACCTACAAATTGAACACAAACTTACTCTTTCTTTGGTGGTCAACTTCTCGATTGAGCAACTCCTTTCCATTAAGTTCAAGGTTTTTTTTTTCTTTTTTACGTGGTTTAATTGGCTTGCTGAAGAGAAAAAAAACATGATGAAATCATCCTGACTTTGAACAACAATGTTAACAGAAAAGTTAGGCAAGTCTCCTTTTAAAATTAAACTAAGTGATTTTTTGCATCATTTTTGTTATTCTTTGATGTTAAAATGCTAGATTTAATTTTCTAGATTCACATCAAGAAGCCTAGAAAAATAGTCAAAATTAATGTTGACCAACCAAAAAATAGGCAACATAAATTTGAGCTTTTTCTGTTATAGTAGCAGAACATCACATGCTTCTAAGGTGTTAAGTCAAAACAAAACATGTTTTTAAACTCTTACCTTTCATTCATTGATTTTAGCATACACATTATCATTAGTAATAATGGATTTGATGTAAGAACCATTCCTTTCTTTTTAGCTCCATTTTCGTTTCTTTTGCCACTTATGCACCTAAAGTCAATAAGATCTCATTAGCTATAGAAACAATGCATTAACTCAAAAAAGAAAAATGGATATGACATTTAGTCAATCTCAAGTCGATAAGAACTCATTAGCAATGAAAACTATTCATTAAATTAAATAAGGAAAATGGATATAACATTTAGCCAATAAGGAAAAGATGTCTACCACTTGTGGGAGTTTTTTCTTGTACTATGAAGGTTCTTTTAGAATGTCAACAAAGCAAAAAAAAAGTGAAAGTACATTGCTATATAATAAAGAAATCAAGAAAAGTTGGTAATATTACAAGTTAACCTCTTGATCACCAGAAAAACAATGCCTTGATACGAAGACAATTGTAAGTGTAGGTTTGTAAATTTCAATACAAAGAAATTAAAGTATGTTGCTATATCTCTCATTAGTCGTAATAAAATTGAATAACTGAAGTACTGGTTGATTGTCTTTGATGAAAATGGGTAAAAAAAAGTCCGCACTAAAAAATCCATGCAAAAATACTGTATACAAATAACATAAAACGAACATGAAACAAATGAATAAAAAACCAACATGAAAGTATAACGTTGTGTATTTTGCCGTAAAGGAACTCTCCACTTTTAACAAAAACAACTACAAATTAAGAATGACGAACTTACACCAACATGTCAATCTATTTAAAATTGTATTGTACATTTCAATGGTTATTAAAAAAATAATGTTTCTTCCAAAACAATAGTAAAATGCAGTTTAGTACACCAGCAAAAGCACTCTACAAAAGTGAACAACCAAATAAGTAGTTTATATTGCAGAAACCTTACAACTATCATATTTTAAAGATTTAGGCCATGAAGATAAAAATGTTACAATAACTCTGCACAAAGTGTCTTCTTCTAGCATATTTGTAGAATATCACCTCTATTTTGTACAAGAATGAAATAGTATTGGTGGTTAAAGCCACAAATTTTGTGAGATCAGTTGACAATCTTCATTCATGTTGATTTTTGATATCCATCACAACCACCTGCATAATCTAAAATTGGAAAAGATAAGAAAATGATTGCAGTTAAAACAATTTCAGAGCTTCAACAATTGATGCCAAAAGAGGAACAATCCATTAAAATTAAATCAGTTTGACAAAGGATTACAAGAAACATAAGTAGTTCTGATGTGGGTTGCTATTTAAAACTGCAAATATCATTTTTTATAAGACATTAATAGATTCTTTTTTCTAAAATGCAAATAAAAATTCTCCCTAAGTTGAAAAAAAAACATGTAATAATATGATTTTAAATCATGGTGCATTGAAAAAAAGTTTTCAAAGCACTTTCAAATATGTAATTGTGCTTATTGATCAAGTAGCCATTATAATAACTTATTTGCCTCACATATGGTCATATTAGTTGAGTAAATGTCTAATCTTACATCACCTGCTACCATGAATTATCACCATAACCTCACAAAAATAATGAAACACCAACAAAAATTAAAATTAAACCATTGTGATTACACAAGAAATATGTTTCAATGGAAATAGAAATAATTAGGTGAGCCCCAAATATGACTTGTTCAATTTTTAGAGCTAATAAATTGTTTTATAATAAATTATAAAAGATATGTTTCTAAAATCAACTGTTCATCAGGCATCCCATAATATGCAATGTTGAAGGATAAATTAAAGAAATAACAGAGTAAATATTTGTAAATAATGTGTATTGCTTATATCAATCTTCATGTGGATGCAATTGTGAATGTGTGATACTTTAGACAAAAGACCTAAAGCAAGCAAAACCCAAAGCAGGGTTTGGCAATGCAAACAGATGGTATTTTATTTTAAAATAAAAAGGTGTAAGTCCCCAATCTGCTTGTGTATCAATCAGATCCGTTTATGGTGCGGAATCTCAATCAAACGGATGATGCCAGATCACAATAAGAAGAGAAGGAGAAGAAGAAGATGATGAATCTTGTATTATTTGATGATTAGAATGTAGATCCAAATACAAGATTCACACACACTAACACACTCACTTCTTCTCTCTAACTTTCTCTCTCTACAATATGCTCTCCTTTCTCTCTCTTCTGGCCGTACACTTGCATGCACTCCTCACCCTATATATATGAGACACCAGCCGTACACCCGTGTACGGCCGTACACAGGTGTGCGGCCGTACACAGCCACAAAATTACATATTACATTATAGAAAAATATATTTTCCTAGAAAAGCAAAGTATAAACCATACTTTTGACCCAACAAAAGGGAAAGCATATACATAAATAAGTATGCATAGAGCGAATTATTTTTTATTCTTTTTATTTCCATAATATCATAACAATTATAAATTATAATATATATAATTATATGGAATCGTTTTAGTGTAATGAAGCATCACCACATTTGGGTTTATTAAATGAATTTATTGAATAAAATAATAACATATGTTAGCAAAAGTGATTTGGTGTAGGATTAAACCACAGCCATATATGACGGCCAAAAAAATTTCTCCATAAAAATAGCGTTTCAAATGGCATATAGTTTGAACGATGTAGGTCGTTATCCCACAGGAAATTGTAAATCGATTTATGAAGGGGAAAACTCATGAGACGAAAGAAAAGAAAAAGAGAGAAGACGGGATCAGAAACTCCGTAGCCATCAAAATAATTAAAACCCTATATCGTAATCTGAATATTTCTCTTATTAGGGCAAAATTTGCACGTTTTATTGAACACTGATATAGCAAAATTAGAACCAAAAATTTAGGAAACTCATACCTAAGAAACCAGAGCGTCTTCCAAACAAGTGTGTCGATCCAGAGCGTCGTTGTCCTTCAAACGTTGAGCGATATTTTGTTCTTCGAAACGTATTAATGCGCTGTAGACGAAACACGAAAGGAAGTGTTTATATAGGAGGCGACACGTCGCAAGGAGAAACGGCGTTAAGAAGAATTGAATCGACGTAATGGCAAGTTGCGTCGTTATGAGGGGTGGGTTACGTGTAGGTATTAGAATAGCGTGAATTTGTTTTAAAAGCACAGGGAAGCAGGGTCGAATCATCAAGGACATAGCCTAACGGTCAATGTCTTTTTGCATCCGACACATTCTAGTCAATAAAACATAAAATATAAAAGGGGGTTTTTGAATTAAACCAAAAATTAAAATTGCAATGAAAATAAACTAAACGAAAATCAATAATGAAAACGATTTCAGTTCTGATGCGACTTTCCTAATCATGCAATCAGTTCAGATCTGGTTATTTGAGATGCGTTCTATCTAAGCTGGTACTGAGAAAAACTAACAAACTCTAGTATAATCTCTTTTACCTAAAATAGTTAACCAAAACAAGCTCTTTGAATTAACCCTACTTTTTACTGTTCATTCAGCTCTTAACTAAATCAGAAAAGCAAATTTATGATCTGTGTAAAATTCTCAGCAATACCCAATACTTCTCATAAGCTCGGAAGTGTAATGGTATGATTTTTACAATTTATATCAGAGTTAAATCCCAACATAGAACCAATCAGAACCAATCTGATACTTGTTACTTATTACTAGTTAACAAGAACAATTACGGATTCTATTAACTGATTGACTGGAATGATAAAAACCCTAGCTAGGTGATCGGACTAACAAGAATTAAAAATCAAACGTTTATTAAGCTCAAAACTGGAAAATCTAGATAGAAACACAAAAAGAAAATCAGATCTGATAACTAATCACATGAAAAGTACTAGTCTATGCAGAACTGAAAACTAGTTGTTTGGCCAGACATGACTAAAAACGAATCTAAACTAGTAAAAAGAAACATTAACCGAATAACTTTTTAAACTAAACGAATGAGATGATTCGCAGCCTTTAGATCGTCAGAAGTCATTGAAAGATATCAGAAATCGGCTTCAGAAGTGATTTTCGTCGTTTGGAACCGTCTAACCTTTAAATCTGATAATTAGGGTCGTATTTATATGCGATACGGAAACTTCTGGAGAAAGAAACCGAAAGATGCAATCTCGAAATCTAAAAATGCGATCACAGATTTTCTGATTTTTTCCAAATTTGCCCACGAATGATGTAGGATGCTATTTTCGACGTTTTCGGGACTTCGTGCCATTTATGCGATCGTAGATATGGGTTTATGTGATCACATTTTTTCAAATATTTTCCAGAATTGTGTCTGAATGAAGTACGAAGCCAAATTTGAAGTTTCTAGAGTTGCGACAAGAAAATGCAATCACCGATTTGGACATATGCGATCGTAGAAATAATTTTTTTTCCTTCAGATGGCTTCCAGATAACTTATTTTGACCCTGGGAAACTTTGTGGCAAAAATATGATCGCAAAATGGGGATTTGCGATCGCAGATTTTACTTTCTGGCTTGTTTCGGACGCGATTCTTCAGTTTAAGCACTCCTTGTTATTCCTTAGCATCCTTCTTCAGTTCCAGCTCCATTTAAGCTCCAAACATGCATCCAGTTGCTCCCAAAGTACTGCTCCACTCGAACTATCTGAAAATGACACAAAAATGCTAGCAGTACGGGAATTCTGATAAAAGACATGAGCTGAACATTATTTAAACAAATGACATGCAAATATACAAAATATGATGCTAAATGTTTTAAAAAACTACCCTAAAAGATGCATAAAATGACATCTATCAAATCTCCCCAAGTTTGAACCTTACTTGCCCTCAAGTAAGAAAAAGATTAAACATTATAAACAAATGAAAAAATGTGGATAACCTAAAAAGAATTTAGAATAAAATAAAGGAAAATAAAAACACTTCACTCTTTTTTATTCTTCACATGATCAGATTTCACAGCGAGAAAGCTCCAATGAAATCACTACCTAAACAACAGTCTCAATACCTTTATTGCAGATTCAGAATTCATATTTAAGTCAAACCAAGCTTGAGCAAATAATTTTTATGGCGAACTAAAATTTTGAAAACAATGTATTTTTAAAAATAATTTTACGAAAATTCGTTAATAAAAACTTAGCTTGATCGACCCCTCCTTTTTTCCAAACTCGTCCTGTAAACGCGGTAAGCTCCGTTATGGATAAAAAATTCAAGCTTACCCCTATGATTCCACTATTGATGGATAATCTCATTATACATCACATCTTATTTGTCTTGATCAACTCTTCAGATTTAACTTGCTTGGTTCTTAACTTCGACTTAACTTGACTTGGATTTAACTTTGAATTTCAGATTTCTTCAAGTTGCTTGATGGACCATTTCTAACATATATATATATATATATATATATATATATATATATATATATATATATATATATTGACTGAGCGCGGATTTCACTTTAAGGTCTACCATATCTTCAATACTTCAAAAATGATAATAAATTGTGGGCATAACAAGAATTCCCTCCTAACCTTAAAAGGCGTAGAAACTATAGTGTTAAGTACTTCAAGAAAAGAAAAGGATTATCCAATCTAGGTTCTTTTTAATGCATTTAAGAAAAATATTTCTAAAACAATGTTCGTTTTTCCATCCCGCACTTCCATTGTAAATATTATCCAACTCATATGTTGGTTCATATTTAGAAAACATTTAAAGCACTTTCAAAAGATTATTCTTAAAATTGATTATAATGAGATTGTTATTTTCGGTTCCTATCACACTTCATCTTAACAGAGCTATTGAATGTAAATAGATATCCTCATCTCATGTAAAATTATTTATTTTTTTTAAAATGCAAAAAATAAAAAACTATAAATAAAATCTTTTTGGTTTTTTTTTTCATATCTATATGAATGCGGAAAAAATGTTTTTTGGAATTTTGGAATTTTTAATATGCAAATGCAATGCAGAAAATAAAATACAAAAAGAAAAATAAAATTTGAAAATTTTAGTCTAATAAAACTAAAAATTTAAATTTGTAACTAAAAATGCAAATTTTCACAATAACCCCTGTCCCCAAGCTTAAAATGATGCATTGTCCTCAATGCTCAGAGAGGAATGAACAACTCAATAAAGCGTATAAAAGAAAAAAGGTGCAGCTATGAATTAATGTACCTGATAAGTTTGCAGAAATTCTGATTTTGACGATGATGTTGGAGAAAAATCTGGATTTCAGCAACTCTGCCGATCCTCTGATTTCCCCACACTTGCTTGGAACTGCGACCATCTCTTTATTGAAAGCGTAAAAAACTAAAAACTAAAAATTACTCATCGGGTTGCCTCCCGGAAGCTGCCCATTTTTAAAGTCGTTGGCTCGACTTTGCCCAACCATTTTTGTTAACTGGTGTGGTTAGGACTTCTCTGAAGCTCAACTCTCTTCCTTGTCACTCCAGATCCCTTCAGATATGGCAAAACTGGTGGATCTGGAACTTTTTCAGCAAATTGAAAAGACTTCATATTCTCTTCAGATAAGTTTTTCAAATGATTTTCAGATTTCTTTCGTTTTCTGATCATCCTTTTCTTTCCATAAGTCTTCTTTTTGAATTCTTCAGATTCTTTCATTTTCAGAATTTTCTCTGAAATCACATTTCCCTCCTTTTCTTTTTCCAAAACCATTTTTCTTTTCAGATTCGTCTTTGTTTTTTCCTTAGCAGAAATCAGCTTCTCCTTCACCTCCCCAAGCTTATTTATTGTCAGCTCTTTCTCTGATGCTTCAAATAACTTCTTTTCAGCAGTTAATTTTACTTTTTTTTCAAAGACTTCCTTTTTCCAACTCTTCTGATGTGTCTGATAAATTCTTGTCTACAAATATTTCATGCATAGAGACATTAGAAAACTCACATCAGCCCTCAGATAAAGGACTGTTGGTACCCAGATAATTAACAAAAATATTATCAGAAGTATCGTAATCATTCATTATAAAGTTGACCACATCCCTATCAAATTCCACAGAAAGTGTACCATCAAAAACATTAATTTTTGTCTTAGCAGTTTTCAAAAAAGATCTTCCCAAAATAATTGAGTTAGTATCTGATATGTCCAAATTACCCCTGTCCAGAATATAAAAATCAGTAGGAAAGATCAGATTATTCATTTGGGCAAGAACATCCTCCAGTATACCTTTTTGGTGTATTATCGAGTGGTCAGCCAACTGGATAATTGTCTCAGTCTTTTGTAAAGTTCTCATTTTTAATTTTTCAAAAACAGAAAAGGGAAGGACATTGAATGAAGCTCCTAAGTCAAACATGACATTTGAAAATTTTAGGTTCCCTAAAATACAAGGAACTGAGAAAATTTTCGGATCCTTGCACTTTGGAGGTAAACCTTTTTGCAAAATGGCAGAAATATTTTCGCCAGCTTTGATAGTTTCATGAAATTTCATTTTTTTTAATTGCATAAGTCTTTTAGAAACTTGGCATATAGAGGGATGTGTTTGATAACATATAAAAGTGCAATATTTACCTCAACCATACGAAAATTTTCCATAATGTCTTCATCCTCTCTTTCGCGCTTCATATTTCTCAGTCTTGATGGAAATGGATGTAAGGGCTTGTACTCCTTCAGAGTCAGCTTCAATGGTTGTGGAGTTTATGTTTCTTCCAGCTTTTCAGATTCTTCTTCAACCAAAACCTCTTCATACTCTTCCTGTTATTTTTCTGTTTCTTTTATATCTTCTTCTTCTACCAGAACTTCTTCATACTCTTCATCAGCTTCTTGTTCTGGTTCAGATGTGTCTGGGTCTTCCATAACGTTTTCCATTTCTCAAGGAAATAGCACTCAAATTGTGCTTTGGATTGTTTTCCGTGTGCCCCGGTAAGTTTCCTTAAGATTTCGGACGACCCATAGAAGCGGCAAGTTGAGACACCTTTTGTTCCAGATTCTTGATACTAGCTCTGGTTTCGTTCTAGAATTCTTGGGTACTCGTGACAAGACTATTCATAATATCTTTTAAGGCCACGTTGGAACTACTAGGTTGCTGATGCGAGTTCTGGTTCTGAAAATTCAGACTTTGAAAATTTTGTTGTTGCTGATTCTGAAAATTGGGTTGGTAATTTGGCTACTGTTGAAAACCCAGAGGATGTTGAAATTGTTGTTTTGGATGAAAATTATTGTTCGGATAAAAATTAGGAGTCTGATTATAAATCTTCTGCTGTTGGTATCCTCTGACAGCTTTTACTGGAGCAACATCCTCTTGCAAAATTGGACACATATCAGTGGGTGTTCAGTCTTCAAGCAAATCCCACACTGCTTCTTTGCAACTGCTTTTCTTTCTTCAGGAGTAGAATAGCATTTGTCAATTCAGAAATCAGAGAATCCAGATGAGCATTGCTACTTCCTTGAATCCCATTTGGTTTATTCGGATACCAATAGAATTCATTACCAGAATGTTTTGATTATGTCGCCAGTTTCTCGATCACCTCCCAGATTTTTGTTGGTGTCATATCACCTAAGGAACCACCACTGGAAGCATTTATCAAGTGCATCTTCATGGGTGTCAGACCTTCACAGATGCAATTGTAGAGTTGGTAATCACTGATCCCATGTTGTGGGCACCAAACCAGAAGCTTTTTTAAATCTCTCCCAGTAAGTGTGTAAATCTTCTCTTTTTCCTAGTTTGATACCAAGGATTTCTCTTCTGAGACTGAAAACCCGCATTTCTAAAAAATACTTCTCTAAAAACAGCTTCACGAGTTATGTCCAAGTGTTGATCAAACCGGATGGAAGCTCATGCATCCATTCTCTTGCTGAATCTTGAATTGAAAAGGGGAATGCCATCGGCTAGACTATGGTATTCCTATTTTTTGATCGACCATGTTGGGTATTTTGAGAGTAAAAAGCGGTAGTTGACTACATCGCGGATTTGATTGGAGGTTCGGTGTTCTCTTCACGAGCTTCATGAACAAGAAGCATATTTTTTAGCTTCTAAAAAAGACAGGAACGGTTTTGTATTGGTGATGACATCGGCTAGACTATGGTAAGAGGCCGGGAGTTATCTTAGTATTTGCATCACAAGCTCAATTTCATCAATATTCAAATCCGAATCTTTTAATGCATCAGTGAGATTTTTAAGAGTGTGACAATATTGAGTTATGGACATAGATCCCTTCTTTGTGTTCCTAAATTGCTCATGTAGTTGCAGCATTCTGGACATTTTATTATTAAGGAAGAACTCAACCAATTTGTCCCATAAATTTTTGGCAGTACAATTGTCACTGCATATGATTTGGAGAAGATTTGCATCACAGGTTGAATAGAACCAGGATTTGATGCATGAGTCTATAGCATATCAAACTTCCTCATAATCATCATCCTTGGGTGTGGATTTACCCGTGATGTGACCATGAACCTTTGCGTCTTTGCACATATTAGCAAAAATTTGACACCATAACTTATAACGGGCTCCATCCACTGAGAGTTTGAAGCTAAACTTATTATAAACATTAGTTTGAGAAAACACCAATTGACTGGTAGTAGGTGCAACAGTGGAAGAAGAGGAAGCCGATGATGACATATTAACCAGAATAAATGATCAAGATACGAAAAGAAAAAATTTACCAATCACAGGAAGCAATACTATTGGCTGTGTAGTTGTGATAGAGAAAACACAGCAGGAGACGGCTGTAACAGAAAGCAATTGACGGTAGTAGAGTTTCTAGGACATCATCGAACTTCAGGGAGGAGAAAAGAGGGGTTCCAACGACTGTTTTATGAGGAAGAAGATGGTTGAATGTTACAACGGAAAGAGTAGGGCTTAGGATCTATGATGGTGGCCTTTTTTGACTTGGCATGATACCATGTTTGATATTGTGGAAAACCTCATTAGGGTTACGTGTTGTATATATATATATATATATATATATATATATATATATATATATATATATATATATATATATATATATATATATATATATATAGTACAAGTTGCCTAAGGGTCCTGTACAATATACAAGAGAACAAAGTAAATAATAATAGTTTAACACATTTGTGTATGTGTCTTCTTGGTGTGAAAAGTGTGTGTGAATGCGATACACCTTTTGTATTTAGCGATACTTGATACCATTATGCTACAAGTCCTTTCGTGTATGGATGTAATTGGAGAATATTTTGAAGGAAAATCCATGAGATTTTATTATCCAGGCAAAAGATTAAAGGTAATAATCAAATATCTTTCCTTTTATTTGTTTAACTTGCAATTGAATGGATGATTTCAATAACCCTAGTTTTGACAATTTTGCTTGCATGCAGGGCCGACCCTAGAGCATGGGCAAGCTGGGCGACCGCCCCGGGCCTCACCAAAACTAGGGCACCTTCGAGTTACGATTATTATATATATATATATATATATATATATATATATATATATATATATATATATATATATATATATATAATTAACAAATGTATTTGCCACACAAAAGACCCGTAGGCCTATCTGATATATATATACGCAGGTTACATACAAAGATAAATCCAAGAGATAAACCTTATCTATACAACATTTAAATATTTGAATATTATGTTCCTATCTAATCTTTTTCTTTTTACATCCCCCTCAATCGTAACCGTTTCAAGGTTTAGATTGTATTTTAATCTTTCCAACATGTTTCGAGTGGCTGGCTTAGTAAACCCATCAGCTACTTGATCTCCGGAAGAAATGAACCTGACATCCAGTGCACCCATAGCTACCTTCTCTTGGACAAAATGAAAATCAACCTCTATGTGCTTAGTTCGTGCATGAAATACTGGATTGGCTGTCAAATATGTTGCACCTAAATTATCACACCATAACACTGGTGCTCTTGGCTGATGAACTTCCAATTCTTTAAGTAATGATTGTATCCAAGTTGCTTCAGCTGTTCCGTTTGCCAAAGCTTTGTATTCAGCCTCTGTGCTTGACCGTGATACAGTTGGCTGCTTACGAGAACTCCATGAGATCAAATTTGGACCTAAAAATATAGCATACCCTCTGGTAGACCTGCGATTATCTAAGCATCCTGCCCAGTCTGCATCCGTGAACACACTTAATAACGTGGAGTTTGATTGTCTAATTCTTAACCCGGTAGATACAGTTCCTTTAACATATCTCAAAATTCTTTTGACGGCTTCCCAGTGTAGATCGGTAGGTTTGGAAAGGTATTGGCATACCTTGTTTACTGCAAAGGAGATATCAGGTCGTGTTAGCGTGAGATACTGTAAACCCCCAACCATGCTTCTGTATTTGAACACATCTTCTTCAGCAAGTGGCTTCTATAGTTACTAGCTAGTTTTTCCGTGACAGACATAGGGGTTGAAACTGTTTTACAATTCTCCATGTGGGCACGATATAGCAAATCAGTGGCATACTTATGTTGAAGCAATGTGATTCCCCCTGAATTGTGAACTACTTCAATCCCTAGAAAATAATTTAAACGACCGAGATCTTTAAGTGGAAATGAGGAAGACAACGCGCAGACAAGCTTATCGACCACTTGTTTTGATGAACCGGCAATGATTATATCGTCGACATAGACCAACATGTAAATAACAACTCGACCATGATTGAAGAGAAAAAGGGAAGTATCAGCCTTGGAGGATTGAAAACCAAGGTGATGCAGTTTTTCACTGAGACGGGAGAACCAGGCACGAGGCGATTGTTTAAGACCGTAGATCGCCTTTTGAAGCTTACACACATAATGAGGTCTGTTGGAATCTTCAAATCCAGGGGGTTGACTCATGTATACGTCTTCATGTAGAAGACCATGAAGAAACGCATTGTTGATATCGACTTGGCGCATATGCCACTTGCGAGAAACAGCCAAAGAGAGAATCAGTCTTACCGTTGCGGGTTTGACAACGGGACTAAACGTTTCTTGATAGTCAATACCATATCTCTGAGTGAAGCCGCGAGCAACCAAACGTGCTTTGTGCTTGTCAATGGAACCGTCTGGATTTTGTTTAACTTTAAAAATCCATTTACATCCAACTATATTGACACCAGAAGGTCTGGGAACAAGAACCCATGTTTTGTTTGCATGCAAAGCATCATATTCTGTTTTCATTGCTTCGTACCAAGATGGATTAGACAGAGCTCTCTTATGAGAAGTGGGAGTAGTGAAAAATGATCTCTTGTTAGGAATATAAAGGATGGTTCCATCATTATACTTTTTAGGAAACACTTTACCCAGTTGACCACGAGTGACAGCACCTGAGGGAGCAGTTGTTGGGATCGAAACAGTAACCGGAGATGCTGGTGATGACTGCACAGGAGAAACTGGTTCAGAGGGAACCGGAGCTGTAGCGGTTGTAGGTAAGGTTGCTGGTGTTTCTGGTGGCGTCGGGGCATCTCGTGTCACATTTGGTTGAGTTGGAACAGTGTTTTCATTGGTTTGGAAGCCCTGGATCGACGGTAATGGAGCTGTAGCTGCATTGTAGTTATTAGTGGACAACATAGATAAATCATGGTTAGTCATATGATCATTTAAAACAGCCGGTTCAGATTGAGGAAATAACACAACACTTGAGTTTGTAAGATGAACAGATGTATGAGATGAATCAACAAATGGAAAACGTGATTCATCGAAGACAACATCACGAGAGATGTAGATGCGACCTGTGTTTCTATTTAAACATTTGTAACCTTTGTGCATGGAGCTGTAACTAAGAAACAAGCAAAGTTTTGATCTAAATTCAAGTTTGCGCGTGTTATATTTACGTAAACTCGGCCAACATGCACACCCAAAGTTCCGAAGGAACGAGTAGTCAGGAGTGATTTTAAGCAATCGGGTAATGGGTGCAATTTTGTTTGTGACACGACTAGGTAGTCGATTTATCAAATAACAGGCAGTCAAGAATGCTTCATCCCAAAAACGCAAAGGAAGAGAAGAGTGAGCTAGGAGAGCTAAACCTGTTTCGACGACATGTCGATGTTTTCTCTCGGCTATACCGTTTCGTTGAGACGTGTGTGGGCAGGACACACGATGGGAGATACCTAATCTTTGAAAATATTGATGGATTTTGTGATATTCACCTCCCCAATCGGATTGTATAGCACGAATTTTACTATTCAAAAGTCTTTCAACATGATTTTGAAAATTATAGAAAATTTGCTCAACATCAGATTTTCTTTTAATGAGATATATCCAGGTATAACGACTGTAATCATCGACAAAGCTCACATAATATTTAAAACCACCACTAGACACTTGAGCAGGTCCCCAAACATCCGTGTGAACCAACTCAAGTGGAAAAGAAGTAACACGAATAGAATTATTGTACGGGAGTTGATGACTCTTCCCTTTTTGACAAGCATCACAAACAGAAAAATTACTATCAAAAGAACATCCTAAATTATTAGACCTCAAAATAGACTTGACTATTGCTGAAGACGGATGACCAAGCCGCCGATGCCACTGAGAGGATGAGACAACAAGAACACTAGATGAAGCAAGGTGAGGTGTTGAAGATTGCTTGAATGGCACCGGATAGAGACCACCCTTGCTTTTACCGACTAGGAGGATTTTCTTCGTGAGTTTGTCCTTAACAAAGAAAGCATTGGTGTGAAATTCAATAAAAACATTGTTATCATAAGCAAGCTTGTAAGCAGAAAGAAGATGTTTGTTTATATTTGGGACACGTAAAACATTTTTTAGAACAAGAGGTTTTCCTAAACCGGATATTTTAGAATGATCAATATGAGAAATGTTCAAACCTGTTCCGTTTGCAACTTGTACTTGATCCTTGCCATTGTAACGTTTTTGGACAGAAAACCGATCTAGATCACTTGTGAGATGATCTGTAGCCCCAGTGTCAATGTACCAATTTTGATCTCCATTGTAATGACTTGTAGTGACACTATTACCCCCACGATAGTCATCAGCTTGATAAGCATGATTAAACCTGTTTCGACAATTGAGTGCACTGTGACCAGGTATGAAACAGACTTGACATCTTGGGCCACTATTACTCCTGCCTCGGCCACGTCCTCGGCCTCTCTTTGTAACATCCGGATTTTCAGGGATTTTATCGTGTAATTTGATCTTGTGATTAAAGAAGAGACTCGACGAGTTGAGGGTCCAACTCGTCGAGTCGAGCCGGGTTTTTCCCGTTGACTTAATGAGTGGACTCGACGAGTCCGAGGAGGGACTCGCCGAGTAGGCGCTGATTAGAGAAACCCTAATTTCCGGGGTTTGGGACCTATTTAAAGGCACTTATAGCCTCATTTGCGGCCACCCTTTCCCTGGAAGCAAACCCTAAAGGTCATTTGAGCTAGAAAGTGAGAGAGAAGCTATCTTGGGATTTTTAGTGCATCATTTGAGAAGAAGAGAAGGAGATCAAACAAGGATCAAGAGGGGGAAAGTTGGATCCAGTGATAGATCGTCCAGAGCTTCTAAGGAAGGTAAAAGTCTGCACCTTTCTCATTATTTTGGTTAGATCTCATGTGTTTGGTGTTCTAGGGCTTTTACCACCTTTGGTTTGGGACTTTGATTAAAATGGATTAGCTAGAAGCCTAGTCCTCAGATCTGGACCTTGTGAGGTCCCTAGAGCCCAAAGCTCCCAACTTTATTCATCCAAATGAGGGTTGTTGTGCTTAACACCTTAAGAAGGGCTTGTTTTGGCATTTTGAGGCATTTATGCCATGCATGAACGCAAAGGTCGAGACTTTATGTGTCTCTGGTGTCTTAAAGGGCTAGATCTAGGGTTTGGAATGAGAGATCTGACTTTGGACGTCTGAATGAGGAATCAGACCGAGGGGACTCGTCGAGTCCATGAGTTGACTCGACGAGTCAGTGAGGGTTTGTCCCGATGAGCTTGAGCATGCGATAGCTCGACGAGTTGGGGGCCAACTCGACGAGCTGAGCTGGACTGTCACGAGATTTCTGAGGAAAGTAAGTGGACTCGACGAGTCGCAAGGGTGCACTCGGCGAGTCGGGTCAAACATGGACTGTTGACTCGAGTTTGACTTCTGTTGACTTTGGGGCTTTGATCAACATAAGTAGTAGAGACCATGGAGGGGTAAAATGGTCTTTTATCCACTTCAAAGAGTTAAAGAGAGGAAGAATAGCCTTCGGTCATTAGAATTGTGATGAGAGTATCACTTAGAGATATTCATCCCTTGTGTTAGGTGGAGGCTAGTTCGAGATCCGGGAGCGGGGTCTTTACTTGCTGCTGGTCAGGTGAGTCTTCTCACTATACTTTACCTTGAGTGGTAAGTAGAATTATGTGACATAGTATCTTGTATGCTATGTATGTGATGTGTTGCACTGCATTATTTCTATGTGGTTTATGCTGTGTGTATTCCAGAGTTTACAGAGTTAGGACCAGAGGGTCCACAGAGTTAGGACCAGAGGGTCCACAGAGTTAGGGCCAGTGGGCCCACAGAGTTATAGCCTCGAGTGGCTAATATGTGTTATATGTGGTATTTGGGGGAACTCACTAAGCTTCCTGCTTACCGTGTTATGTGTTATGTGTTTCAGGTACCTCAGAGGATCGCGGGAAGGCACCGGCTTGATTGTACACACCAGAGAAAGAGTCACGTTTTGAGGATCCTGGCTTATTAATGGAGTTGTGTTTTGTAATTTGAATAAACAAGATTTCTATACAATATGTTACGAAAAGTATGCGATTTTAAAATGAAAATTTTGTTTGAAAAATTACGGTGTTACAAGTTGGTATCAGAGCCTTGGTTTGAGAGATTCGGATGCACCTTCGGGTAGATCTGGACTCAAACTGAGGATTTGAGAAAAAATTTCAAGGAAATGATTTTTTTAAAACGAGCAAGAGTTTCTAAAAGAATACGAGTTGGAGCAGTGTGTACAATCAGCTAGAGCCCGAACGGTGATTTCCCAAAATACCCTTACGTTTGTATTATGAGATATTTATGAGATATGCTATGAGATACTATGCATGCTAGATATAGGCTAGGTATTTCATATGTTAGGACTAGAGTGGCCTGATTTGTGATGCCTTAGCCTAGGAGTTATTGTTATCTGTGATGTGCTTTCGGGCATGTGTTGAGTAAGAGTATCCAGCAGGAATCCTCTAGTGAGGGATTTGAGTAGAGGAGTAATCTAGGAGAGATACCTAGATGAGCATTTGAGGAGTCTACTAAGAGAGTAGTCAGACGCCCGTGTGGGGTAAAGTTGCTTGAGTTCGGTGGTGTCCTTTGAGTATGAGGACAGCAAGTGGGTAATAACCTAGAGTGGTTTTACATGTTGGTAGAGATTATTCGATGCCCGAATGCTGCTTGCTTCGTGCTTTGTGGAACTCTTGATGATGAGAGTCAGTTACTAAGTGAATATGACGATATTCAGGAGGTAGATGGCTGGCATCATAAGGAGTTCTTCAGCAGCTGATGGCGGAGAAGTGTGAGAACCTAGGAAGAGCCTAGGAAAGGGTGACCCTAGTCAGATGAGTACGCTGACAGAGTTGGATATTTTGCAAGAAGAGCGAACACGCATGACGAGGTTGGTGATTGAGAAGGTCGAGCAGCTACTTAGGAACTCGGGGATGGTCCGTGTGGAAAGTATGGGTAGATGTGGCAGGTAGTATGGGCCCGTACTACTGAAAGCAGAGGACCCATACTCGATACAGGGAACATTCCGGAGGTTTTAAGTAGCAGATCGAGAAGTGATTTCATGGTTCGAGTACCATGATTTGTAGCAGATCGAGAGGTGATTTCATGGTTCAAGTACCATGATTTGTAGCAGATCGAGAGGTGATGTCATGGGTCGAGTACCATGACTCGTAGCGGACTGAGAAGAGATAGCATGGTTCGGGTATCATGATTCATAGCAGATCGAGAGGTGGCCACATGGTTCGAGTACCATGACCCGTGGCGGTTAGTGTTACTGGTTCTACCAGTTATTCCGTTGAAATTGGTTAGACTGAGATCAGATGTGAAAGAGTATGGGGCCAGAGGGCCATGATGAACGAGTTTTAGTGGAGCATCCCTTGAGAAGGAAATCGAGTTAGCTCCGAGGGATTTTTGGTAAGATGGCAGATGAAGGCTCAAGGATGAGTAGAGATGGCAGTTATGGAGGATTGCGGCATGAGTTGAGAAATCAGCCGATAGTGGAGATGTCACCTTCTGTGACATGGATGGTATTATTTCCGTTTCCTGTGGGAAACATAAGAGGTGTTCATAATTCGGCTTCCGAGCTTGGGGGTAGAACCCTGCGGGTTAGTATTGATGGCGACCTTCCATCAGAGTATTTGGGCAGTATGTCTGCCGAGAGGTAATGTTAGAGCACGAGCAGGTCGTCAGCGGGGACTGAGATGGTTAAGGACCAGGATACACCCTATTTGAGCATAGTAGGGCATGTGTTAGCTGCATCAACGGACGGTCAAGAGGAGTATATCGGAGCAATGGCTCTTAGTGTCTATGATGGGTATCGAGTATGGAAATGAGGTCTCTGCTCTTATGATAACTCATGTGATGGGACGTCAGTTGAGGAGTCGAGGATGAGGAGTATGTTAGTTCATTATTTTCAGACAGAGAGTCAGGGTTACTACTGGACAGTTAAGATGTCCGGTAGTAGGATGGTGCGAGATTCTGAATGACTAGAGGCAGTAATGATGAGAAGCTTCTGAGGATTCCATCTGAGATTCGGGGTATTTGGAGTTGTTTGATCTCCATCGGGGAGATCATCGAGCATAGCGTATCACCTTCCAAGAGTAGGTGCGATGTTACTGGTAAAAACAGTCTGCGGGATAGATTGTTGGTGAACCAATTAGTGATGGTTCGAACCCTGAGTGGGGGAGAACCGGGTACTTTTTGAGCAGATCAGAGGTTTGTTCAAGAGTGGTTAGAGAACTGGATATAGAGACATGCGGTGCGGATTCCCGAGACCAGGGTTATCAGTGATCGAGGTGAGTTGCAGAGGGAGTTAATGCATGTTGTCCGCGTTCAAGAAAGGATGAGTGTCTGCACGGCAGGTGGCCGTTGGTCAGAGGCCTTGTGGCAGATAAGAATTTTTCAAGGTGGTTGGTTCATAGGGATAGTTCGTTAGTTGGGAGATTTTGGTTCGATGAATGGACTATTCTATGCTCTTTGGAAAGGGTAAGAGATGATCAGGCAGCCAATTTCTGGGACGACATGCGTAATCTCGCTTGGTTTTGAGCAATAGAGGAAAGAGTTTTGGAGGGTCATTTTCGTGTTCTGAGCCGTTGGCGATTTCTCCTTGTTTCAGTTTGGGAGATGGAGTATTCCGAGGTATCCGAGTTTAATGTTATAAGTTTCGGATTATTTCAAGACTTGAGTTATGAGATGTCGAGTGGTGTATAAGTGTCTATGGTTCCGGTGGGGGCCCTTCAGCTAACTGTCACCAAACGGGATTATCTGAGAATGTGAATGGCAGCGAGAAAAAGAAGTTTTGTCACGACGGTGGTCGTCTGAAGTAGTGATGCATAGCCGGGATGGGTGTGTGTACCTATCTACGCTCGGCCGCGGAGCATGAGTGAGTGAACGCAGGATGGCGTCGACTTGAGGATGAGATCGTGGAGTGGTAAGAGAAAGCACGGTAAGACTACAGAGAGCTGTAGCATCCATGAGTTAGTGCGAGAGAGTACGGTGATACTGCGGGAAGCCGCAGTAATTGCCAGTCAGCGAGAGGGTGTTGTGATACTGCGGGGGGCCATAGTACTCACTATTCAGTGAGAGGTTGCGGTGATGCTACGGGGAGCCGTAGTACTCACTATTCAGTGAGAGTTTGCGGTGATGCTGCGGGGAGCCGTAGTACTCACTATTCAGTGAGAGGTTGCGGTGATGCTACGGGGAGCCGTAGTACTCACTATTCAGTGAGGGGTTGTGGTGATGCTGCGGGAAGCCGTAGTACTCACTGTTTAATGAGAGGTCGTTATGATACGGCGGGGAGCCGTGTTACTCGCTAGTCAGCAAGAGAATGTTGTGAGGAAGTGCTCTCTGATCAGAGCGTGGCGCAGAAGAGTTTTGGGCTTGGGTAGCCCTAATATTTGATTTTGTGGGAGCCTGGTGGTCGAACCAGGGGCGAGACTGGGGTCTCCATATTTGTCGGGAGTCGTTATATTCTGAAATTGAGTAATGGTTGTCGCAACCAAAGGGAAGTGGATAAGTGAGGAACGCATGAGTTGCGGGTCATGAGTCAGGAGTTGAGTGCTTCATTGGGACGAGTGGTTCCAGTTCTGGATCGGACCAGACTCTCGATATTGAGTTTGACCCTAGTGGTGCATTGAGTAGGCGAAATGAGACTCCGGATTCTGAGATGGGTTCCATTTTGAGGAATATTGTTTGTCATCAGATGTTTTGGACCGGGGTGGGTCAGTTCGTTGGTGCGGGAGGTACCGCGAGGCGCTCGTATCTAGGGAGTAGTGTTCGACGGGGGTCGAGGGTGAAACAATTTTGTAGGATTGTGGAATCCGTTGGGGTAAAGAGAACTTCGTGACTTGGGTGTCACTGGGCCGAGATAGTTGTTATGAGAAGGAAGTCAGTAAGACATTTCGGGATATGTTATGGGTGACCTTGGGGGTTCAACTGTGGAGTCAGAAGTTGACCTAGTGCTTAGTATTAAAAAGGGGTATGAGGAACGAAGTTGGGACTTGTGATTGTGATGTCTGAGGACACTCCTGAGCGAGCCTGGTTATTCTCTTGTGTCTGAAGGGCAGAGTGTTGAGGATTCTTTGTTCGGATGGGTTCCGATAGTAGTTTAGTGTATGATCCCTGGTGGGGTGTGGACCCTTCCGTTTCTTGGGGCGTGATTTGGATCATTAGCATGTTGATATGAGTGAGCGGTAGCCGATTGTTGGATTTGGTCTTGTGAGAATCAGAGGATCAGTGAGTTATCAGGGTTTGATATTCGAGGAGCGAATATCATGGTGATCGCTTGAGTAGGCGGTCTGGCGGCGGGTCAGGCCACTAGAGCTTCCGGATAGTGGGAAGGAGTATATTAGCGACGGAAGAGTTGGTTCAGTTCTGGTCTTGGGAGTTTTGTGTGGTTTCAAGTGTCCATAGAGAAAGATATCGGTGTAGTATGAGATCCTTTCGGTGGTGCCTTTTGGGTTGATGATTTCATTATGTGAGTGGTTAAGGAGTGATTTCGAGGGCGAAATCTAATTCAAGTGGGGGAGAATTGTAACATCCGGATTTTCAAGGATTTTATCGTGTAATTTGATCTTGTGATTAAAGAAGAGACTCGACGAGTTGAGGGTCCAACTCGCCGAGTCGAGCCGGGTTTTTCCTGTGGACTTAATGAGTGGACTTGACGAGTCCGAGGAGGGACTCGCCGAGTAGGCGCTGATTAGAGAAACCCTAATTTCCGGGGTTTGGGACCTATTTAAAGGCACTTATAGCCTCATTTGCGGCCACCCTTTCCCTGGAAGCAAACCCTAAAGGTCATTTGAGCTAGAAAGTGAGAGAGAAGCTATCTTGGGATTTTTAGTGCATCATTTGAGAAGAAGAGAAGGAGATCAAGCAAGGATCAAGAGGGGGAAAGTTGGATCCAGTGATAGATCGTCCAGAGCTTCTAAGGAAGGTAAAAGTCTGCACCTTTCTCATTATTTTGGTTAGATCTCATGTGTTTGGAGTTCTAGGGCTTTTACCACCTTTGGTTTGGGAATTTGATTAAAATGGATTAGCTAGAAGCCTAGTCCTCAGATCTGGACCTTGTGAGGTCCCTAGAGCCCAAAGCTCCCAACTTTATTCATCCAAATGAGGGTTGTTGTGCTTAACACCTTAAGAAGGGCTTGTTTTGGCATTTTGAGGCATTTATGCCATGCATGAACGCAAAGGTCGAGACTTTATGTGTCTCTGGTGTCTTAAAGGGCTAGATCTAGGGTTTGGAATGAGAGATCTGACTTTGGACGTCTGAATGAGGAATCAGACCGAGGGGACTCGTCGAGTCCATGAGTTGACTCGACGAGTCAGTGAGGGTTTGTCCCGATGAGTTTGAGCATGCGATAGCTCGACGAGTTGGGGGCCAACTCGACGAGCTGAGCTGGACTGTCACGAGATTTCTGAGGAAAGTAAGTGGACTCGACGAGTCGCAAGGGTGCACTCGGCGAGTCGGGTCAAACGTGGACTGTTGACTCGAGTTTGACTTCTGTTGACTTTGGGGCTTTGATCAACATAAGTAGTAGAGACCATGGAGGGGTAAAATGGTCTTTTATCCACTTCAAAGAGTTAAAGAGAGGAAGAATAGCCTTCGGTCATTAGAATTGTGATGAGAGTATCACTTAGAGATATTCATCCCTTGTGTTAGGTGGAGGCTAATTCGAGATCCGGGAGCGGGGTCTTTACTTGCTGCTGGTCAGGTGAGTCTTCTCACTATACTTTACCTTGAGTGGTAAGTAGAATTATGTGACAGAGTATCTTGTATGCTATGTATGTGATGTGTTGCACTGCATTATTTCTATGTGGTTTATGCTGTGTGTATTCCAGAGTTTACAGAGTTCGGACCAGAGGGTCCACAGAGTTAGGACCAGAGGGTCCACAGAGTTAGGGCCAGTGGGCCCACAGAGTTATAGCCTCGAGTGACTAATATGTGTTATATGTGGTATTTTGGGGAACTCACTAAGCTTCGTGCTTACCGTGTTATTTGTTATGTGTTTCAGGTACCTCAGAGGATCGCGGGAAGGCACCGGCTTGATTGTACACACCAGAGAAAGAGTCACGTTTTGAGGATCCTGGCTTATTAATGGAGTTGTGTTTTGTAATTTGAATAAACAAGATTTATATACAATATGTTACGAAAAGTATGCGATTTTAAAATGAAAATTTTGTTTGAAAAATTACGGTGTTACACTCTTAGATCCTGCCCCACGATAATTAGACCGCTGGTTATTGTTGGGGTTATTTGAGTTTCGTCGTAGTTGATTTGAACCTTGGTGAGTCACGCTATTTGCTGAAGAGGTGAACTCAGTCATGCTGTTGGTGGCAGTGGCCTGTGCTTCATGAGCTATTAGATAGGAGTAAAACTTAGGTAAGGTTACCTTATGCTGATCACTGAGGACTGTGATGGCAGTGAAAAGATCACCGTGACCTGGTCCTAGTCCGGCTAGTATATAGCCAATAACCTCCTCATCAGTCATGGGATGGCCAATGTTCGCCATCGTGTCAGCAAGTGTTGTCATTTTTTGATAATATTCAGTTGCACTCAGATCTCCTTTCCTGGTTGTTGATAGTTGAGTGCGGATTTGTATAGAGTTACCTCTATGTTGTGCTGAAAACATAGTGTGAAGAGCAGTCCATAATTGACTTGAAGTTTCTGTGCATCGGGTAAGTTGAGCCAGCACTTCTTCTGTCATAGAAGACAGACGACCACCAAGAATTGCTTGATCTTGCACCATCCACGAGTTATACTCGGGATTGTCTGTTTCCCGTGCTTCAGCGCCAACCCCTGTGGTTATTTTGGCAGGGGGAGATTTAATTGAGCCATCGAGATAACCGAATAGCTGAACACCCTTAAGAATGTGCACCACTTGTGCTTTCCAAAGCAGAAAATTCGATCGATTTAGCTAACATGTGATAGCTGCTGTGGCGATCTTAGAGGAGTTGATGTTTGAAACAGAAGTAGACATGGCGAGACTGGAAAGGGGTTACCAGCAGCCGAAGATGAAAGAGGAGATGGGAAGGAGAGCCCTAGGATTAGCTCTGATACCAAATTAACAAATGTATTTGCCACACAAAAGACCCGTAGGCCTATCAGATATATATATATATATATATATATATATATATATATATATATATATATATATATATATATATATATATATATATATATATATATATATATATACACACACACACACACGCAGGTTACATACAAAGATAAATCCAAGAGATAAACCTTATCTATACAACATTTAAATATTTGCATATTATGTTCCTATCTAATCTTCTTCTATATATATATATATATATATATATATATATATATATATATATATATATACACACACACACACACGCAGGTTACATACAAAGATAAATCCAAGAGATAAACCTTATCTATACAACATTTAAATATTTGCATATTATGTTCCTATCTAATCTTCTTCTATATATATATATATATATATATATATATATATATATATATATATATATATATAGTCTTAGATGATATAAAATATAATATGCAATATATAACAAAAGTTTTTTGTAGTTCAGATGGTTGAGGCGTTGGACTTCTCATTTTTGAGGTCTTGAGTTCGAATTTTGCAACATTCAAATTTCTTCATATTTTACTTAACATAGATATTTTGTTTGCCTTTCTAGGAGATGACGCTTCATTTTTCAAGAAGCAAGTAAATGTATGTTGATGTCTCCTTGTAATACACAGTTTCATAGCAGTTTTCAAGATTGTTGAAGTATAAATGAGGTTAATTAAGGCATAAATGGGTAAGTGAGAAATCGAAAATGTGACATCTTGTTACTCTGAAATCTATAAGCCTTGTGCACTTGCAAGCAAAACATCTGATTCTTGATTCTTGCAGACTTGTGCTGTGAAATCTTTCAGACATGTGTTCTTGCAAGCTAAAATGTAACTTATAAGTTTTCTTGTGCGTTCTTTTGTGGTTAACATTACTTCTTTAAACTTCTAGAGTTCAAGCTCTGTGATTTGATCTTTATTCTTACTCTTAGAATTCATGTTTTGGGTTATTATTTTATATATTTTTATAACTACTTCAAAAACTACATTTATTTTGTCTAGCATGGATCAGTCTTCAAGTTTTTGTGAGACTGTTGATTTGTAAGTTTTATGTATGTTTTTTGTTTTATCTTTTTCCTTTAACTTCTATTATACTTAAATTATGTAATGGGTTTTTATTAGCAGCAAAATCGAAAGAGAAATAAAGAAGTAGTATCGCAGGTGTATTTCAAATTTCCATGGAGAAAAATCAACTATAGAAGACACGATATCATATTGTTTTCCTTTTAATACTAGTTTTTTAATTGGCATTGTTTAATATAAATTATTATTATAACTAGAATAATAAAAAGTTACCTAGCAACTTATTGGAAGAAAACTTAAAAAGGTTGATCTATAACACTAATGAGAATAGAAATAACACTCACATGAATGAGAATATAACCAATTAAAACCATAATGTTATTTATAAAAAGGAAATATCGCTAAGAATGAATGGTTACCATATGAAGATTAGTAAGTATTTCTGAGTCATTATTTCATACATGAATTTTCATTATATTTTATGATGTTTTAAGGGCCTCACTTTTTGTTTTTGTCCCGGGCCTCAAAACTTCTTGGACCGCCCTGCTTGCATGATTAAATTAAAGTTGAATAATTATGAAATAGATTATGGAAACATGTTATCTATTAGTAAATAAAACGCGTTAATGCAAATTGTTTGTACAATTGATGAGTATTAAAGCATCGTTGGTATTCATGGGTTATCACCTTATTCAAAGATTGTTATGTTGCTTAAAAGTACCCAAGTAACTTTAGTCCACTTGGTGGGTCCAAACTGGTGTTGATCGGTTCCTTATGTTTTGATAGTGGTTGAAAGCATGCATATCACTTGCATCGTTTGAATGTTAGAAAGTGTACTAATGCTTCTGAAATACTATTTTGTATCTTAAACCATGTATTCATGAGACAATGTTGTCTCACATATCACCTTTTTGGCATGTGTTCCACGTTCCATAATTATGTGCAAATGTTGGATAGTTGTTTTGGAAGAACATAGATGATCGAGATTAGCTCGAAACAAACTCTAGTGGAAGTTGTTTGAACAATAGTGAATTTGACTATGTTAGGTAAATACCTGTGTTTCATGAACCTCACCGTTATAAGACATGATATTATTTCAACTAATATGAAAAGATGGGTGTTAGTATATTAATGCTTCTCTCATATGGATCATCATTTTAAAATAGAAACATCATCACATACAAAAGCATCCTTCAAACTCTTTTTAGTGTTAGGAAAATATATTTTTTAAACTCTTCGGGTATCTTCTCTCAATTTTCAATTTTCTTAATTCTTCTTGACCAAAATCTTCCTTTTTGATTTTCAAGTACAACAAATATGAACTTTTTAGCAGATTAACATCAAACTTCAAATGAACAATAAACTGCAGAAAGCTACTCAACAAATAAACAATAGAACCCCTGTTCCATTAAAAAAACAGAGACTACTACTTACAAACCAATTGCCCACTTGAATCTCCAACTTTCTCTACAACTTATTGGAACTTATTACCAATAAAGATTGCAAGAAATTAGGAAATTTCAGTTCTTACCAACAAAATTGTGAGCAAAAACACCAAACCCTAATCAAATCAAGAAGAAAAAACCACTTCTTGATCACCTTAAACAAATCCAACTAATCATCTAAAGTCTAAACCAATGTTATCTCAGCAAGCAGCTTCGATCACAATCTAATGTACAACAATCACCACTAAACAAACCATTAATCAATAAATAAAAAAACCTGTCATCTCCTACTCTCATCTTCTTCCTGAGAAGAGCCAACAAGATCATTATACATCTTTATCGACCCTTTTGAGAACTCAATTGACGCCTCAAAAACCCGACAAAATCCCGTTTGGAATCCATTCAATGTGATCCTCTGAGTTTCTTGCATACAACTTTGATGTTTTCCTCTCTCTAATTCCACTTTTGCCCTAAACCCATCTAAAAAATCCTTCCTTTCTTTCAAATAATCTGCCCGATGATCAACCCCAATCTCACATAGTTCAAGATTCGGCTCAAAAACCCGATTTTCAGTCTTCTGAAAAGCAAGAATCTTGCGATCGAGTTCTTTTGACAAACTATCGATTTTCCTCTTCTGGTCTTGTTCCTTTCCTTGTTGCGTCCACAAAGAGTGTAAATCTTTTGAGAAGCTTTTCATGGCAAAGTAAACCGATTTATCAGGCAATTTATCCATCAAATTAAACCAATCTTGGCAAATCATTAGCAATCGAGGCCCATTTATTGTTTGAAAAGGTTGAGATGTGTTTCGGCTTTTTGAGTAGAATTCTATTTCAGGTACTATGAACTTTGAAAGCCAACTATAAAGAGCTCCAACGTATTGTTTTTGTGCAGTGAGATATTCTCTGAAGCATGTCCTCCAGTTTTGAAGCTCAGCCTCCAGCTGTAGGGTTGCAAGACGATGAGTGTTGTTTGAGAATTTTCCATACGTTGGACAAGTGAATAGTTTGACTTCATTCATGATCTTGTTTTGAATTTCATGTGATTCCAACATAACCTTCCACATGTTCATCATGCTGCATCAAATATGAAACAGGTTATCAAAAAGATTGTTTTTTACTTTCTTAAATGGATTGAAAAGCTCGTTTCTTTAAGGGTGTACAAGTTTTATTGCATATAGTACAATTGTCCGATGCATTAGACATCAAATTGTACTGATGCAGAGCATAAAATACAGCATGGGTATTAACAAGATCATTTCTTTAACAGTGTACCATCTTTATTGCGTCTAGTACAAGTATCAAATGCATGATTATGTGGAAATTTACTTGTATTAACTATTAAGTAGTTACCCGTGTAAGAGTTCAATGATTTGAGGCTGCAATTCTTCATCTCTGAGTTTCTCGATTCTTTCAGAGATTGATTCAGCACTTCGAATTGCAACCAAAATCCTGCTATACAAATCTTTAACTGCAGCTCGTGTTTTGTCTATTGAAACTCCCTCATCCCCCTTCACATCTTGATTCCTCAATTGGCTGCATTTTCTCTCGTATAATTTCCGAGTGTTGTCTCCCGCCTATGGATTATGCAAATGTTTCAACGACTATTAACTAAATGTCTAAAATACCCTTCAGAAAAAACTAGCCCTGTTTTTATAGAGGTCAAACATACAGTTTTTCAAATTATATATTGACTCGGATATTGAAAGATCTCACCACCAATATTTTCTCTATTTATATTATATGTTAGATCGTTCAATGGGTAACAAATGTTTTCTTGTAATTTGAACAACTCAAATCGATTTTGATATTAAAACGTTATGCAGTTTGACCAGAAAAGTCAATCACACAAAGATGATAGGAATTACCTTGACTTCTTCATATAGCTTCTTCTCCCAAGCATAAAGTCTTCCTAATGTTAATGTATGGCTTCCTGAATTCATTCCCCCTCCATCATCAAAGAGATCATTATTGAATTCTGTCCATGTAGAAGCCGTTTTAGAATTTGATGCTACAAGACTCTTACATGTTGTTAATCGATAGGATGTTGATCTGTGTGCGATTGCTTGAATGAGTTTAGTTGAGTTTTCTGCATAATTATATGACAATAATTATTACAATTATTAAATGATGCTACAGGAAAAGTAGATTTGTGAAGTTCGCACCACATTTTAATTTGTGAATTCCTAAGTTTGACTCTAGAAAGTCAAAAATATACAGATATTCTTGAAAAGAAAGGGGTAATTCAAGAAACAAGAATAGGATAAGATAATCATTAAACATGTGAAAGGTAATATTTATGTAGAATAGACTCTTCTTTTAGTAAAGAAAAAAGGAATGACCTCATCAACTGCATGACTTATATGTAGGGGTGACAATGGGCAAATAAGTAATTCACACATAAGCAACTACTGCAACTCTCATGGGGCTTAGGAGTACTTTTTAAAGGGTCCACTTTTTTTTGTGTTCATTTTTCTTAATTATCCCCAGCCTCACAAACAAGGTCCCATGAAAATTAAATGCAAAAAGTAGTTTAAAACAAATGAAACCTGAAATAATTAAGTACCCTTTTTGGTTTTTAAACCCATAATAAAGGAATAACAAAATTGGTAAAGAACAGAAGCATGTCCAATGAAACATGCAAAAAAACAATCATAAAAGAAAATTCAACATTGACTTTAGATGGTCAAACCAAAGACCACTCAAATAAGAACTCAGTAAAGGCTTTTCTAATTGTAGGGTACTTTTATGATCAGTTATATGATCAGAAAAATAAGATATTTAATTGTTATTTTTAAAACTTAATAAAAGTTCAGTTGACTAAATGTTTGACCTTTGTACAGATGAGATAATGGTATAAACTATAAAGTATAAACCACAAGCTTTGTCACTGTTAAAAATTTTAACACATGAGCCAAAAATGAAGTAGATCAAAAACTAAACTCCATATATTTGATTGGAAGATTGCATGTGTAAAATGACTAAAAAGCCCTCACATTTTTAACATTTGACTTTGATAGTCAAACCAAGCACTTCTCAAACTAGAATTTAATCCTCTCTTAAATCATGTCAAAATAAGATAAATTAATGTTCTTTTGAAAATCTTGATTAAAGAAGTGGCATTTTTTTAGGAGAAAAATGGCAAATCTGAAGGAAAGATCTACTCGCATAAGAAGACAAGTGAAGTTATGAAGAAGTAATTTGATTGAAAACCAACCAGGTGTGGGTTTATGATGTAAAAAGACGAAAAAGACCCTACCTTTTATTTCCTCTAACCCAGATTGTGATTGGATCCTGTTAGATTCCAACATCTTGGATACACCTTTTCCAGAATCATAAATCCGTATAAAATAGTCTTCAATATCTTTCAATGCTTCCAACAACTCTCTTCCACTTTCTGGTGTATCAATGACTGTTAAACCCTTCTGAGCTTCACCCTGGCTCACGTTAGCACAGTCCACTGTGGACCCTAGAACTTCACCCCCACAACTTTCCTCTTTCTTTTCTTCACTCCTCACCACCTTGTTTTTCACTTCATCCACTCTCTCAACTTCTTCTTCAAGCTCTGGTATCCCTTCTTCTTCCCTAACTACCCTCAAATCATCATCAGAATTACGATTATACGCACTGATGACCTCTGGCCTCATCGTCACAAAAGGGTCAAAGAAATCCCACCCAAACTCCCTCTGTGGTGATGGCATCGATGGAATATTTGAAACTGGAGGAGGCATATGCATATGCATCGGCATTTGCATTCCCATATAAAAATACCCACAACTCTCTACTTGTTCTCTTTCTCTCTCTACCTCCCTCTCTCTTTTAAACTTATCTTCTCTCTCTTCGTCTTCTTCTGAAGACGTTGAAGAGGAGGAGCAAGAACATGAACCAGACGCACATGCAGTGGCATCTTTATTCTTTTTGATGGGTTCTTCAGGAGGGTTTTGTTGAAGAAACAAAGGGTTTGAAACAACCTTGTTTTCTTTAGGAGGAGATGGTGGTGGAAAAGTGATGAGAAATGGCGAAGAAGATGAAGAATGTCTGGCAACAAAAAGTCGTATGGCTGCTGAAACGCCATAAACTGATTGACAGTACCTAAAATGAGCTTCTGCAAGCGCGTACCTTTTCTCTACGGCTAACTTCAAGAAATGCTTTCTCTCTCTACAAATAGACACCACTTCCTCTTCTTCTTCTAACTTTGTAGCAACGCACCCCATTATAAATATAAACCCCCGAAAAAAAAATTGAAGGAATGGTTTTTAGAAGAAATGAACGAAGGGTTTTACAGATTTTTGGTAGAAGATTGCGTAAAAAAGGTATCTTTCTTTGAGGTTTTCAGAGGGAGTTCAAGAAAGTGTTGATTTTTAAAGGAGGAAACAAACACATTTCGATTTTGAAGATCTGGGTGAGCTTTAGCTAAAAGAAATCTTGTTTGATAAAACCCCAAGAGAAACCCATATCGCTGTAATCATTTTTCTGAAGAAAAAAGTTGGAGCTTGAGACAAAAATGGAGGTGGGTTACAGAGAAAGAGAGAAGAGAAATGGTAAAGCTAGGTTTTTCCTGAAAATGGCTTGTCAAACATAAGTGTGTATGAGAGAGAGAGAGAGAGAGAGAGAGGGAATGTGTGTGTTATATTTGTTTGAATTAACTCCTTACTGAAAACCCCAAATGCAGACTAATGATGTTGTATTGACTTGTATACTATTGATTGGAACTTGTACATACTTCAGTAAGACCTCCATATATACCGAATTGGGACCTGTAATGCTTATATTTTGGCCTCTTTGGCTTAGATTATATAAATCAGAGTAAATTACAGTTATGGTCCCTACGAATTGCGATTGGTATTATCCT
Source organism: Lactuca virosa (assembly GCF_052849685.1). Classification (NCBI taxonomy): domain Eukaryota; kingdom Viridiplantae; phylum Streptophyta; class Magnoliopsida; order Asterales; family Asteraceae; genus Lactuca; species Lactuca virosa. Next base: position 148,538,457 of record NC_136429.1, on the reverse strand, counting down.
TCAGTTTTAGTCTAAATTTTAGATTTTTGATGCCGGTGGTCCTCATGGTTTTTAAATGCATCAGAGTTGATCCTTTTGGTTGCTATCGTTAAAAGACCTCGTGTATGAATTTTACTTTATTTTCCCGTAAAAAACCTTTTCATTAATTACCCTCGATATATATACAAGATACAAAGATAATAATACACGGGCCAAACACATGGGCCGAACACAAAACAATATAATTACATATACAGAATATACTATGCTAACAGCCCCCCGCAGATTGAACGGGGATGATTCATGAACGTTCAAGCTGGATCTGAAATCAAGAAATAAAGAATAGGGCAAACTCTTTGTAAAAATATCTGCATACTGGGACGAAGATGAAACATGAAGAACACGAACATGACCGGTGGCAACTTTATCTCGAACAAAATGAAGATCAATCTCGATATGTTTAGTGCGTTGATGATGAACTGGATTGGAGGACATGTAAACAACATTAATGTTATCGCAATAGACGATGGTAGCTTTGTCAGGCATGTAATGAAGTTCAAGAAGTAAATTGCGAATCCAACATGTTTCAACCACCGCATTTGCAACTCCCATGTATTCGGCTTCAGCACTTGATCTAGATGTGGTGTTCTGACATTTTGAGGACCACGAGAGAAGGTTGTGACCTAAAAAGACACAATAACCAGAAGTAGAGCGACGAGTCACTGGACACCCACCCCAGTCAGCATTGGAGTATGCCACGAGAGAACGACTGGGTGAAGAATATAACTGAAGCCCATGAGCAGTAGTACCTCGAACATAACGCATAATGCGTTTGAGAGCAGTGAAGTGAGGCTCCCGAGGGTCATGCATGTATAGACAAATCTGTTGCACAACATAAGTGATGTCAGGCCGAGTGAATGTGAGATACTGTAAAGCACCAACTAAACTACGATATAATGTGGGATCAGCAACAGGTGGGCAAGATCCATCAAGTTTGGTAGATAAATCAGCAGGAGTAGAAGCGGGTTTGCAGTTAGACATAGCAGCTCGATCAAGAATCTCAGTGGCATATTTTTGTTGAGACAAGAATAACCCATCGGCCAAGCGAGTAGTTGAACCCCCAGAAAATAGTGAAGATCACCAAGATCAGTCATAGAGAACTCTAAGCTCAATAAAGAGATGATGTGGGTCAGTAACTCAGGGGATGAACCGGTAAGAACAATAGCATCCACATACAATAATAAGTATGTCGTATGAGAGTCGTGTTTGTAGATAAACAAAGATGTGTCACATCTGCTATGAACAAAACCAATGCATTAAATGAACATGGAAAACCTCTGAAACCATGCCCTAGGAGCCTGCTTGAGACCATAAAGAGATCTCTGAAGAAGACACACAAAATTTGGTCGAGTAGGATCTCGAAATCCCGGTGGTTGTTGCATGTATATAGTTTCCTGTAAGTTCCCATGAAGAAATGCATTCTTCACATCAAATTGTATAATAGGCCACTTGTGAGTGACAGCAATGGTAAGAACAGTGCGTATAGTGGCGGGCTTAACAACGGGGCTAAAAGTCTGATCACAATCAATACCGGGTCGCTAACTTCGCCCATTAGCAACAAGACGATCTTTGTATCGAGATAAAGATCCATCTGCATTAAATTTCTTTTTAAACAGCCAATACAGTTAATAACATTAGCAGCATGTGGTCTCGGAATAAGTACCCAAGTTTTGTTATAGATAAGAGCAGTATATTCTTCAGTCTTTGCATTAAGCCAGTTAGGATCTTTAAAAGCTTGTAAATAATTTTTAGGGACAGAAGAGGAGGTGTCAACATGAAGATTGAGTTTACGAATGGGTTTAAAAATTCCTTGTTTGGCACGAGTAACCATCAGATGTTGAGGCTGGGTGACACTAGAGGGGAGATTGGACAACTGAGGTGATCAAGTAGAGATAGGGGAATTAAAAGGCATAGAGGAAGTAGTGGTATTTGAGAACTGAGGACTCAACGAAGGTGAAAATGGGTGAGATGAGCTGAGGGGATGAGAGTTTGAGGTAGTGGAAGTGTCCAAGGAAAGAGTGGTAGGTGTAGGATCCGAGGAGGGCTCGTGAGGAGCACCATCCATGAACATGGGATTAGGAGCCGGAGTAGAAGAAAGAGGATGAGGTATATCATAGGTGTCAAGAAAGGAGTAAGATGGGGCTTTATTTAGTGTCATGGATCCAAAAAGAGAACACGGTTTCGTCAAAAACAACATGGCGGGATATGATGATTTGATTAGTGTCAAGATTAAGGCAACGATAGCCTTTATGGTTATTAGGGTAACCGAGAAAAATGCATGGGGTGGATCGCGGGGAGAGTTTGTGAGGAGCGTTGATGTGAGGAAAACAAAGACAACCAAAGACACGAAGGTGATCATAAGTAGGATTTTTGTTGTAAATTTTATGAAAAGGCGTGTCATTTCCAAGAGTGTAGGGGCATGAAGAACACATTTTAATGCCATGTTGGGCAAAAAAAAAGATGAAATTTATTGTTGTCATACTCACCTCCATTATCACACTGAAACGTTTTAATGTCAGCTTCAAATTGTTTATTGACAAATGACCGAAAATGCATGAATTTGTCAAAACCATCATATTTGGAACGAATGGGATAAACCCACACATAATGAGATAAATCATCCAAAATATGACATAGTATTTAATTCCACTCAAACTTTCAATAAGAGATGTCCAAACATCAGAATGAATTAATTCAAAAGGAAACTGAGAGACAAAAATAGACAAACTAAATGGCAATTTAACATGTTTTCCCATTTGACATGCATGACATAAAGTAGAGTCTTTGCTTGAAGAACAAGAAATAAGACGGCCATTAACTAAATGTTTGAAAATATGATGACCCGGGTGACCAAGACGTTGATGCCATATAGCGGGAGTGATGGAGATGAAAGCTTGAGTAGTTGGAGAAGTAACGGGGTAGAGATCACCAGAGCTATCACATCGAAGTAGAGTTTGTTTGGTGCGGAATTCATTCACAAAAAAATCCAAACTTGTCAAATTCAATGGAACAATTATTTTCACGAACAAAACGACGAACATAAATTAAATTTTTAATGATGGAAGGGGTAATTAAAACATTTTTAAGGTGCAAAGTACGATAATGATTGGAAAGAGGAAGAGTGGTATCACCCATGTTAGTTACAGGAATAAAAGATCCGTCACCAACTAACATAGATGAAGAACAATTACTATTTTTATCATAAATAAACTTGAGAATACCTGCATCCAAGAGAAGGTGGGAGGTGGCACCAGTGTCCATGAATGTCACACCCCGAAACCATAATGGTGGAATCGTTCCGGGGTGGAGGACGTCATGCGTAGTATCACAACAATTGTATCATAGCAAGCGTAGTAAACACAACCAGACATTGAATACATATATGAAAAAGGTTTACATTGTTTTAATACATAGTTTTGTTCACATCAAAAGCAAAATAGAAAGACGCGACTCTAACACTTCGACTTCTCCGAGCTCCCGGAAGTACCTGTCTACTAATTCCCTGAGAATACAAGCAGTTTTGAAATAATATCAGCATAAAGCTGGTGAGTTCATAAGCATTTAGTTTTGATGGAAAAATGTTCTTTGATTCTTTTGAAAAGTGTTCCTCAAGAAAATCCTATATTTTCTTATGAAAAACATGTTTGAAAGCCCATTCCTTCCATGTCTTCCAGATTCATACATGACATGTATAATTCAAGGAGTCATGGAATGAATGTCCGTTGGTAGAGTAGTGAACCATCAGTTTTAGAAAAGCCGGTGTTAATCCGGGAAAATCCTATATTTTCTCTAAAACAAGATATCCATCCTAGAGGTAGAGATGCAAGTTTAGAGATCCCTGATTTCTATCAGTATATATAAAAGTAGTTTTATTACTTAAAATAAAACAAGCGAAGAATAGAGTCCGTAAACAAAATTAGTTTATACTTATTTTGTGAGTCATATAACCATACTCGATATGACCAAGAGACCTTTATAACGTTCTTCAGGCGTTAAGCTAAATGACATTTGTACACCACAGGTGTGCCCGCCTAACTGTAGCTAGCAGTTCTGGTGTGGGATTGTCAGTCCCGAATAGATCTATTCACAAATCTTACGCTCTCCCTCCAGGAGACTCTGGTTATACTAAAAGGATTTATCACTATACACGTAAGGGTACAGTATTGAAGTAGCGCCTCACAATTCTGTATAATCTAGTTTACTAGCGAGAAATCAGTATAAAACAGTAATTATCCTTGAATAAATGTACTTTATACTTCTGAGAAAACATATAACATAAACTAAATCTGCCATAGTTTATATATATTCATTTATGAAATCTGATTAGGTAGAGACTGCCTAGAGGGTTATCCCAAACTATACCCATTATAGTTTATTAGAGTTGATATAGAGCTGCTTTATAAAAACCTTTCTGAAAGCTATGAAGTTAGATTTCCAAAATAGTAGTTTCCCTTATGCTCAACATATTACAAAAAGAGATAAAATATCCGAATATGTTATTAAACGTGGAAATCGTTGGACTGCATTAATAAGTTTAAAACTTAATAAAATACTTTGAATTTGGCTTGTATTCCCCCCTGAAAACATTAAAAACACGGAAAATGTAGGGGTATGAACTCACCTGGGGTGATTTGAATGAAGGATCGATACGGAATACGGGATGTTCAAGTGAAGCCTTGAACACGATTTGATCCTAATCAACAAGTAATGACACATAAAGGAGTCAAATGATGGTATTTCACCACTAGATGTGATGAAGAACCACTCTAAGAACTTGGGACTACTTGCACTAAGTGTTAGGACCTCTAAGGATTGCATGAGGGAGGTGTATGGCCACCTTAAAGGTGTGTACGGCCATGGGTGTGCGGCCCAATGGGTGTGCGGCCGTACACTCATGATGGAAGGTGCCTTTGAGGTGTTTTCAAGGTTCATACTCGCATCTATGAAGTGTCCTAGGCCCATACTTGTTTGTAGTACAAGTTTAGGGTCTTAGAAATGGGTTTGTGGTCCTATGGTGTGTGTGTATGGCCGCACAAATGTGTGTGCTGCTGCACAAGGGAGTGTGCTACCTCACACAGGAGTGTGCTGCCACACACAGGTGTGTGCTGCCGCACACATGAGTGTGTGGTCGTACACAGGAGTGTGCTGCCGCACACATGAGTGTGTGGTCGCACTCCTTCAAAGAGATGAAGAACATGATGGGACTTTCATGATTCAAGGCCTAGATCAAGAGGTTATTCATGCACAACAAGTTAAGGGATGGATTACTCACGTTTTTGAAGCCTTGGGAGGGTTTTTGGTTGAAGAAGCTTGAGAGAAATGGTGTTATGTGCTGCCAAGGTGTTAAAGGAATGAAAGGAAAGGGGTCTACCCTTTATATAGGGGTAAGAGTGCTGCGAAGAGCGAGTGTGCTGCCAAGGGAGTGGGTGTGCGGCCGCACACCCATGTGTACGGCCGTACACTCCCTCTAAGGGTGTGTATGGCCCTGTTTTGACAGTATACGACTTGCTAACACATTCCTAAACTCAACCTTGGTCATACTCAAGCTTAGAATCACTTAAACGAATCCTCAAACAGAGCTAAAAGTCAACAAAACATGTTTAACTTTGATTGAATTGACTATGTGTGCGAGATAAAAGTTCCGGGTTGTCACATCATCCCCCCGTTAGAGGAATTTCGTCCCGAAATTCAAGAATAAGAATATAACTCATGGTCTTGAAAAAAGATGGAGGTACTTAAGGTTCATGGGACTCTCGTGCTCCCAAGTGAATCCAAGTTCCTGGTTGACATTCTAGCGGACTTTCACTATCGGGATGTGACGTTATTTCGTTCACTCGACTTCTCGATCCGTGAGCTCAGATGATTCTCTCACAAAGTGTAGACTCTCGTCTAACTCGAGGTTGTCGAGGGAAAATCGTAGGTGTCTCATTGAACGGACACATTTCTGTTTGGAACGAGGAAGACGAGATGAGCGTTGCTAAGCACTCGAGGTAACTGGAGTTCGTGCGCTATGGGACTGATCCTAACAAGGATCTCGGACGGTCTAACGTATCTCGGATTCAGCTTTCTACGCTTTCCGAAGCGTATCAGGCTTTTCCAGGGTGAAACCTGTAAGAAAGACACGTTCACTAATCTGGGACTCCAATGGTTTTTGTCTATTATCTCATGCGATCTTTTCTGCCGTCTCTCGGATGATTTCAGGACTCGTGGGAGTGCTGTCGGGGACTTGACTCTTGTCTTATTTGCGTGTCGCCCGCCTCAGCCCATCACAGATGGGGTCTGTACTTGTGGCTGCAGAGGGCTTCGAACGGCGCAACCTTGCTACTGGAAAGGTCGCCGTTGTTGCAAGAAAGTCCAATTAAGGATAAATGTGTGTCCCATGACACATCTTCAATTGCCCAGATGGTTCTCTTACTTTGTCCTTCTCTTTGCGGATGATATTCTTCGTATGACTACTTTCGAATTTCGAAGAGAGATGAATTCTTTGAAGTTCGCATCTGGTTGTCGTCACGAGCGACGGGAGTTTCGCGATCGAACGATTTAAGACAAAAGGGTTTGGTATAACATAGACTTAGTCGAGCTAGAGATAATGGTGTCGTAGAATCGCGCGTCAAGTTAGTCCGGGAGGATCGTTTTGCTAGCACATTGACATCCCTAAATGAATGTCTCTGGTATTTTCTGTGTTTGATTTGGACTTGGTGGGTACTACTGATGCGAGGGTCCAGATGTTTTGAAACTATGGGCTCTCGATGGAATGGTTCCCATTAGATTTTCCTATGATTGCTTGGCGTATATAAGTCATGTATAATTACAACCGACTCCAACGTATTCACTAAGCTGTCATACTTTACTCATTAGGGTATGTCGTGATATAATTTGGACAAGAAAGTAATCACGATCATGAATGATTATTGAGGTTTTCGAAAACGTACCAAAACATTGTAGGGTTCTTTGATGCTTCCCGTTTTCTGAGGTCAGACTCCTCCTGTCTCCTCATTGTTCTCCTCTGTTGGGCAGTCTCTTTTGAAATGTCTCATACTACCACAGAGGTGACATGTTGGACTTTCCCCAACATTGGTAGTCAGAGTGACGAACTTAACTATGGCCCTACAGCTGCGGGAGGTGTGCCCCTCCCTGTTGCATCTAGTGCAATGCGGCACTCGGCAGACTCCATGATGATGGTAGTTGCATTTGCTGCAGTGCGGGAGGTTTCCCAAGTAGGGTGTGGTTGGGGTTGGAACAGTAGGGCTGACTGGGGTATTGACTGTCCCAATCCGCCGCCTTTTAGTAGGTCTTTGGGTCGAACAACTTCCTTTGAACTTTCGTTTCAGGATGTTAGGTTGGGGATCAGGTGTGCCCCTCCTAGTAGGCACTGGTTGTTGAGGTTGGTTAACACCAAGGTTTGGATTGCCATTCACACTTCCACCCACATTTGTGTTGTTGGCGTTAAGAACAGCTAGGGAAGCTGCTACGGCTGTTGTGACAGTAGCTTGGAACGTGGCTGAGTCCATCTGAAGAATTTGCGTCTTAACTGTGGGCTGGTTACGCTTCTTCTGAGGCATGATCTAGTATATGTCAAGAAAGAAGCTTGTGAGCAACAATGGTTGTCTCTGGATGTATCCTAGATGTTTATCTATGCTTTGAGATTTCCAATTTTGCTATCTGACTCTCAGTGATTCGACCCACATCCCCATGATGTGGCCTTAGTTATGATAGAAAAGAATTGAGCACACAAAGTTCACATACAATAAGTTTACGAACTCCTGGTTGCTCAGCTCATCGGGCTGGCTGAGTAGCTCTCACATCTCTGTCAGCTCTAAACGATATGGGGATTTGGCTATAAGAGTAGTTCCGAGGATCAAGTCAATACGGGATTCGACTTGGCACTCGGAAGAAATCCCTGGAATGTCTTTGGGGGAAGGCATCGGGAAAGTTGCAGACTTCGGAGGCGCTCTCAAGGTCCTTAACTTCTTGCGCAGGAAATGATACGATGGTTCGAAAAATCTTGTCACTGAGATCAATGAGGATTTCGTCGAAGGGAAAATTGAGACGAATCGATTTCTCGAAGCAAAGAATATCAGCACGATTTGAGGCTTAACAATTCCGTGCCGATTAGGATATCGAAGCTGATACGAAAATGATGGGGATAAGGGGTAATCTTCTGAATATATCTTATGATTCACGTTTTGAGGTCAAAACAATGATGGGACCTTGATAAAGTTGCTTACTTTTCATGCTATCGATCTAAGGTATACTTTTGACAATGAAAATCTTCAACTGAAATATGATAGTTGCCACCATTGCCGATATCAAGATTACACAGAGTTTGGAAAATTTGACCTAGGAGTAGGTCTATCACATACCAACAGAGGAACAATTTGACAACATAAAGAACTAGTGAATCGGCACTTGCAAGACAAGAATGTCTACAGAGAAAGGAGCTACTTAGAACATAAATAGGAAAATTATTCTTTAAACTAAAAGGATGGACAAGTAGAATATTTCCTACTGGCGACGGGCACTTCTCGGGCGGAACCTTAGGTTAGTCAACTGGCGATCCATGTCAAGCAGGCGACGCTCGTATGCTGATTGGCGTGCTCGGAGCTCTATGACCTCAGCTCGAGTTGCAGCTAGCTCTCGCTGCTGGGCTTCGTGTTCTCTCAAAATCCTCCCATGAGCAACCTCGAGACTGCGAATACAGTTTGTGTTGGCATCCAAGTCTGCCTCGAGTTCCACAGTTCGGTGAATGGCCGCCACGTTCATTTCGACATTGCGGGCCACTCGACGGACCATGATTGGAAGGGCTCTATCTGCGGAGCCTCCTCCGTCCACATTGTAGAAGCGGCGATCCCCATTATACGGGCGGGTTTGGCCTTGTTCGTGACTCCACCTATCCAGGCTTCCGACCCACATAGGCGTTGGGCCTTTGAGTACAAGTTGAGGGTTGGGAATTGGTATTGGGGCCACTGGGGGTAAGTTCTCGACTTCTGGTTCCGAGTCAGTCTCTTCGGGAAATGGTTCGGCAATGCCATCGTCAAAAGGGATTTCATGGTTTCCTTCTGGCTCTGGTTTGATCCATCCATCATCTCCTTGGTTAGGAAAGTACGGGTCGCCAGGAAGATGGAATCCAACCATGCTATCTACGCGAGGCGAGGGTAAAGGAATAGTTAATAGGTATTGAATCTAATAATACTTCCAATGTATCATGGCTACATGCTTGATTCTTGAAGGATGGATCCTTGGGTAAGTTTTCGGCTTAATCGTTATAGCATCCTAAAATACTCCTATAGTATTTTAATCCTTATGTTTGGCTCTAGAACTCCTCTAGTATCTAGGTAAGTTTTAGACTTGCTGTAACACTATAGTCACTCCCAAGCACATGTTGGTCATGTCTCGACGGAATATAGTTGACCATGCTATATTCACCCTAGACATGATTACATATCTGCCCAGGTTTAACCGCGATGTCCAACATCCAAATACTTTTGTTTTGTTCTTCTTACGACAAGGATCCTGATACTCGGGTATACTTATATACTTTTATAAAAATACTTGTATTTTGAAAGTATACTTTTAGTTTAGAGCACTTAGGCCCCTTAGTATTTATAGTTGTATACCATGTAAGGTTCGGTATACTTAGTTCGCTATAAACAAGGGCTCTGATACCAATCTGTCACACCCCGAAATCGTAATGGCGAAATCGTTCCGGGGTGGAGGACGTCATGCGTAGTATCACAATAATTGTATCATAGCAAGCGTAGTAAACACAACCAGACATTGAATACATATATGAAAAAGGTTTACATTGTTTTAATACATAGTTTTGTTCACATCAAAAGCAAAATAGAAAGACACGACTCTAACACTTCGACTTCTCCGAGCTCCCGGAAGTACCTGTCTACTAATTCCCTGAGAATACAAGCAGTTTTGAAAGAATATCAGCATAAAGCTGGTGAGTTCATAAGCATTTAGTTTTGATGGAAAATGTTCTTTGATTCTTTTGAAAAGTGTTCCTCAAGAAAATCCTATATTTTCTTATGAAAAACATGTTTGAAAGCCCATTCCTTCCATGTCTTCCAGATTCATACATGACATGTATAATTCAAGGAGTCATGGAATGAATGTCCGTTGGTAGAGTAGTGAACCATCAGTTTTAGAAAAGCCGGTGTTAATCCGGGAAAATCCTATATTTTCTCTAAAACAAGATATCCATCCTAGAGGTAGAGATGCAAGTTTAGAGATCCCTGATTTCTATCAGTATATATAAAAGTACTTTTATTACTTAAAATAAAACAAGCGAAGAATAGAGTCCGTAAACAAAATTAGTTTATACTTATTTTGTGAGTCGTATAACCATACTTGATATGACCGAGAGACCTTTATAACGTTCTTCAGGCGTTAAGCTAAATGACATTTGTTCACCACAGGTGTGCCCGCCTAACTGTAGCTAGCAGTTCTGGTGTGGGATTGTCAGTCCCGAATAGATCTATTTACAAATCTCACGCTCTCCCTCCAGGAGACTCTGGTTATACTAAAAGGATTTATCACTATACACCTAAGGGTACAGTATTGAAGTAGCGCCTCACAATTCTGTATAATCTAGTTTACTAGCGAGAAATCAGTATAAAACAGTAATTATCCTTGAATAAATGTACTTTATACTTCTGAGAAAACATATAACATAAACTAAATCTGCCATAGTTTATATATATTCATTTATGAAATCTGATTAGGTAGAGACTGCCTAGAGGGTTATCCCAAACTATACACATTATAGTTTATTAGAGTTGATATAGAGCTGCTTTATAAAAACCTTTCTGAAAGCTATGAAGTTAGATTTCCAAAATAGTAGTTTCCCTTATGCTCAACATATTACAAAAAGAGATAAAATATCTGAATATGTTATTAAACGTGGAAATCGTTGGACTGCATTAATATGTTTAAAACTTAATAAAATACTTTGAATTTGGCTTGTATTCCCCCCTGAAAACATTAAAAACACGGAAAATGTAGGGGTATGAACTCACCTGGGGTGATTTGAATGAAGGATCGATACGGAATGCGGGATGTTCAAGTGAAGCCTTGAACACGATTTGATCCTAATCAACAAGTAATGACACATAAAGGAGTCAAATGATGGTATTTCACCACTAGATGTGATGAAGAACCACTATAAGAACTTGGGACTACTTGCACTAAGTGTTAGGACCTCTAAGGATTGCATGAGGGAGGTGTATGGCCACCTTAAAGGTGTGTACGGCCATGGGTGTGCGGCCCAATGGGTGTGCGGCCGTACACTCATGATGGAAGGTGCCTTTGAGGTGTTTTCAAGGTCCATACTTGCATCTATGAAGTGTCCTAGGCCCATACTTGTTTGTAGTACAAGTTTAGGGTCTTAGAAATGGGTTTGTGGTCCTATGGTGTGTGTGTGTATGGTCGCACAAATGTGTGTGCTGCTGTACAAGGGAGTGTGCTACCTCACACAGGAGTGTGTTGCCGCACACAGGAGTGTGTTGCCGCACACAGGAGTGTGTGTCCGTACACAGGAGTGTGCTACCACATACAGGAGTGTGCTGCCGCACACATGAGTGTGTGGCCGTACACATGAGTGTGCTGCCGCACACAGGAGTGTGTGGTCGCACTCCTTCAAGAGATGAAGAACATGACGGGACTTGCATGATTCAAGGCCTAGATCAAGAGGTTCTTCTTGCACAACAAGTTAAGGGATGGATTACTCACGTTTTTGAAGCCTTGGGAGGGTTTTTGGTTGAGGAAGCTTGAGAGAAATGGTGTTGTGTGCTGCCAAGGTGTTAAAGGAATGAAAGGAAAGGGGTCTACCCTTTATATAGGGGTGAGATTGCTGCCAAGAGCGAGTGTGCTGCCAAGGGAGTGGGTGTGCGGCCGCACACCCATGTGTACGGCCGTACACTCCCTCTAAGGGTGTGTTTGGCCCTGTTTTGACAGTATACGACTTGCTGACACATTCCTAAACTCAACCTTGGTCATACTCAAGCTTAGAATCACTTAAACGAATCCTCAAACAGAGCTAAAAGTCAACAAAACATGTTTAACTTTGATTGAATTGACTATGTGTGCGAGATAAAAGTTCCGGGTTGTCACAATGAACCATTCAACTTGAACCGGATCATTTAACGTCATGGTGTTGAACATTTGGGGAAGAATAGTGGGCTCGTGACTTTGTTGTTGGACCTGAAAAGCCTGTTGTTGGCGAATTGGGTTGCTGTTGGGCTGAGAAGATGTAAAAAACTGATGTTGTTGATGGATCGGTTGTTGTCTTGGCCCAATAGCCTGAGGAGTTGGTAACAGGCCTTGCTGAGAATACCCATTTATTGAGGGTTGGTGAATTTGATACCATCTCCGGCCACCACGACGCCCACCGCGACCCCTTCGATAACCACCTCGACTTCCTCCATGATTGTTATTAATGTTTTGAGATTGAACAATGAGGTCATTGGGAGAAGACGAGTTATCTGAGTGAATAATAGAAGCATCACGTTGTTCGTCCTGCAACATTTGTTGCTCTTCACATATTAGAAATGATCTTGCATCCCAGAACGTAAGAGGTGGGTCACGATGTCTAAGGTTGATGGCAATATAACGAAATTTTTGAGTCAACCCATTAAGCATGTATGCCACACGATTTTTTTCAGGAACCTTTGCGTCCATGTGCTCCAAGCGATCAACAAGAGTTTTTATTTTATTACAGTAATCAGTAATGGAAGAGTTACCGAGGGAGATGTTTCGTAATTATCTATCGAGTTGTATGACTTTGGAAGCTTTATTATCACGAAAAACTTTCTCAAGATTCTCCCATACTTGAAAGGCAGTAGCATTTTTCTTGAATATCATATTGAGAAGAGAGATGGAGAGGGTACCGTATAGCCATGATCGAACAATCGAGTCATTGCATATCCATTTGGCAGTGGCTTCGGCAGATTCGGTAGTGGCTTTGTCCTTATCTGTTTCGGCTGGGGTGGATTTAGCAGGAGGTTTGAGATGGTGATCAACTCCATAACTGATGCAATGAATCTCAAAAAGTTCTCGCCAGATATTGTAATTCATCTATTCAAGATCCAAGACGAATGGAACAACATGTTTTATGTTGATTGTAGATGAGGGTTTGTCAGATGTAATACTAGACATATTGAGAGTAATATAAGGAAGAAGAAGATTGAGGGTAATACAAGGAAGAAGAAGATTGAAAGAGGAGAATAAGATCAACGAGAAGAGAAGTTGTCAACAAGAACGGTTCGACTGGTAGGGTTTATTTAGATCTGCTCTGATACCATGAAGTTTACTTTATTTTCCCGTAAAAAACCTTTTCATTAATTACCCTCAATATATATACAAGATACAAAGATAATAATACAAGGGCCAAACACATGAGCCGAACACAAAACAATATAATTACATATACAGAATATACAATGCTAACAATATGCCCTCACATTAAGGATTTTCGTCTTTTTACTTATCTCTCTACTTACTACATCTATATTTTAAACTTACACGTTTACATTATCTTCAATAGTTATGAAGTAACAATTGATCAGTTAAAGAAATATTAAATGGCCATGTAGAAGCCGAACGATCATCGTCACATCATAGACTAACCTCAATCCAAATAGAAGATTTTAAGGATAATTTCGTATATGTCTTTAATAAAGATCAGAATATCATATTTATCAGTCCTAATATTTAAATAACATATATATCCTTAATAAACTTTCAAAATATCATATTTGCTAAAAAAAATTAACATTTTTATAACTATTTATTGGAGTTCAGAATCATTATATTTATAACAAAATTTGAAATACCTATAACAACCCTACTTCTATTTTGTGGGAACAAATGAATCAAATATCACAAACATAAAAATGAATACCTCCTGGAAACACAAACGATTGTGATGTTCATTTCTTTTTTCTTCCAATACGTTAAGAAAGCTTTTAACCAAAAACATGTATAAATGGAGGCTTCGTCAAACAAATGTTTAATCCCCTATCCCATGCTTCCTAAGAACAAACATAAAAATCTACAAACCTAATCTAAACTTTCTCCCACTCGTTTTCATATAAAATGTGGAATTGATTTCATTTACTTCCAATCAAGATTATGTTACTTGGTTTTTTATCGAGGGTCTTTAGTATATTATTGTTTGGAGAAGCTATAGTTAGTATATTAACCGACGGTTTGTCTTTATTGTGATCCGACTTATATCGAATTCTATTCTCTATTGCAGACAAATCTCGCAACTTTGCTCAATTGAATGGAAAATGTTTTTTTCTTGTTGATACCCTAGAAATAGAATTAGGGGTATTATTGGTATTCTATACAAGTTATGGTAAATGATTAAAAAATGTTAAAAAATAAAATTTTGGCGAATATGATAGGGCTAATGCCATAAAAGCCCTCAAATTTTCAGGAAATGTTCGGTTATATCCTGAATCCATTTTTATGTCCACAAAAACCGCATATTTGGACAAAAATTGTCATAATTGCCCTCTTTTCCGATTTTACCCTTCTGTGGCACATGTTTGGTTCTAGGATTACAGGGTGTTTGGTTTGCTCACTCTTTTTCTTCCATCTCCGGTAAACCAAGGAAGAAAGGGATGGTTTCCACCTCCATTCCAGCCACTTTTAGCAGTCCCTCCACCTTCTTCTTTCTTCATTAACTGCCACCCATGTGCCCCTCGATATGTTGCTTCCCCTTTTCTTTGTTTCGACAAGGGCCAACCATGAAGAACGAGGCATGAAGGGCTCACCGGAGAAACCTACTTCCACCTTGCTCCGACACCACTACATGCCGACTTTAACCCTTCCTCCCTTTGGTTTGTCGCACATCAACAAAACCCCCCCACCTACTGTCGTTTTTGTTCTCCTTTTTTTTCAGTCAGATCGAGCACCGATGATGCTCTCCATTGGTCGACTGTTGCTGTTGCGTCCTTTTCGGTTCGATTGCTACAGGAGACGAGGACACCAAAGGGAGCCCGCCGGAGATCGACTCCTTTCCCCTCCTCGCGATCTGCTTGACCACCGGAGCTTCACATCCTCGATTGCTTCCGTTCATGGTTCAATTTATCGATCAGACGAAGTCGATTCCCCATCGGGACCGCCTTCCGTTCTTCTTCTTAGATCCACCCCGTCTCTGCTTCCTTTTCCCTTGATTGGTGGTCGATGACGACGAGCAAAGGACCACGAAGGGTCTTCGGAAGTTGCAAACAATGCCGAAGCTTCGTTTTGACATCTCTTAATGCCAAACATCCCCTAACAGTGTTGATCTATAACCAAACATCCCTAATGCCATAAAAGGGTAAAATTGGAAAAGAGGGCAATTATGACAATTTTTGTCTAAATGTGCGGTTTTTGTGGACATAAAAATGGACTTAGGATATAACAAAAAATTTCTTGAAAATCTGAGGGTTTTTATGACATTAGCCCAATATGATATTATAAAAGCTTACAAATGGTATATATGATATTTAGATATTAGATTTGACAAATATGATATTTTGATGTTTATTAAGGATATATACAAAATTCTCCCTAAGATTTTAAAATTGTTCTATGTTTGGCTCGAAGTACAACTTTACTGGATGGATTAACCCGTCAATATACCTTACGCCAATAGACATTGTTCTAGATTTGCTAAGCTCGAAGAACGAACTTGAAAACTCACTAAAAGTTGTAAGATATAGAATATCATGTTCTATGGTAGTTGGGTTTTCTTTCATTATTATTTTCTTTATTAAATTTTTACTATAGTGTAATGGTTTTTAGGTGTACTTTTTGTCAAGTAATTAGTATTGTCTTTTGCTCATAAACACGTCTATGTTGTCATGTTTGGTAGTTTATGCGATGAAAATAGTGAAATTTTTTGTTTAATGGTTAATTTAAAATGGTGGGAGAATATTTTATAATGTAATGGTCAAATGGATTCAGATATGATTACTGATTTTTAGCCAAATAAAATGGTAAAATTTTATCCCCTTATTGTAAAAAGAATTTTGTGAAGATGAAATGGTGAGATTATTACACATAGTAACCATTAACAAGTGTATAAACCATTCAAATATATAGTGTAACCCTTAAATGGTCATAAAAATTACAAGTATGTGTTCTATTTGTAGGACAGTGTCGTAATGTTAGACAAAAAAACATATTTCCATGTCATTCCAAGAATTATGTGGATACTTGAATTTATATGATTGCAATATAATTTCAAACACAATACCAATTCAACAAAATTACATCAACATAATACCAGATGAAAAAATAAATAAATAAATAAAATATATATGGCACCCATAAAGCATAAACCAAATCAAGAAAAAATACAATTTACCAAATAAAACATATACAACAACTAACAATACCAAATTTCATATAATAATCATTCAACAAAAAATGAATAATTGTTTCTTTTCCAATTAAAAAGACGAAAATGACTTCGTATGAGGGGCACATGAGGCCCTTTAATGGTAATGGATTGGTGGTGACAAAAAAAGAGAGCAACGATGACGCATATATAAATCATAAGGATCATTCGTATCAAAGTCTTATTAAGTGTCCGACAAATAAAAACTATAGCCAATGGAGGCACTGTTACTATTACGTTATGAATATTGCCAAACACAATCATATATACCATCGAACAACAATACAAACTCATGTGTTGGTTCTTCTTAATTGTTATGGTATTTTTTATATTGAAGTACATGTAGGTTTTGTGAAATATTTACTCTTTTATACTATTACTTTTACCCTTGTTGCATTTATAATTGTGCATATAAAAGATTCATGACTAACATGTTTGTGAATGATCATTCTAGTTTATGAATAAACTTAAGACAAAGTTATAGTGAAATAACAACTTGCATAAGTAGATAAATCATCACAATGAGAGGATTATTAAAACCCCATGCGCTGTTAGACACCGTTAATTATTTTCCTATTATTTTTTTGTGGTCATCGAAGCTTATACTACAAGGGGTAAAAGGAAAGGTATAAGGTTGATTGATGAACAAGTTGTTATATGGGTACTACAACTATTCGTAACGATTAAAGCCTAATGACATGGAATTTGTGTAGTGATCAAGATTTTTGGGTTTTCTAGCAATCTAAGCACATGAATCTAGCAGTGGGAGCATAATAAAAATCTTATGTGTCTATGCACCCTAATAAGATCTAGGTTTCATTCTAGTTAAAAACAACCTGCTTTAGTAAACCAAAAATTACATACCTCTTGATCTTCTTAATTTTCTTGAGAATTCCTCAATAGTGATCTTGTAACATCCACCTTGATTGGATGAAGAAGACCCAAAACAGAATCCCTCTTTTGGTTCACACCCAAGAACACCAAGAGCATATCAAAGAAAACTAAGAGAAATGATTGATTTCTACAAAACCTAGTGAGAGTTTGGAAATTATCCACAAGGAGGGAGAGAAAGAGTGTGGCGAAAATTCTAGCCAAAGAATGAGCAATCAAGGTGTGATCCCTAACACCCCATTTATAAGCATTAGATGTTTACCCCAAAAGCATCTTTAATCCCATGTGGGAGAGCGAAATTTTAAAATCTCCTTATACCTTAGGGATTATGAAATATTTCAATTAGTTAACTTCTAACTAATTAATATTCAACCCCTTGAATTAATTAATTCCAAAAGAGTTTCTAATTAAGTTATCAAACCATGAGAAATTAATAAACTAATTTCTCATAAAAATTTTATGCTCAATTGGGTCATGAGGGCAACCCAAAAGGACCCACCTTGCTATTATTAAAAATATTTCCAATAATTAATGAACTTTGACACTCTTTCCAATAATCTCCCACTTGGACAAGTCATCAACTATACGGGGTCAAAATGCTTCTCCAATAATCAACAAAGAGAATGGCATCCAATGTATTTTCCGAACTCTGATCTAATCAGGATTCAGCCCTTAGATGAGTGATACATGGATAAGGGGCAATCTCAATGTTCAAGATTATGTTTCCTAATACATATTTGTGACGACTGCATCTTACTACTAAATTGAACACATAGATATCGCTTCTCATGTTAATGCCAGAGGAACAATTAAACTTTGACTACATAGTTTTTGTCTACTCATATATCACACATGGATATACCCTTTTATTACTAGCAGTTACGAATAGTGTTGGAGTAAAGCAATGCTTAACAGACCTGTAAAGAAAAACTCCAGATGCATCTTAGTTTGAATAATAAAGGATATTATTATCTTAGAATTACTCATAACTTGATCCATGAAGTAATCTCTAAGTGTGGGTTGTTTCAATACTTAAATCCCCATTAAGTACTCATGAGTATTAGCGCAATCTATATGTTATGCCTAATAAATATGGATAGTCCAATAACACTCCATGACAATCTTGTGGAGGTTTGAGTAATTAATATTTGGTAAGTGGTTCCAAACATGAAAAAGGAGAACATAGTGATAAGCTAATTGAAATGAATGATCCCCATCATATATTAAGATCTCCACTTAATAATCACCAAATCATATAAAGACTTATATTGCTTAAGTTCTCAAATTTAAAACAAACTAAACTAAATATGATCAAGACAATTCATTTGCAAATCTGATGCCTTTTGACTTTTTCTAGCTGTCAGACCTGGTCGGTGACTTTAGCTTATGGAATGGATCGGCAAGATTTCCTTCCTATATGACTTTATTGACTATGGTGTCTTCACATTCGAACAACCATCAAATATGATGGTACTTACTAAGTATGTGTTCTGTGAGCTTGTGTGACTTGGGATCCTTACTCAAGGTAAATTCACCCTTATAGTCACAAGAAACTTCAAAATACCATCAATGATTGAATTCAACATTTATGTCACTAATGAATCTCTTTAATTCACATAGTTTTCATTTGCAATATAACCAACTACAATATACTCTAAGTTTAAATCCATTCATGGAACTCAAAGATAAACTCAAGAAATTAAATGCCAAGATAAAAATGGAACAAATATTATCATTCGAAAAAATGTTTAAGTCAAAGACATTAAAAGTAGATTGTTTATAATTGGAAAAATTATGGATATGGGTGGTGCTTCTCATCTTCTTTTTGAGGAATGAAACATCTTGAATAAGATTTTGGATGAAATTGAGAAGATTTAACTGCTTGATGTTGCTCAAAGGGAAAAAATTAAATAAGTTATGGAAGGGAACAATAACTCTAAATATTATCACGACATAAATGTCCCTTAAAGGGATGATGATTGATGTGAATGGGTAAAAAAGTCAACACAAGTGAAAGAAAAGTTCTTCAAGTTCTATGACGATTTTTCTGTTTTTGATGGTATTCAAATTCAATCTAGAAACTATCAATTCAAGTCTTTAAATACGGATCAAAGAAAAAGGTTGGATTGTGACATCTCCAATTTTACGGCCAATTAAAAACTTTTTCTTTATGCTTATTTTAAACAAAGTATTCTTTATAAATGCAAAATTTTTTCCCATGATAAATATGTGAGATAAAAGCATTTCTGAAGAAACGTTTTTCACTAATGTTCAAAAGCTTGAAATGTCATAACCGATACATAAACATAAGCCTAAACAAGTCTTTACAAGCCTTACATTAAACAAACTAAAATTCCATAAATCTCTCGGCAGATTCAACATCAATATCCTTAAACCTTCTTATCATTACCTGTGGAACAAAGAACTGAGTGGGTCGGGCTTGGGAACCTGGTGATCACATAGGGTTTTCATCCCACAATATTATAATCTTTAATTATATATATCAACAAAGAAATAACCCAGTTACCCATTCTCGTTATCATCACTTCCTAATCTTAAAACAATGATCTCGAGGGACCTCTCCTAAAGGATCTTTTTCAGCATTGGTCGTCGTCTATACTTTCCTAGATGACTGGGCACAGTAGTACTTTAGGTGATCACATCAGTACGATAGTACTTTGGGTGAGCACATCAGTACGATAATACTCTGGGTGAGCACAAGAGTATGATAATACTTTGGGTGAGCACATCAGGTTACAACTTATTACTTCGCACAACCTTTTACTAACTAATATTTTCCTAGATGAATAGACACAGCAGTACAACAATACTTTGGGTGAGCACAACAATACAACAATACTTTGGGTGAGCAGAGCAGGTCACAACTTATTATTTCTCACAACCTGTAACAACCAAAATTTTCCAACCAATTTAAACTTTTCGAAAACAACCCAAATCCATTAATTATTACAAAAAAGTTCTCAATTAGTTTATTATCAGAGTATCCCAGAAACATCAACATAAAAATGAGAAGCGGTACGATCACGCCTTCGTCTTGCCACGATCTCCTGAAGTACCTAAACCAATACACTGAAACTGTAAGCCCGAAAGCTTAGTGAGTTACCCCCAAAATACCAACCACATAACCATACACATATCAAATCATATCATAATACAGAACAACCATGCATATCGAGTCTACAGTGTGACTGGTCCGCCCGCACCGACCTTCAGTCCACCTGGTCCACTCTCTGAGTCTACAATATGACTGGTCCGCCCGCACCGGGCCTTCAGTCGGTCTGGTCCACTCCCCGAGCCTCGGCACGTCTGGACCGCCCTCCTGGGCCTTCAGCCTATCCGGACCGCTCGGTGGGCCTACGGTCTATCCGGTCCGCCCTGGGTATGTTGGCCTACAGCACAGAGCAGGACCCGCCTCAACCCAACCTCAGTCAAGCCACCATGTGCACATAAAACAGTCAATCACATAATAATCCCCAGACAAACCGATCTATCAGATCAAACAGCATAACATCATCCTAATTACCAGGATATCGACCTAACCGGTCACTAACATAACATTACCCTATATACCCGGATACCGACCTTGACCAGGTCACTAACATAATACCATCCTAATTACCAGGATGCAGACATAGCAAATCAATACATATCAAACAAATACCCAGATTCCCATCCGATAAAGCGCCGGCCTTGGTGCCTTAGACCCTGTTGATATAGTGAGGATAACTCACCTTGCAACTGCCGAACCGAATCACGAAAGCACAAACCCGAAGCACTACCTCCAACTTCAACACCTATCATCATCAATGATCCAAGGACATAAATATCCAAAAATTACCATAATACCCCTGAAGGTCAAACTGGTCAAAGTCCACCTTTCTGATTGACCCTACTCGCCGAGTCAACCCATTGACTTGCCGAGTTCCTAAACTCAGGAAACTCTCATAACACGACTCAACTCGCCGAGTCACCCCATGACTCGTCGAGTTCAACAATCTCTGAGTCTTAACCTGACCGACTCACTGAGTCACCACTCAACTCACTGCTCTCAGTCTAACCAGAAGAGGTTAGGGATTCTGCGTCGTGACTCGCCGAGTCCAAGAACAGACTCGCCGAGTCCACAACAACATTCATCAGACTCGCCGAGTTGTTCTTCCAACTCGTCGAGTCAAAGCTCATCATCATATGACTCGCCAAGTCACCCATGCGACTCGCCGAGTCACTACGCGACTCAATGCCTGAAACCCTGGCCCAACTCGCCGAGTCATCTCCCAGACTCGCCGAGTTCATACGTGCATTCCCATATTCGAGAGATACAGAGCTACTCCTTTGCTCCAAACAATAGATCTGGGTCCCTAGAGTGCATTAGCAACATAAAGCTGCTACCTTTACGTGCTTCATGTCCCATAATTCCAAAAACCATGCTAGAAAGGAACTTAACTCATGGGGAATGGCTTTTGCACAACAACTAAAAGGGCTTTCTACATGTTTGATCCAAATAGAACTAAGATATGGAGTTTCAACTCCAGATCTAACTCATGCACCAAAATCTCATCATATCATCTCCAAACAAACCCTAAACTCCATGAAATAGGGATCTAGAAAGGAGAAGGCCAAGGATAATGATTCATTACTTCCAAAACGACCTCCCACTGAAGAATAAACCGAATCTCCACAAATCTCCTTGATCCAAGCTCCTTGATCTTCAAGATCTCTTCACAAATTACTTATCCAAGCTCCAATTTGCTTCCCAAGGACTCTCACACACGAATTTAGGGTTTCTGGATCTCAAAGGGTGCTAAGGGGGCTGAGGGGAGGACATTAAGTCCTTTAAATAGGGTGCAAACCCTAAGATTAGGGTTTTCCTCTTCCAGCACTGACTCGTCGAGTCCAGCCGCCGACTCGGCGAGTCAGGCCACTTAATCATGTGCCCGACACTCGCTTCGACTCGACGAGTCAAGAGACCTACTCGTCGAGTCCCTTCCTTAATTTCCACATAACACCCTTCAACTTCTTGCTTCTGAACTTGGGATGTTACAATTCTCCCCCACTTAGATTAGGCTTCGTCCTCGAAGCCTGCTGCAGCACACCATTCCAGATGATACTCCCACAATGCATCTACTGATCTCACACCGGCCCAGATCCCTTCAAACACTACTATCAAATCCCTATAAAATCCATCTGTTCCCCTACGAGGTCCTGACAACTGCCTCAAGCCGGCCACCGGCTTCTTTTCTCTGATGACAACACTCATCAACTAAGTGCCACCTGATGATTCTACCATATTCCCGACTTGCACCCACTTCCGCAGCTTGCGAAAACCGGATACCATAATATACCACCGGACTCTACCATAGCTCTAAGCTATCATCCTTTTGTCAAAACTGACAAAAACCCGGGCGCGCGCGATATTGGAACTCATCCAGTTCTCCTCCCGAAACTAATCTCTTCTCTGTGTTAAGATAACACATCCTTCAGCGTCCAAACAACTCTCATGGACAACCAACTAAATCACATAAACATCCATACCTGGCCCCAACAGCCTCAGGCTGGAATTCCAGGTACATCTACGATGGGTCCAGCCATCCCCCGGACGGAACACCACCGCATATATAACTCATGACAACAACCATACTTGGATCCCAAGGATCTACCCTTGCATCACTTCCGAACTCCTCTGATTCGACATCAGCTCTAACCGTTCCACCACCTCAACGAACATCCAACCCGGATGTGCTTCCATACAACTGGTACAATCTCAGTGCTCACTATCAATAACCGAAATACTTCCGATCATCCATTTACACTACTGCTTTACCTTCAGATGACCCACACTCCTTCCCGGAGCCACATACATTTCCCTTCCATTCTTCAAGGAAGTCTACTCAACGACCTTTACCACATCACAAGTGTTATGGTGCTAAAACTCCACTTTACACCACCCATGCAGAGCAACTGCTACTCCCTAACTCCCATATACACCGAATCCGATCACACAGCTAACGAAGCCCATACACGACCTTTAGCTAACTCCATCATCATGACCAATACTTGGGGCCAGACCTTATCGATTGCTATTTCACGGCGACATACTCACTCATTCTCCGCATTCAGGTCTACTAACACATACTGAGTCTTCAGCATGACTAGACCGCCTTACCAGGCCTTCAGCCTAACCGGACCACTCTCAGAACCTTCAGCATGTCTGGACCGCCCTCCTGGGCCTTCAGCCTGTCTGGACCGTTCTCCGAGCCTTCGGCCTGACTGGTACGCCCACCGGCCTTCAGTCTATCCGGACCGCTCAAAAACTATTGTTCATCACCCTGAACCATTCTTCCCGGGAATCTCTCCCATGCAGTTTGTTCTAGCCCTCTAGGGGTTCCGAACTCTAAATCCGTTCTATGAATTTTCACCCTGGCCTAATCCCAGGCCTCCCATCGACCAACTACCTTACCAGAAACCATGGTCTGTTCCCTGCCCCATAGGTCTATCACCTGCTCTAACCATACCACACTCTCGACTAATGACACTGCTGAATCCAAACAACTAACCCACCTTGGATGCTTGCTGATTCACCTGAGAATTTGCCAATTCTCCCCACTTAGTGCACCAACTACTAATTACCAATGGCAAAATCGGCATGACTCGATCGACCCCACTTGGTATCGACCCCTTCTCCATGAACTAATTCCCTCTGGAGTGAGCACCCTCCACAGAATAACTCTCCCGTCATCGCACATCCCGAACTCTAAGGAAGTTCGAATCTCAACTGAACACCTCTCACATCGTAGTTGCTTATTCCTTGCAGCGAGATCATATATCTTATCTTCCGACCATGAATCCTCCTGGACGCTAACCACTACAACTCCTAACTACTAAGATCCTCAATCATACTACGAATCATGCGGAAAAAGGCAGACAGATTTGCAATACCACACAAATAATAAGATAAAAAGATGGAAACATACCCGCAACTGCATCTGGCTCCGCCCTGGCCTCCTCTGCTATAAGCTGGAAAACGCGTCCCTGAGCCCTCGGAGGCTCCGCTCCACCCTGTCCCCCGCCCGCAATCCTCAAATTGGCCGATGCTGGAGCCTGCACCGGTCTTGCATCAAGCTGTGGACAGTTGGCCCTCAAGTGCCCAACCTGATGACAATGATAACAAATCCTCATATCCTGAACCGGGGCCGACTGACGACAATCCCTCGCATAATGCCCCTCTTTCCCGCACTTGCGACACGCACCACCGGATCTGCAAATTCCGGTATGACCCTTCCCACACTTCTCGCAAGTGTGGCTGCTCTAACCCCCACTCCTAGAGTCAACGGTTTTGGACCGTTTTGGCGCCGGCTGCGACTGCACCGGGGCCTGCCTCTGCTCTCGCAACTGCAACTCAATCTCCAACTCACGCCGCCTGGCGGCCTCCTGCAACTCTAACAAGGTATCACATCTCTACATGGACACAAACTGCCGGATATCCCTCTTGAGCATACTCAGATATCGGGACATCTGAGCCTGCTCCGAAGCAAACTCCGGGAAAAACATCGCCCTCTCAGTGAACATCCTGGTGATCTCCGTCACCGTCCCTGAATCCTGCTTTAGCTCCAAGAACTCCTGAGCCAACCTATCTCTCTCTCTCTCTCAACCCGCGGAACATAACGAGTACTGAACATTTCCCGGAACTGATCCCACGTAACTGCAGCCCGCTACGCATCAGAATAAGATCCCGTAGTCAACCTCCACCAATAATTCGCCCCGAGCCTCAAAAGGTTCAGAGCACACCTCACCCTCTGATCCGCAGGGCATGAACACGTGAAGAAACAACCCTCCACGTCTGACAACCATCTCATAGCAATGATGGGATCATGAACTCGATCGAAGGTAGGGGGCTTCGTATTATCGAAGTCCTGATACTGAAAACCTCGACCGGCTCCTCCTCCTGCCGCTGCTACAGCCGCTACACCTGCCGCGGCAGCTGTCTCCGCAAGAGCTGCATAGCGCTCATCAAAGTACTCAACCATGGCGGTCTTGATCGACCCAAACATCTCTGGCAACTCAGCCCTGAACATGGCAGCAACCTCATCATGCAGGATCTCGCGAATCCTGGCATCCAACTCATCCGTACTCATCTGACCAATGACCTCGGGTGGTACTGGTCCATCCTGACCACCCTCTCCTGATCCCGATCCCGAACCGGATCCTGCCCCGAAACGTCTTGTAATCGCCATACTGCAATACACCAACAAGACCCTTAGACACATCACATACCCGCCCGGGGAACTATCTCATAACCGACACCCTAGAGAGTTGTGACTTCTTTGATACGCGTATGGGTCCTGTGCTTTCAGTAGTACGGGCCCATACTACCTTCCACACCTACCCATATTTGTCTCAAGTATCACCACAACACTCTAATCATATACACATACACGACGAGCGCTCAATCCTCACTCCTAGAGGAAAAGCTGAATATCTCAAATAAGGAAAACCCTAGGCTAGTAGGCATCACATAATCAGGCAATTCTATCATGCAATTCCTGAAGATCCCTAGCCTAGTACTAGCATGCTGTTCTAACATATCACATAAGCAAATAACTTGTATGGTATTTTGGGGTTACTTACTGGCTCTGGCTGATCGTACCCTCTGCATCCTACTTTACTTATTTCGAAAACCTTTTGAAAACTATTTTGAAAATCCCTCCTTGATTTGAGACTGGATTCACACGAATGTTCCTCCAATTCACTCAAGCCAAGGCTCTGATACCAACTTGTAACAACCAAAATTTTCCAACCAATTTAAACTTTTCGAAAACAACCAAAATCCATTAATTATTACAAAAAGGTTCTCAATTAGTTTATTATCAAAGTATCCCAGAAACATCAACATAAAAATGAGGAGCGGTACGATCACGTCTTCGCCTTGCCACGATCTCCTGAAGTACCTGAAACAATACATTGAAACTGTAAGCCCGAAAGCTTAGTGAGTTACCCCTAAAATACCAACCACATAACCATACACATATCAAATCATATCATAATACAGAACAACCATGCATATCGAGTCTACAGTGTGACTGGTCCGCCCGCACCGGCCTTTAGTCCACCTGGTCCACTCTCTGAGTCTACAATATGACTGGTCCGCCCGCACCGGGCCTTCAGTCGGTCTGGTCCACTCCCCAAGCCTCGGCACGTCTGGACCTCCCTCCTGGGCCTTCAGCCTATTCGGACCGCTCGTTGGGCCTACGGTCTATCCGATCCGCCCTGGGTATGTTGGCCTACAGCACAGAGCAGGACCCGCCTCAACCCAACCTCAGTCAAACCACCATGTGCACATAAAACAGTCAATCACATAATAATCCCCAGACAAACCGATCTATCATATCAAACAGCATAACATCATCCTAATTACCAGGATACCGACCTAACCGGTCACTAACATAACATTACCCTATATACCAGGATACCGACCTTGACCAGGTCACTAACATAATACCATCCTAATTATCAGGATGCAGACATAGCAAATCAATACATATCAAACAAATACCCAGATTCCCATCCGATAAAGGGCCGGCCTTGGTGCCTTAGACCCTGTTGATATAGTGAGGATAACTCACCTTGCAACTGCCGAACCGAATCACGAAAGCACAAACCCGAAGCACTACCTCCAACTTCAACACCTATCATCATCAATAATCCAAGGACATAAATATCCAAAAATTACCATAATACCCCTGAAGGTCAAACTGGTCAAAGTCCACCTTTCTGATTGACCCTACTCGCCGAGTCAACCCATTGACTCGCCGAGTTCCTAAACTCAGGAAACTCTCATAACACGACTCAACTTGCCGAGTCACCCCATGACTCGTCGAGTTCAACAATCTCTGAGTCTTAACCTGACCGACTCACTGAGTCACCACTCAACTCACTGCTCTCAGTCTAACCAGAAGAGGTTGGGGATTCTGCGTCGTGACTCGCCGAGTCCAAGAACAGACTCGCCGAGTCCACATCAACCTTCATCAGACTCGCCGAGTTGTTCTTCCAACTCGTCGAGTCAAAGCTCATCATCATATGACTCGCCAAGTCACCCATGCGACTCGCCGAGTCACTACGCGACTCAATGCCTGAAACCCTGGCCCAACTCGCCGAGTCATCTCCCAGACTCGCCGAGTTCATACGTGCATTCCCATATTCGAGAGATACAGAGCTACTCCTTTGCTCCAAACAATAGATCTGGGTCCCTAGAGTGCATTAGCAATATAAAGTTGCTACCTTTACGTGCTTCATGTCCCATAATTCTAAAAACCATGCTAGAAAGGAACTTAACTCATGGGGAATGGCTTTTGCACAACAACTAAAAGGGCTTTCTGCATGTTTGATCCAAATAGAACTAAGATATGGAGTTTCAACTCCAGATCTAACTCATGCTCCAAAATCTCATCATATCATCTCCAAACAAACCCTAAACTCCATGAAAGAGGGATCTAGAAGGGAGAAGGCCAAGGATAACAATTCATTACCTCCAAAACGACCTCCCACTGAAGAATAAACTGAATCTCCACAAATCTCCTTGATCCAAGCTCCTTGATCTTCAAGATCTCTTCACAAATTACTTATCCAAGCTCCAATTTGCTTCCCAAGGACTCTCACACACGAATTTAGGGTTTCTGGATCTCAAAGGGTGCTAAGGGGGCTGAGGGGAGGACATTAAGTCCTTTAAATAGGGTGCAAACCCTAAGATTAGGGTTTTCCTCTTCCAGCACTGACTCGTCGAGTCCAGCCGCCGACTCGGCGAGTCAGGCCACTTAATCATGTGCCCGGCACTCGCTTCGACTCGACGAGTCAAGAGACCTACTCGTTGAGTCCCTTCCTTAATTTCCACATAACACCCTTCAACTTCTTGCTTCTGAACTTGGGATGTTACACAACCTATCACAGTCTCTCATTATTATTTCACTCATCCCTTCACTAACCTATCATAACTTCTCATTTATTATTTCACATAAACCTTCAATAACCTATCACGACCTCTCATTTATTATTTCACAAAGCCCTTCACTACCCAATAATATTTTGAGTATGATAAATATATAGTTTAATCAAGTAATAGCTATATCATATTGCATATATATTGAGCGCAGTTAAACAACACACATAACATTTAAGAAATTAGAAGACTTGTATCTATGTGTAAGTTGAAAGTAACTATGCACTCACTTGTTAAAAGTGGATGATTCGAAACTCGGGCAACGCTTCGTCTAGCACTTTAGCTTTCCTTTGATGTGACTGAGGTAATCACATCTCTAAGTCTTAGTCTTATATTCCCGGTCACTAATGATAGTCTAAATTCCTCACTAATCCTAATGTCTACATCAAGATCTATCAAGTAAGGAATAACCATGTAAGATCATATTAAATGTAGGGTCTGTTTGGTATACAAAGTATAATGTTTGGAAATCCCACGTTAAAAACCTCACTAAATCTATCGTAGACATCATTCCCGTAAGTAGATCAATCAGTATTATGACTTGGAATCACTTGAATTAAGATAAGTGCAACTTAACTTACAAAAGTTTAGCAAAAACCAGGAAATTGCGCGGACATAACTCGGACCCGAATACTTCTTTTTTTCGGGAACCTAGCTACTCAAGAGCCTAGATAGAATATTTAGAAGTCCGGAAAAAGTCGGACTCAAGGCTGGGAAATCGTTTGAGAGAGAAATATGAGAAATTGTGCTACTTAGCAACTTATTTATAGGGGAATTTAGCAGGCGCGCCGCGCCTGTCAAGGTGCGTGTCATGACCTGCCGTCGACGTCGCTCCTCTGAAATGTTGTCACGTGTCGAGCAACTGGTGGTCCACGACCCCACCTTCTAGAAGCGCACGCCGCACTTATCTACATGTGATGCTTTTTGAAAAAGTTCAGAAAATCGTATCTTTCTCGTACAAGCTCCGTTTTCAACGTTATTTATATCCACGCGTAGCTATCGACGAGTACTATAACTTTCATTTAGACTCTGTCGTCTAATTCTCACTTTATTTTTAAGGTTATATTTTTAACAATACTAGACTGTTAAAGTCCATATAAAAATCATAGCTCTTTCATATGACATTCGTTCCCAGCTGTCTTTATATCGACGGACTCCTAATCATGAGATCTTTAACTCTTGTTTAGATTGTTTTGCCTAACAATCGACCGGTCTAAAATTTGGTTTTTGTGTCGCACACTGTCATACTGAAACTTCGAAAAATCATAACTTCCTCATATGAAGTCAGATTTCGACCTTTTCTAGATGCACGAGTTATCTTTTACGGTTACTACAACTTTTGTTTAGATTACGTAGGCTAATAACCAATCTATCTCCGATTCACTATTTACGATGCGCATAGCCGTGTTTGTTTAATCGCGAAACTTCGAAGAAGCATAAATTCTTCATACAAAGTCGGATTTAAGCACTCATTATACCTCCGAGATAGTCATTATGACAACTATCAAAGCAATTCATGAC
This sequence comes from Lactuca virosa, assembly GCF_052849685.1. Lineage (NCBI taxonomy): Eukaryota > Viridiplantae > Streptophyta > Magnoliopsida > Asterales > Asteraceae > Lactuca > Lactuca virosa. The sequence continues at coordinate 148,508,596 of NC_136429.1, read as the reverse complement.
ATTCATGTGAGATTAAACTTGAATTTTCATCTTTGTTCTACAAAGGGTACTTAGGGTAGAATAGTTTGGTCTAAAAACCAACTACGCGATAAAGGAATTATTTTGAATTCACATTTACAAAGTCATGTGAGTGATGGATCATAAACTAGTTTTTAGAGAGATAAATGGCTTATAGATGTGGCATTTATGTATAGATTTTTGAGGTTGTTTTTGTTAGGAAATGAAAAGGACTATCTTATAATATATTTGTTGAAATTGTGTGTTGTAGGATTGGAATTGGTGGCATGAGGTTAGAGAAGAAGTCGAATAGACACAGATGATGGAGCGAATTTACCTACTTGAGTCTTTTCATTTGTCAGATTGAAATGATCATTAGAGATGAAATCTTGATAACTTTGACACCTTCCGATATGTAATGCTGGGAAACTCATTGATGAAGTGAGCCTTATTAGTGGTTCTATGGGTACAAGATGGAATATGTTTATGCCTATAAAAGTTAACATTTTATGTTGGTAGAATTTGAATTCATAGATTACCTAATTGCACCAATATTGTCAATACAAAAATTGATATTGGATATGTGCTTTGTCATGTTTGTATGAATAGAATGGAGGTAAATCATCATATATTCATTATGTGAGATATTGCAGTGGCTTTATGGTCGACTATAAGGATTTGATGCGACATGGCCATTTTGAATTTTGCCAAGGTTGGGGACATATTTGTTTAGATTAATATGGTTCATCTCTCGACTTTACAAGAATTGGTACGAAGATATTATTATGACTCTATTATAGGTTGTTTCGAAGTTTCAGAATGATATGATTACTCATTTTCGGTACAAATAAAATTAGAAAATATTATCTATGTAACTTGATTTCTCATTACTCGTGTATAAGAATCGTATACTTAGGACGTATTCGGCACTGAGCGTTTAGAAGCGTTTGAGAGCTTCTAACTTCTAGCTTTTGACAAAATGCTCTGTTTTGAACAGAAAGCGTTTAGGAGCGTTTCAAATATATATATATATATATATATATATATATATATATATATATATATATATATATATATATATATATATATATATATATATATATATATATATATATAGGGCTAGGTTAATGTGTTTCTTACATTTATTGTGTGCTAGAATGCACTAATAGGAATTTAGTAAAATTAAATAATTATTTAATTAAATAAAGATAAATATTAAATGAATTCCATAATTGTATGTATATTAAATAATATCCATAACTATAATTGTCCTTTAATGAAAACTAATTAAATTTGTTATTAATGTCGACAATAACATTCTTTTAGAATGAATTCACATCTAGGTTTTTATTCATGGATTCGTGTTTTGTTTCAAGACACACTCACTTAAAATACAATAAAATTGCATTAAATATGAAGAACGAAAGTGTATTATACTAGAATACACTCTTATTCTGCTAGAATACAATGTCATTCTTTTAGATACAAATTCATTCTGAAAAAAATATTATTGCTGAAATTAATGACGAATTTAATTAGTTTCCATAAAAAAAAATTATAATTATGAATATCATTTAATATGCATATAATTATGGAAATCATTTAATATATATCCTTATTTGATTAAATAATAATTTAATTTTTAGTAAATTATTATTGATGTATTCTAGTAAAAAATAGATGTGAGAAACATTTCAACCTATCTCTCACACACTCTCTCTCTCTCTCTCTCTCTCTCTCTATATATATATATATATATATATATATATATATATATATATATATATATTGTTTGATGCGTATAAAGATGTAAAATAAATAAATAAATAAGATAAGTGATCATATTAGGCTAATAGATGCGATCAAAGAATAACTTGTTATGTACTTATATGTAAAATTATTAAAAGTATACAAAATGAGATATTAATAAAGTTTGATTGAAACTTAAATGTCTACTTCTAGTTGTAATTCCATTTCGTGAAACTAAAAAGAGCAACAATTTTAAAGAGTATTAGAGAAAATCGTTCGAAAAAATGTGTTCAATTAATTATTTACAAAATAAGTAGTTATTTTATACAAAAAATTAGAGTTACTTTTATTTTGTGATATTTTTTGTATTTTAGTCATTAACTTATACTTATTTTGGAAAAAAAAAAAAAGTTGTAAGTTGTATTGTGTGCATTGGTAGTTGTACATGTCAGTTGATATTAATTTGTGTTGGTAAAGTAGTAGAAATGGAGATTATATGGAAGTGAGAAGAAGGGGCAGAATCCAAGGGTTGTAAGAAAAAGCTGGAGGGGCTCGAGGAGGGAGGTGGATTTAGCCTCTTGGTGTATGCTAGATTAGAGAACATTTAATACTTTATTTCTGTTAAATGCATACAAAAATGTAATTTATTTATTCTAACCATTTATCTTATAAGTAATTAATAACCATTTATCTTATAAGAATTTTTCTTGAACAACAGTAAATCTAATTATATTTTATGTTAGTGTCAATGGAAAACTTATCTTATTATTCAAGATTATTGACATCTTATTATTATATAACACATATAATTAGTGTGTAACGGCTATAAACTTATTGAAAAGGATTTACTTTTTAGCTTGCTGAACTTTAAAAATATAAAAATAGTAGGTTCATTTTTTTTATCCATGTGAGTAATTGTTTCTTTACCAAAAAAATTGTTTATACTTTACTGTTTCAATCTTTTTAATATGAATTGTCAAATTTATTAATTTAAAAAAATATATTTGTTTACATTTTCATCTTCTTTATTGTTGGATAAATTGTAATAACTTTTGAATCACTAAAGTGTTACTCGTATGTTTGAGAAGTTTCTTTCCTACTTACACACATTCAATATTTTACTTTTAAATCTATATATTTTATTATGAGAAAATGACTTATCATGTAATTGTATTTGTCGTTTTGTTCACATTTAGACAACTTCTTTATTTTTTACACATTTGACCATTTAACTTGTTATATGTGTTCATATATTGTCATTGTCACCGGCTATAGCAGGTGACAATGGTAACATGTGAATAAATTAACAAGTTAAATGGTTAAATGTGTACAAAAAAAGAAAGTTGTCTAAATATGAACAAAAGAAAAAATTAATTATCCTGATAAGTCATTTTCCCCACTTTTAATAGAGATTTTATTTTTCCTATTTTTTTGTATTATTTTTTTTCAAACGTTATTTTTAAAATATCCATAATTTCCTAAATATTGATCTATTCTAAACTTTAATTTAATAAATATGTTTTTGTTTTGTGAAATATTTTATATAACCTCTTATAATTTTTTTCTTTTGTGTTTAATCATATACAATATTTTTAAAGTAAATAATATCTAACAATAAAATTAAATAAATTAAATATGTAACAATAAGTATCGATGGTCTTTTAAAAAAATAAAAAGAAAATATTACTTGGCAAATAAAAAAACAAAAAAAATCTATATAATGTAAATGTTTTAAAATTATTACAACTTTTTAATACTTTTTAATTAGAAGTTTATAAACTTTCAAATTTTTAACACAATGTTTAAACTAGTATTTAACGAAAATATTTTAAAATGTTATAAAAAAATATTAAATTGTCATATAAAATTTGTGAAACACTTTAAAAATGTTGTAAAAGAAAGTTTAGAAATAAATGTATGAAAATTATAAAAAATTATATGAAAATATAAAAAAACAAGTTTAGAACTTGTAAGAAAATTTTAAAATATTTATAAAATATTTGGTTTAAAAACACTTGTATTAAAATTATATGAAAGTATAAAAAAATTATAAACAAAGTTTAAAACATTTTATTAGAAAAAACTATAGGAAAAAAAAATATCATAAAAATGTTGTAAGAAATTATAATTTTTTTTTAAGTTGTAAAAAAGAATGTTCACATTTAGACAACTTTTTTTGTACCCATTTGACCATTTAACTTGTTAAATGTGTTCACATGTTATCATTATCACATGCTATAGCAGGTGACAATGATAATATATGAACACATTTAACAAGTTAAATGGTCAAACGTGTACAAAAAAATAAAGTTGTCTAAACATGAACAAGACGAAAAAATAATTACTCCCACAAGTCGTTTTCCCATTTTATTATCAACAGAATTTAAACTTCTAATTTTTGGTGGAGTAATATCTATTCGACAACTTTAATACCGTTAGACTAAAAACTAATAATAAGTTAGGAGATACGATGGAAAATTGCCAAAAGTAAAAGCAATATCAACATCAAGAAAAATAGTTTTTATAACTTAGATGTTGTTTGTTTTTTCGAAGCTAAAACGTTTGTGACTAGACCGCATCTGCAACCCTCTGCAACAAAAGAGGTGGACCAAACGTCTGTAAACTGCAATAAAAAGTTTGTTTGTTTTTTTAATGTCTGCAGGCTACTGAAATAAACTGAAATTAATCATACAGTAGTACTTAAAAATAATTCTAAATCAAAAAATTATTTAGTTTTAATCATATGGAGATCGAATATAAAGATCATTGTGATAATATGATTTTTAAAGACGTTTATATAAACTAATCAAACATAATAATTGCTAAATGACAATAAATAAAATTGTTAATTTAGCAAACAACATGTTTATTTTGTTAAAATTTCCAAGACGATGGTTATTTCTTCGGTTAACTTCAATAGATTTGGTAATTTCCAAGACGATGGTTATTTCTTCGGTTAACTTCAATAGATTTGGTAATTTTAGTGATTAACTTTATAATTTATTAATATTTGGTTATAGACAACATAACACAAAAAAGTATTTATATGAAATTTACCAAAAGTTTTTGAAATTATGTAAAGTATACTTGAATTGTTTATTGTTGGAAATATTTTTATGTGATTGTCACTTGAAATAAGTTGAGTATGGATTTACATTTTCTAATAAACATTATCAGAATGTTTCAGGTTGGAAAGATCCTGAAGATTCAACAAGTGTTTGAAGAATCAAATGTTGGAGCACTTGATGTTGACATGGAGCACTTGCTGAACATGGAGCACTTGATGTTGACATGGAGCACTTGAAGTTAACTTGGAGCACTTGTTGAACATGGAGCTCTTGCACTTTACATGGAGCACTTGCTGAAAGCAAGTTGGACCATCATGATCTCAGATGGCACATCTAAATCATATGTGGAGCATCAAGAGGTTGATGGCTCAACATTAAAATTGGTGGCTCATCTCAAGTCAATGGAGCATCATGATCACGTTGATGGATCAACAAGATTGCACATGACACATCATGTACAATGATGGCACGTCCAAATTCTCAATGACACATGCAGTTCGTTCATGGTCCATCATGAACATGTGGTTCTACATCTTCAAGTTAAAAACACATTATGACATTCAAGAAACAACTCAATTTGATCAATGACACTTCTGGAAGTTGATAACATCTTAGAAGACAATGGAGCAACTTGATGCTCATCATATATTCAATGTTGATCAAGAAGGCTCAAGAGATATGAAGACTCAAAACTTGGATGAAACCCTAACAGAATACTAACGAAATTGGAATATTCCATCAATTCTCCATTAAGTAGGGAAAAGGTGTCAACTCATGGCTAAGTCATGATGACGTTTCAACAACTGATTGGTCAAGCCATGTCATGGGATTTCCCAAAGCCTATAAATAGGCCCCTTGGGCTCCATTATAAAGTTGCTCATTTATGCTTCTTCCTGCTCATTCTGCTCATTTGTTGTTTAGACTAGATTTTAGAGAGCTATTTGAGTGTTTTAGTGTGTTTACCATTCAAACACTTGTAACTGAATCTTTATGAATATGAGACATTTTTAAATCATTTATCTAGAACATACAAAAACGTTTTTTATCATAAGTTTGGTTGATTCACAACTTTTTATTTTTTGCATTACTTGCCACTTGACGATTCTGAAAATATGTTTCAATATTTTCAACACTTGGACTCTTCAAGTCTAGGCTTATTGTTTTTTCATCATTTCTTCAGTTGGTATCAGAGCTCGTGTGATCAACTTTGAGACTTAGAAAATTTTTCAAAAAGTTTTTTTAGTTTCAAACTAGTATCACTTGTTCTCAATGGCAAGTGTGAATCAAAACCAAAATGCTCTCTATTAATTTTCAGTTAAACAGTCTTGGTGTAGGAAATCGTGCACCTATCCTTGTACCAAGTGAATACTCTTCATGGGCAGATCGCATCAAGTACTACCTGGAAGGTCATGACTCTGACATCTAGACCTTCATTTCCACTAGGAAACATACTACATAATTTATGAGAGATACCAAAGTTCCTGAAGCCGATGTTTCTCCTGAAACCTATAAAGTCATTTCTAGATTTGTTTCTCTTGTTGCTCAACTCAGTGAAAGAAAAATTAAGAAATTTGAGGCTAAGGCAATGTAAGAGCTCTTATCTGTAATTCCTCATGACATCTATGAGCACCCTTCAATGTCTGGAATTAAGAAATTTGATGAAGATAAGGGAACACCCTTCAATGTCTGGAATGCACTTAAGAAATAGTTCGAGGGAACTGACAAGATTCTTGCAAACAGGAAGAAAACCACCTTGTTAGATATGGAAAACTTCAAAATGTTACCTAATGAAACTCTATTTTATGCATATTATAGGTACAATATTTTTGTCAACAGGGTAAAGAAGCTCAAAGGTAAAAGATCGCAAGAAGATTTCAATATGAAATTCTTGAACAGTCTATCTCCTAAATGGGACACAGTGCACATGATCATGCTACAAATTGCAATCAACCTGGATACTATGTCTTTGTTTGATCTGTACACTGAACTTCAACAACATGAGGCTAAAGTCAACAAGCTAGCTCAAGGAACTCCTTTTGATAATCAAGGACTTGTCATGGGAATTTCAGCAGCCATGGCAAATAATTCTTAAAACTTGATTGCGCATCATAATCCAATCCGAAACCACTTTGCTGATCAGTTTTCCAACCAAGGATATGGAGCGTATCCTTATTAAAGTTCGAGTATGGCTCAACAGTATAATCAGAATCCTTACATTCCAACTCGACAACCTCTTCAAATAGAAAATGGGTACATGGAAAATCATCAAGCTTTCATTGGAACCACAATGGAATCTTCTCACATCAATGAGGAAAATGAGTATGAAGAATTCTTGGCACTCCTGACCAAGTTCAATCCAAACTTCAAGAAGTTTGTGAACAAGCCAACTGGGAACTTCATAGCACAAAGTTATCAGCAACCCCAACACTATCATTAGAACTCTGGAAAATTTCCAAGGAGGGAACAACAATCAACAGAGCTTCAACTCTTAGAAATCCTCCAGCCAACAGAAGTACAATTCTCAGAATTCAAATTCTGATTCCCAAAGGTCAAACTTAAGAGTTCATGATAACAAGTCTAAGTCTTATGATGACGATGAAGTGATTAGGTGCCACAACTGTCAAGGTGAGAATCATTTTGCTAAGGATTGCAAAATGAAGAGCAAGAAGGTCAAAGATGAAGCATACTACCATCAGAAAGTTGAAGAACTCAAAAAGAAATCAAAGGACAAAGCTTTCATGGTCATGGAAACAACAAATGAGGAAGTCTGGGAAACAGATGATGAAGCAGATCAAGTAGAATAAACAGAAGCTTACAAGAACTATTTCTGCTTCATGGATGATGATGAAAAATAGCCTTCTACTCTCCATCAACAAGTTGTTGAGAAGGTACATTTCATGCTTCATGACAATCATTTAACTATTGAGCCTTTTCTAGATGACATTGACCAAATTTATGAAATAATCAAAGAATATATCTCCAATGCCGATTATCGTGTCAATTACTACAAAGATGAACTAATCACCACTCAGTTCAGATTTGAAGAATTGAGATGCAACATGGCTAAGTTAGAAAATGACAATGAAATCAAAACTGAGGCACGTTTTATGTCAGTTGAACAATATGAAATTGTATTGAATCAACGTGACATCATTGAAAAAGAAAATCGTGAGATGTACACCCAACTCAACACAAAAATCAATATAAGGCATCCAAAACCCTTCTTGAAGAAAACTCACATGCCATTCTCTCTGGACCAAAACCATCATGGATCAAATATGGTCTTGTTTATGATGAAATAAACAAGAAAATCATGAGTCCCAGTACTCAACCAGAGTTGATGCCATGTGATCCAAGTCTCTTCACTGGAGACAATGAGGATCAAGAAGAGGTGGTAACTTGCAGTCCTGATGTAATTACCACTTCATTCTCAAGCATCCCATTGGAAGTCACATCATACCATGATCTTCCAGAATTTAACACTAAGTCTAACTTTCCATTTGAAGTTCTATTGAATGTCCCACAATGGAAAGTTTCAATTCAGAAGATGCCACTTCTAAAAACTCGGATATCTCTGGCTCAAAATCTAATGGTAAACAACTCAAATCATATGAGCCGATAGGATATTCCAAGACTGAACCCATTGGATTTTTTAGTCAAGAAACATTCCCATCTCTTAATGCTTCAATTTCTGGAACAAAGGACTTAGGACGTAAATATTCTAAGAAACAACAGACTGGGAAATCTCCAATTCAAGTCAACAAGGGTGAAACCTTGAAGATTGTGAGTGATGAGAAAATTGTTGTGCAAATACTCAAGAGACCTTTCGTTCCAATAAAAATCACTTCACCCAATCCCAAACAACAAGAGACAACTGTAAAGCCAACTAATGTCTCAAAAGATTGTAACGTCTGATTCCTGGTACATATTTAGTTTAATAATTATTCAATTTATAAGGGCAACTCGACGAGTTGGAAGCCCCAAACACGTCGAGTAGAGATCAGATGGGCCTCCTGATTTAAGTAACCTACTCGACGAGTCGAGAGGCCTCAACTCGAAGAGTAGGCTGGAAGAGGAGAAACCCTAATTTCCGGGGTTTGCACCCTATTTAAACGTCTTAAACCTTTCATGTTGGCCTCATTTCCAGCCTCTAAGTCTCAAACCCTAAATCATGAATCCCTAATGATATTGTGAGTGTTTGTGAGCTATTTCAAGTGATTTAGTGTGTGTTTTGAAGCTATTAGAAGAAGGAGAAACTTGAGGACACAAGAAGGAGTTTATAGATCCAAAACCCTTGTTTCATCCACGAAATTTTGCTGGTAAAAAGCTTGACCCTTGGTTTGTAGTTATTTAGATCTCCATTCTTGAAGTTCCTTGCTTATTTTGGTCCAAATGATATGATTCTTGGGATTTGGATGTCCCAAGTGGAAAACACTTCAGATCTAGGGCCTTAAGGGGTTTTCATGGCATAAAGGTGCCAACTTTATGGCCATGGAAGTCCCATGCAACCTCTAGACCATCACTTTGGTCTTTTGAAGCTTTTATGGCCATGCATGAGGATAAAGTTCAAGGCTTTACGTGATTATTTAGTCCCTAGAGTCCAGATCTATGATCTCAGGGTCTATCTCTTAGTTTTAATGGTGTTTGGATTAAGACCTTGACCTTTTTAGGTTAAGTTTTGAGCTTAATCCATTTAGGAAAGGTATCAAGGGTAAAGTTGGAAACTTTACCCTTCTAGAGGCATTTTTCAGTCGAGATATGAAGTTTAGGGTTCAGATCTGAAGGACAATGGCTTAATGAGTTAAGAAGGGGCTAACAGACTAAGGAACTCGACGAGTTCAATGATGGACTCGACGAGTTGAAATGAAGTGTCCCGATTCTGTTGAAAGGAAGAGCTCGACGAGTTCAAGGGTGGACTCGACGAGTTGGATTGCGATTTCACGATTCTGTGGATTATGGGAACTCTGTGAGTTGTAGGGTAAACTTGATGAGTTGGGTCAACTCGGAGCGTTGACTTTGACTTTGACCATAGTTGACCCTAAAGGGGTTATGAGCATGAAATGATATCTAAGAGACTGTTTTGGTTCAAGGACTGTGTAGAGCTGATTCCAGGACAGAGACGTTTCAGCTATCATTCAACATTAGAGGTGAGTTTCCTCCTGTATGAACGGGTCGAAGGCACCAATGCCGGCCCGTTTATGTATGCTAGTATGTTCCAGACTAAGGTCCGATGTCGGGCGGTGCCCGATGAATGTTTATATGCTTTCCGGATTTCGGTCCGATATCGAGCAATGCCCGAGGAATGTTTGTATACTTGATGTCTTCGTGATTCTCGCATGTGTCTGTATTTGTATGTTTCCGGATTTCGGTCTGATGTCGGGCAATGCCCGAGGAATGTTAGTATGCTTCCGGATTTCGGTCCGATGTCGGGCGGGGCCTTAGGAATGTTTATATATTTATGTTATGTGACTATTTATGTGTATTTTTTGATATGTTTATATGTATACCGAGCTTTGCTCGATGCCGGGCGGGGCCCGATGCAGGATTTCGGTCCGATGCCGGGCGGGGCCCGATGCCGGATTCTGTCCGATGCTGGGCTGGGCCCATGATATGTGATTATGTGATTATGTGATTATGTGTATGGTATGTGGTAGTTTAAGACTGACTAAGCTTCATGCTTACAATTTCAGTTTTTGGTTTCAGGTACTTCCGGTAGCAAAGGGAAGAGCTTGGGATGACTGCATTGCACACACCAAGATATTTAGCCTGGGATGTTTTACTCTGATATATTGACATGTGTTTTTGATATGATGTTTTGAGATACTATGACTTATGTTTTGATGAGATGATTTTGATATCTATGGTTTATTTAATAATTTAAAACGAAAATTTTTGGTCATGATTTTTGGGATGTTTCAAAGATAAGGGAAAAAAGAAAGTTAATGTCTCTAAAAACCAAGGTCCAACTGTATTCCATTCTTCAGAACCTAAAGTGGTTAAGACTACACATGATGAGAAGGAAAGAAAGAAAAATAAAGTACCAAGACCAAGCCAAGTCAAGGGAAGACCAGACACACCAGTCCTCCCAAAACTCCAAAGGCCCAAAGAACCTCTCCTTCAAATCGTGGTTTCTCAAATTCTGGATTTCCAAACCAAACTGGAATCCACTATCATAATAGTTTCAGACCTAACAATCTTCCAGATTTGTCTGAAATGATAAGACCAAGACATGTTTCAACCAACCCATTCATGTATCAGAATAGTAATTACCCTTTGAATTCTATTATTGGTCCATAGTGTGGTTTTAATCTATCCATGGGAGGGAATCATATGTTTTGGGGAAACTCTGGGTTTCCAATGATCAATCAGTTTGGGCGAAATACCCAGTTTCCCATGTTTGATCAATTTGGAATGCCTATGAACTTTGGATTTCCTTCTATGAGAATTCCTACTTAGTTCACCAACTCTCCACCTTTCCCATAGACCAAACCTCAAAAGAAGACCACTAAGAAATCCAAAAACAAGGTCTCTAAAAATCAAGCAAAACCCAAAGAGGTTAATGCCAAACAAGAAAAGATTGTCCTAACTCCTTCAACCTCGAAGAAAAGATCTACTCTACGCCAAATGGAGAAACACACACACACTCGCAACTCGGTTTACCGTTGTGTTTCGTAGGGTGATGCATGAAGCCAAAAATGGTGAAAACGAAAATACTTTGCTAGAGAATGCTCTTGAGTCTTACTGTGTGGAAACTTGCAAAGATTTCAAGCTTGTTGAGTTTTGGCAAATTGTGAGGCAGAGCCCCAAATGACGTCAAATTTGAAGTCTTTGTCTTCTAATTTCTAGTGGGTTGTGTGTTTGAATTTCTAGTGTGATGTTTGTGAATTTCTAGTGGTATTGTGATGTTTTTATTTTCTATGTTTTTCTTTAATTTCTATGTTATTTTAATGGAATTTAAGTTCTTAAAAAAACAATATGTTTGTAATTTTTAATTTCTAAATTAATTAAAAAAATTTAGCATGACAAGTGTGGCAACCCACGCCATGCAAATGACAAGTTTTGGCTAAAATGTGGCAAAAATGACGTGGCGCCTACGTAGACTGTGACAAGTGTGGTACCACACCCACTAGCCTTAGCATATGATTTTTACACCATTCCTCCCATTTGATACTTCATCGTCTTTTTTTCTACGAGTCGATCCACTGATGAGATGGTAACTGTACCCTAGTTGCTAATAATATGTGAGATTCTGTAACATCCTAAATTTGGGCCTATGAGTTTTGTTGTTTTAAGAGATAAAATAAAATTTTGGAAATAATTTTTTTTTAAATAAAATAAATATAACTTTAAAATGTAGAAGAATTTTATGTTTTAAACAAGAGTTTAGGATGATGATTTATTTATATTTCAAAATTTAAGAAGAAAATGGATGAATGACTAGTTTTATCGATTTGATTTATTGTAGAAGACTTGGATATGTAGGTTTTAAAGTTTAAATCGTTAGAATTAAATATATAACATCCATTTTTTGGGCGTATAAGTTTTGAGGCTTTTTGTGAAAAATAGAAAAAACTTTAAATTTCAAATAAATAAATAAAATAATTGATACCAATACTAAATGATGATGATAATAATAATAATAATAATAATAAATCTTATTATTAAGTGATATCCATTTTGTGATAAAGTTTTTGTTTTGATGGAATACTTTGAGTAATAAAGAGTCAAATATGACAAGTTGGGGACCATTATGTTTAAATAGATAATTGACCAAGTAAGTATTTAGGACAAAGTTGGTATAGCTTGTAATGGGGAATGGCTTTATTTGAATTATTCCTAAGTTGCTAGTTATTTGGTGAGCTATTTTGAGGGAGTCTTTGTGGAGGGACCATAGTTGCCAAGTTGTCAAACTTGTGAGATAATTGAGTTCCCTCTCTCCCCTTCATCCATCATTCACATATTCAATAACATTTTCTCTCCATGGATGGTTTCCTTCCTCTTCTCCACGGGTTGTGAAGGTTGAAACTCTTTTTGGAAAGCTTTGGTCAAATCCCTTTATAATCAAGTATCTAGAAGGTAATTTCTATCATGTATCCCTTTCATGCTTGTTTTTGGATTCATGTGGGTTTATAAATTAGAAATTTCTTTCCAATTATAAAATTCATATGAGTTTTATATGGTGATTCCATTCCTTGATCCATTTCTAATCTACAACTAACAAATAGTTGATGAATTTGGAAGATCGAGGTTGTTTTATGGGTTTTCAAGCCTTAGACTATAGCAAATGGATTTTATGATTTAATTTGAGAATCCATGGTGTTTTATGTTTGTCTAATGTTGTTATTTCATCATCCATGGTTGGATTTACATATCCTACTCTCATTTGGGTTTAATTGAGTTTTTAATCAAAGGTTGGGGGTTTTCAAACCCTAAGTGTATTAGATCCATTGTTTTGTTTCCAAGAAATGATATGAGCTTAGCTTCATGTTTATGTTATGTATTTAACTTCAAATCTTTGGATCATTTGTTAATTCATGTCTCATTTTTATGATTATGGAGTTTTGATGAAGTCCTAACTTATTTGTTGTGCTTTGGGGATTTACCAAACCATATATGTTCATGGATCTAGATTCAAGCTTCGTGTGATGTTATTATGACATCACTATGTGCAAAATAAGTATTCTATCTTCATTTTATACTTAGAGTTATAATCCTTTTAAGTAGTGTCGTATTTCGTGTTTTAAAGTTTGTAGTGTTCATATAAAGTTTGAAGCTCAAGGTGCTGCAGTGAGCGAGTTTTAAATCTTGATAACTTCCTAAATCCATGTTTATTAAGTTGTAAAGGTGGTATCTAGTCCATTTGATTGTAGTTCATGAGTCACACATAGTGATTTAGTGCTCTTTAAGCTTCTAGGTGAAGTTTGAGAGATGTTTTGATGTTTGATGTCTATTCCAAGGACATTGACCATTTGGGATCCTTTATTATAACAATCAAACTGTTATAAAATGTATTTGAAGCTCCTCGGGTCATCTGATTCGTATTGACAACCATGGTGTAAAGTGTCATGTGTATATGGGAAAATTCTACACATAATGGGTGTAAAACATGCATGACTGGGGCCATTTTATCTAAGTCATAAATGACATAGGTCATTTTAGGTGGCCTGTATAAAATTGGTATTGTTCTGGTATCTTGAGTTTAATTCATTCCTTTGGTCTCCTTTAGCTTCCATAATTCATATTAGGATACTTAATGATCATTGTGAGCATAGGATGCTTGGTTGACTTATAAAAGGGTATTTTAGTCTTTTTGACATCTCTTAATGATGACATTAGGTGCCAATTGAGAAGCATGGAGCTTGAGAAAGTAGTTCAAGTAAAAAAGAGAGTATGATGTTGTACTAAACTTTGGACTAATATGAGTTTACCAACAACATATGTCCCTTACTATGACATTCCACCCTAAAGTTTCTCCATGTTGTTATATGAAAATATACTATAAGTTGTTTTGATGATATTTATGTGTAAATACATGTGATTTGCTTTACTATGAGCACTAAATTTGTTTTTTGTGCAAAGGGGTTTTGAAAAGGGTTTTTCCTAAAAGTTAAAATGTTGATACAATGATTTATGATGAAATATTGATAAGATATTTTGAAAAGATTTCCTTATGATGAGAATATTGATTTATCATTTATGATGCTTTAATGTTAAAAATGATTTGGGAATAAAAGTGAAAACTCCATAAAAGTCATTATATTTTGGTCGCATAATCGATTTAGTCATTGTATATTTTTTTATTCAATTAAATCTCAAAAGACAACAATTGTATTCATTTTGACCCTTTTATCCAGTCAACAAGTCATCTCACTTTCAAAATTTATACTTTTGGCCATATTTTAAATTTTATTACAAATTTTGTCCAAAATTTATACTTTTGGCCCAGATATCAAAATATTGTTACGAATTCATCCTAATTTAGTTTTTTTACATCTTTTTTATTGAAATTTTTGTTTCGAATATGTATTTTTTGCTTTATAAATTCATATTTATACAAAAAACATATTTTCACATAAAAACCTTCTTTTTTCTATATTAAAACCTTTTTTAAAACATTTTTGTATGCGAAATACTTATTTATAAAAACATTTTTTTAATTTAAATTTATATTTATAAAAACATAGTTATGTGAAAATGCATGAAATATACTTATGTAAAATTAGTTATTAACCCATATATACATTTGAAAACTTTTATAAAATAGGTATTTATTATGTACATGAAAAACATTTTGTGTGCATATAAATATATGCCTATATAGAAATTCATTTTTAAAAAAAAATGTATACAAACACCTTTTTATAATAAATACATTTGTATACAAAAACGCTTTTACAAAAAAATATATACAAACACGTATTTTATATAAATATATACAAACACATTTTTATAATTTTTTTTATACAAACACATTTTTATATAAAAAAATATATACAAACACCTATTCGTTTGTATATAAATACATAATATATACAAATACGTTTACAATGAAATAGGTGTTTGTATATTTTTTTTTTTATAAAAACGTGTTTGTATATATTATTATAAAATATTTGTTTGTGTATATTTTTTTTATAAAAATGTGTTTGTATACAAATTCATTTATTATAAAATAGTTATTTATATATATATATATATATATATATATATATATATATATATATTATAAAAACAAATTGTTATATATTTATGTATTTATATGCACATAGAATGTTATTTATTTATTTAATAAATACATGTTTTATAAAAAGCTAAGGTATATATATGAGTATTTACATAAGTGTATATTCACAAATTTTCACATAACTACGTTTTTAAAAATAGGTATTTAAAATGTTTTTAATAGAAAAAAAACAGGTTTTTATGTGAAAATATGTTTTTATATAAATATGATTTTCTACATTAAAAAAACATATTTGAAACAAAATTTTGAAGAAAAAGATGCAAAAAACTATATTTATGATGAATTCGTAACAAAATTTTAAAATCCGGGCCAAAAGTGTAAAATTTGCAAGTGGAATGACTTGTTGATTGGATAAAATGGTCAAAATAAATACAATTGCTAGTTGTTGGGACTTAATTGAATAAAAAAATATATAATGAGTAAATCAATTATGAGGCCAAAATATAAGGACTTTTATGGAGTTTTCCCATGAATAAAACATATGCATACATTATAGGATGGGTGCCTGTGTGAGTCCCTCATTATATCCATACATGATTGGTCATTATGATGTATGATGACAATGAGAAATTTCTAGATATTCCTCACATGCACAAGCAAACTATCTACCCATTGTGTGGTGTTCATGTGATGGTTCATGAATACTTTGCCTATGATGTGGAATTTGGAGATGTTTGTTTAGAATATGTTTATTCTTACATCCTCCCCATTAGTTGTATTTGGAATACACTCGTTCATAACTACATGGTGTAAGTTTGGATTACACTCCTTTATACTCAATCCCTTAACCATCAAACCAGTGAGATTGAAATTCATGAGAGGAACCTGAGTATTAGGATAATTTCATATTACATATCTTTCATCTTGTTTTGATTATCTCATTTTCGAACTAAAGTTGAATCTTTTTTTTACTCAGCTAACTAATGTTAGTTTAAGGTGGTTGGTTGTTTTAAAATTCTATTTATGGTTATAAACTCCTAAACTTGATTTGGGTCATTAAACCCTAACTTATTTTGAAATGGTTTTTCAGATGTCAATTTGAGTAACTTAGTTTGCAATCTTCTTACTCCAAATGAATCTACCTCGTGTATTTTCAATAGGAAAATCTATTGCCTACCTTATTTAATATATGCTTAGGTTGAAGATAAAGTCAAGGAGTAAAAGACCTTAGCTTAGACTTTGATAAGACCACAAGTTAGGCTGTGAGTTTGAACAAGTGTTTTTGATGCATTTAGTGTTAACAATCTTGCTAATTTAAAACATGATAAAAAGTTTTTTTTTATTTTGGGACCGTTTTATGTCCGCAAACTTTACTCTGAACTATTTGAAATTAAACAAAGAGGTTTCATAAAGGTGTTTTCAATTAGACCTTAGAAAGTGACATTTCTGTTACATTAAGAACACAGTGGTGGGAGAGGTAAATTCTAATTAGGGTGTTAATCTTGGACCAATACCAAAACTATATGCTAAGGTGATTAAGTTAAATGCTAGTGGTCACCAAACTTTCCATCATACTATGATGGTAAAGAAATTTGTTCTCGATTGGAAAGATTTAGTTGTCTTAGGAAATTCTCTGTTAGTGGTATTTGCTAATGTTCATGATGTTCTCGCATTCCATAATATGTATAAGTTATGAAAGAATGATGGTTTTACAAAGTTGGGAGATTTAGTTTGTAGGTGGAACGTTGATATGGATTGAATTTAATTGTATTGTTGCTTACATGAATTTCAAACAAATTCAAAATATCAAGTTAGTGTTTAAGGAAATTAAACTGATATCAAATAACCTTTTTATTAAAGAGTGAATGGTTTGGATGAAAATTGAAGGCCTTCCATTTTATAATTATAGTTAAAAAGCCTTCAAAAAGGTTTCTAGGTGTTGGGGTAAGTTCATGTTTTTTTAATGATAACCATGAGGAAAATGTGAGTTATGGGTGTCTTTACATAAATACAACTTGCCTGATATTATACTAGATATTGTGGTAACGGTAATTGAGGGTGTGTAATATAATGTACGGTTCCGCGAGACTTCCAAATGGATTTCATCAATTATTAGTGACGAATCTTTGAATTCTAAAGCTTAAAATAAAGATTATGTGGAGTATTGTAATGGTTCGTGTAACACCCGCAGATTCGAGTTAGTCATTTTAGAGACAATAAGTGTCGAAAACAACTTTTCGACAAAAGATTATTTAGAATAAATAATCTTAACCAAGTTGTAGAATATGTCACAAGGGTTCCGTACATATAAAGAACGCCGAAATCCGAGTTATAACGAAGAAGTTATGGCCCGTCGAAGTTTTACGGCAAAACCGGCACGACACTGCGTGACATAAATAGTGAATTTACGATAGAAGACCTTTTTAGAATTAGCGATCTAAACAAAAGTCGTAGTATACGTTAAACCGAGAGCGTGCATAAAAAGAACACCCAAATCCGACTTCGTATGAGGAAGTTATGATTTTTCTAAGATTTGACATAGTAGTGCACAGTCCGGAATTCAAATTTTAGATCGAGCGGTTTTTGGCCAACACGACCTAAATTAGAATTGAAGATCTCGTTAATAGGAGCTCAACGATAAAAAGACAGACGAAAACGGAGTCCGTATGTAGAAGTTATGAATTTTACGCAGTCATTTAACAGTATAATCTTCTCATACTGTTAAATTTAAAATCAGTCGAGAACTAGCCGACAGAGTCTAAACAAAAGTTGTAGATTATGTCTCAAAATACGCGTGGATATAAAGAACGTCGAAAACGAAGCTCGTATGCGAAATTTACGAAGTTTAGAAGTCGGCAGGGTGCTGCTGCAAATGGGGTGATGTGGTTGAATATGGGCAATTGCTTTCTCCCCAAGTCTTGCCACCAGATGGTGACATGTGACACCAAGTTGAGCCATATTTCACCCTATAAATAGAGCCCCTTCCACCCTCATTTCTTCACACATCCACCTTTCTCTTTCTCTCTCTAACTTCTCTCTAAACCTCCCACAACCCCCCTAAAGCCGTAGGAAACTCCCTTAGCGCTAGAAGAAAGCTCCGGAGCGCCCGGCGACTCCGAGAAAAGAGATTTTCGGCTCAGAAGCTCTGCTCCAGCGGAGCCCGGTTTTTAGCAAAACCCGCTATAAGTGAGATACGCCTACCATACTTTAAATATAGCTTATATTTAAATATAATATCGTTATTATGAACCTATAAATAAGATTTATCAGTGATTTAAAGTCGTTATACTAATTGATCTACTTACGTGAATGATGTCTAGGCTGTGATTTAGTGAGGTGTTTAAAGTGGGATTTCCAAACAGTATACTTCGTATACCAAACGGACCCTACCTCCGATATGATCTTACCTGGTTGTTCCTTACTCGATAGATCATGAAGTAGACTTTGATTTAACGATGAATCTAGACTAATAATTAGTCGCAATAAAGATTAGACTAAAACTTAGCGATAATAATGCTAGGTTTCGTCAAAGGAAAATATAATCGTTAGAAGCGAAACGCTGCCCGAGTTTGGAATCATCACTTTAACAAGTGAGTGCATAGTCCCTTTCATGAACATGATTTTAATACAAGTATTGATTGAAGTATTAAATATATGTTTTTGTGCGAGTTATTTGTTGTTGCCTGAAATACGTGTTAAAGAACATACCTGATTATATATGATGATTTAGGATAAATAGTAAACCTAATTTAATTATGAGGAATATTGGGTAGTATCTTCTTACGAGTACGAGTGAGTTATACTAAGAGAATAGAACTTTAATATATGTGATTGATCCGGGAGCATGGATTAGACATAGTCATTGTCCCTAGTCCGAGAGTATGGATTGGACATAGTCAAATATCATTAATCCGGGAGTATGGATTAAGACATAGTCAGTTGTCCTTAGTCTAGGAGTATAGACATGACATAGTTATCCGTCATTAATCCGGTATGGATTTAGACGTAGACACTTGTCCCTAATCCGAGAGTATGGAATGGGCACAATTATTGATCCGAGAACATGGATTAGATCTGGGAGTAAGAGGTAAAATTTAAGGTCCGAGAGTATGGATAGTCTCATTGTGAGGATTGACGGGGTGGGATAAGAGTTGATTATAAATATGGGGAAATTGTATATTTTGTGAGTTCTAAATTATATATATGATATAACATTGTGGGATTGAAACCCCTATATACTCACCAGGTTTCCCCACCTGACCCACTCAAGCTTATTTGTATCACAGGTGTCGATATGAAGTTACATTACACTGAGAGATTAAAGAGATGTAGATCACTAGTGTAAATAAATGTAAGTTCTGTTTATGCTTATGTTTTTGAATTGACGATGACATCCCAAATGTTTTAAAATGAATAAAATACATTTCTTCGGAAATGCTTTGATAACGTATTTTACATGTTTTTGTAGGAACAAATTCCGCAACACTTTTATTAAAAGAGCTACTTTGATTTTTATAAAGCATAAACAAAATCGGTCTTTTCTGGCCGTGAAAATGGGGATGTCACAGTTCGGGAGAGGAAGAGGAAAGTGATGGATATTGTGAGTTAGATAATTTAAGCAGGGTTCCTAACACTTCTGGTTAAGAACCGTGAACTTGATAAACAAAAATATGAACTAGATATGCTTGAAAAATCACATGATGCCAACGTTGAAAAAGTAAAAAAAATGAAGAAAAATATGGAAACGGTAATATGATGAAATGAAAGATTTACAAATGTTGAATATCCCTTGGTGTTTGTTGTTGCTATGCAGGCTTCGACTCAACATCCTTCAACTATTATTATTGGGCAACCTTCGGTATGTGCATTTCCACAACATCCTTTAATGCTAATGTCCAGGACACCAATTGACGATAGTTTTCCCTTATGTTCGAGTAACTAAGAAATAGAATGGTCAAATGGAATAGGTGGATGATGGGGAGTCTTCAAGGCTGGTTTTGAATCATTTTAGGTCAAAATATAACTAAGCCTCAAGTAAAAGTTGTGAAAGACATGGTAAGTGTCCTCAAGTTCCTAACACTTTTGGTTAAGAACTGTGAAGTTGATATACAAAAATATGAACTAGATATGCTTGAAAAATCACATGATGCCAACGTTGAAAAGGTAAAAAAATGAAGAAAATTAAGGAAATGGTAATATGATGAAATGAAAGATTTACTAATGTTGAATAGCCCTTGGTGTTTGTTATTGTTATGAACACTTTGACTCAACAACCTTCAACTATTATTAGTGGGCAACCTTCGGTATGTTGCATTTCCATAATATCCTTTAATGCAAATGTCCAGGACATAAATTGATGAAAGTTTACCCTTTTGTTTCAAGTAACTAAGAAATAGAATGGTCATATGGAAGAGGTGGCTGATGGAGAGTCTACGAGGCTAGTTTCAAATCATTTTAGGTCAAAATATAATTGGTCCTCAAGTAAAAGTTGTGACAAACGTGGTAAGTGTCAAACACATTTTTTTCCTTACAAGAAATAAATGAAAATTCAGATTTTTGTTGCTTAATGAATTTTACGTATGATTGAAATGAATGGAGTTATGGGTTATGAAATGAAGAATTATAAAAAATACATAAAGGAAATTTTGCTTAAAATGGATGAGAACATGATTTGATGAATGTGTTGCCTATAAATGCTAGAGGTGTGGGAAGAGCAAGTAGAGAAGTTGGATTAAAAAACTTTGTTTTGAAAATGGAATTAATTTTCTTGGTATTCAATAAAATCTCATGGTTGGTTTTATAAAGTAAAGGCGTTGTGGGGAAACTTCTACTTTGATTTTGCTTGCACACAACTAAGGGCTATTCAGGTGATAGTTTTTTGTTTAGAACTCGTCTGTGTTTTTCAAATCTATGATCACGTGTTCGGAGAACTTGTCATGGCTGAAAGTGATTTGTTGAATAATCCTTCCTTTTTTTATGATAAACATATATGAACCTGAAGATGTGGTTGCGAAAAGAAACTTGTGGAGTGATATGTTGGCTTATGTGAATCAACATCATGGTTATTTTATTAGATTTTGTGACTTTACTGAAGTCAGAGAAGAATATGAGAGGTTGGGTCATTGTTTACTAAATTTTTTGTGGATAACTTTAATCTATTCATTCTTAATGCTTCATTGGTTGAAGTTCAAATGGATGGTCAAAATTTTTTGTGGGTTAATAAAGCAAGGAGAAATATGAGAAAACTAGAAAGGTTCTTGATATCCAAAGTGCTTTTCGATGAAGTCTTTAATATTATTGTTTTGGCCTTGGATAGAAAGTGGACATATCATAACCCAATTCTTATTAAAAATGAGAATTTCGATTATGGTCTATATCCTTTCAAATTGCTCCATTCTTGGATATCTATGGATGTGTTCATTGCCATTATTTTGCATGGCTTGGAATGATTTTGTGTAACACCCGGCTAAAATAAAGTATACCCGATTTTTTTTAAATCAAAAGGAGTGTACATTACATTAACCTAACATAAAATTCGGTATCTTACATATCAAAAATAAGTTGTACATGACCGAGATCGAGACGGATTTACAATTTAACAAAAACATATCATAACTAGTTTGATTAACAAAACACATTATGCCTACTTCATCACGCCATTCCCTTTATCCAATATAATTGTACCTACAATTATAAAAATATTTAACAAAGGTAATCTCGAAATATTAGTGAGTAGAAATCAATAAATCAGAGTGCATGACTCAACACGATTTATCTTATCATCTTTAGCATAATACTAATCTTCACACAAGTGTACCCATTTATCTATCATGGGTATATTATATAAATCTCATATTATTTCTCCTCAATCTCATTAAGTAACTATATCTCATAACATTATCAAATTACTTCTCATAAATCCATCGTTTGTATCTTTATGATCTCAATAAGAATATCTCTTTTAGTGATCTCGTGTATAATGTAACCCAATCACCTCTCATAGATTCATTATGGATGTTTCATGTACTTAACAAAATTCTCATTTTCACACACATATACAAATGTTACATATATAAACAATATGTACAATTTATCTGAACATTTCAACAATTAATGAAATTAGCTTCATCTATTATCATCTAACTCATAGTTTGATCAAGAATTACTCACCTTATTTACGACCTATGTGGATGGTATTCCAAACTTGGTAATTCATTGTTTAGCCTCTTCTCTTGATTTCCTGTTCATAAAACCAATTCATACTCATCATTGATCAAATCATATTCATGGTTTAACTCATATAAATCATCTATCTTTTATAAAGTCATATCACCATCTCAATTTTATACAATCTTTCACATATCAAATATCTGATACTCTAAAAAGGCCCATTTCACATGTTATAAACATTACACACATCATATTTTATCATTCAATGACTTAATCCATTAAGTCGCATCTTCCACCTATGAACCCTAAATTCCATGGATTTAGTTTCTCATATATATTCTCAAATTTCACATACAGAGTTTATAATCACTAGAACAAGTTGTAATCAAGCTGGATAACATCAATAAGTAACTCAATTTCATTATCCAAGCTCAAATCCTTTACTTAGGGTTTCATTAAAATCCTCAAAATCTTGCCCAAAATTTGAAATTAATGTGTTAGGAGTAGTGATTTTTACCTTAATATACCAAATTGAAGCTCTAATACGAAAATCTCCTCAAGAATCAGACTTTTTGGGTTAATGTGTGTAAAATCGCACCTTAGAGTGTATTTTGGGTGTGTTTTATCGAAATGTTCTATTTACAGGTCGTTTTATTTTTGTTTCGGTGACCACGTCATGACACCTTGCTCGCCACGTCGTGACGTGTCTTTTATAACACTCGTCCTTCGCGACGCTCCTCAATCTACCACTAAAAATAATGGGTAATCTACTTTCTCCACGTCGCGACTAGACTCCTCCATGTCGTGGTATTTCAAAGTATGATGTTGTCACTATTCATTTTACGTCGGTCGGATTACTATTGTGAGCCCACGTCATGGCCTCATTCTTGCCACGTAGTGGATATCACAAAATGTGTCATTTTGCATATTTGATTCACTAGACTTATATCACTTTTACTTTCAGTCTATAAAACTGATTTTAACTAATTAAATACATAATACTCCTAATAAGATTATATATATGTAATATAACACAAGTTTAGAAAAAGGGTATTACAATTTATCCCTCCATTCGAAAGATTTCAACACAAGTTTAGAAAATGGGTATTAGAAGTTATCCCTCCATTCGAAAGATTGCATCCCCGAAATCTATCATTTAATTCTCGAATCAATTATAAAAGGTAAGGATATTTCTCTCTAAAATTAGTCTCTGGTTCCCACATCACGTCAGATCCTTTGCTATGACGCCATTGTACTTTCACTAATACCACTTATTGATTTCGCAACTTCTTTATCTTACGATCGAGAAATTTTTTAGGTTGCTCTGGATATCTCAACTTTTCATCCACCTCGATCTCTGACACATGTACAACTTGCGTCTTATCAAACAAGGTCTTTCTCAAAAAGGAAATATGAAAAACATTGTGAATGCCTTGTAACTCTTGGGGCAAATCTAATGGGTATGTAACTTTTTCAACTCTGTATAATTTGGAAAGGTCCAATATACCGAGGAATTAACTTTCCTATTTTACTAAAATGAATTATGCCTTTCCATGGAGACACTTTAAGCATTACCATATCACCAACTTTAAAGTCTAACGGGTTTCACCTCTTGTTTACATATTTTTGTTTGTAAAGTTGAGCAATTCTCATGTGCTCTCTGATTTCTCTAACTTTGGTCTCAATTTCTTTGACAATCTCAGGTTTTGCTAATGGTTTTTATTCGATCTCAGTCAACCAATTTGGAGTCCTACATGATGTCCCGTATAATGCTTCAAATGGTGCCATTTGAATATTGGAATGATAACTATTTTTTAAGTGAACTCCATTAACGGTAAGTGTTCATCCCAGCTACCACCAAAATCGATCACACAAGCTCACAACTTATCTTCAAGTGTCTGGATTATCCTTTCACTTTGCCCATCTGTCTGAGGGTGATAAGCAGTGCTCATTAATATTTTAGAACCCATATATTTCTAGAAACTCTACCAAAATTGAGATGTAAATCAACTGTCTCGACTAGACACAATAGAAACTGGCACACCATGAAATTTAACCACCTCTTTGATGTAAACATCAGCTAACCGATCAATTGAAAAGCTTTCTTTTATGGGTATAAATCGAGCGGATTTGTTTAAACGATCAACCAAAACCCATATAGAATCATGTCCTTGTGAAGTGCATGGTAGTTTTGTTACAAAGTCCATGGTGATTTCATTCCATTTTCTCACAGGAATAGGTAATGATTGGACTCATCCTCCTGGCATTTGGTGATTTGTAAACAAGTTAAACAATTCTCGACATATCTTCCAACATCTTTTTATATTTCAGGCCACCAATACATTTTGTCAAATTTCGGTACATTTTTGTACTACCGGGATGTATCGTATAACGCGTACACTAGGCATCATCAAGTAATAAATTATGCGCCTCACCATGTTTCAGGATCCAAATGCGCCTCAAAAATGTTTTTATACCTTAGGAATTTTTAGCTAATTGGTTAATATAAATAACCATATCTTCTTGTTTCAAATTCTTTGATCTCTCAGCTACTTTTTGATCTTCTTTAATAAAATCTGGCAGTCGGCTAACGATTCCCATCCGTGCGGAAGTAATTTGGATTGGTTTCTCTTTTCGACTCAAGGCGTCAACAACCACATTAGATTTTCTCGGATCATAATGAATCTCACAATAATGATCTTTGAGTAATTACATCCACCTCCGTTGACGCATATTCAACTCTTTTTGATCGAATAAATGTTTCAAACTCTTGT
Source organism: Lactuca virosa (assembly GCF_052849685.1). Taxonomy (NCBI): domain Eukaryota; kingdom Viridiplantae; phylum Streptophyta; class Magnoliopsida; order Asterales; family Asteraceae; genus Lactuca; species Lactuca virosa. Next base: position 148,483,154 of record NC_136429.1, on the reverse strand, counting down.
GGTTGGTAAAAATCTGAAATTTTACTCCATACAGATTGTCGCCAGATCTTTAAGGCGAAAACTACTGCAGCAAGCTCCAAATCATGAATGGGATACGACTACTCGTCCGATTTTAATTATCTTGATGCATCAACAATTACTCGACCTATCTGTATTAAGACACATCTAAGGTCGATTCGCAAAGCATTGGTATAAAAAACAAAGTCATCTTCTCCCTGTGGTAAAATTAATATCAAAGCTTGACACAAAGTCTCTTTTAATCGTTGGAATGCCTGTTGCCGAGCATTTGTTCATATATAATTCTCATTTTCCTTGTCAGCTTTGTCAACGACGCTGTAGTAGAGGAAAAACCTTCTACAAACCGTCGATAATAACTCGCACATCCAAGAAAACTACAGATTTCTGATGTGTTTTTCGGAGGATCCCATTTCATTACCTCCTCAATTTCGTAGGATCTACTTGTACGCCATTTTCACTAATAACGTGTCCTGAAAATTGGACTTCTCGGAGCCAAAATTTGCATTTAGAGAATTTAGAAAATAATCTCTCTTTACACAACATCTCCAAAATTTGTTGCAAATGCTCTTGATGTTGTTCTCGACTTCTTAAGTATATCAGAATATCGTCTATAAATACGATTACGAATTTGTCTTAAAAAGGGCGACAAACTATATTCATCAAGTCCATAAATGTTGCAGGTGAATTCGTTAGTCCAAACGGCATCACCAAAAATTCATAATGCCCATATCGGGTATCGAAAAGCAGTTTTTGGAATATCCTACTCTTTCACTTTCAATTGATGATATCCCGATCTTAAATGTATTTTTGAAAAGAATGAAGCACCTTGGATTTGATCAAATAAATCATCTATACTCGGTAACGGATAACGATTCTTCACCGTGATTTTGTTCAACTCACGGTAGTCAGTACACATACGCATGGTGCCGTCCTTTTTCTTAACAAACAAAATAGGTGTACCCCACGAAAACGAAATAGGATGTATGAAACCTTGATCTATTCACTATTGTAACTGGTTACAAATTTCTTCCATTTCTGACGGTGATAATGAATAAGGTTCTCGAGTTATCAGATATGGTCTAGAAATCAAATCAATAACAAACTCTACTTACAGATTAGGTGGTAATCCCGCCAATTATTCCAGAAATACTTCAAGATATTCTCTCACTATCTCAACATCATTTATTCTCATTTCCTTGGTATCAGTTGTGACACATAAGCAATTAACACCACTTATCCATTTTGAATATCATTTCTAGCTCGCTCCATAGAAATTATCGAGACATTCTCAAATCGTCTTTCTCCTCGTATAGTTATCTTATCCACTTGGGGGCTCAATAACAAGTAATACCTCATCACAAATAATTCGAGCCTTGTTAGCCACCAACCAATCCATTCCCACAACAACTTTAAACTCTTTGGTAGTTATCAGTTTCAAATTGATGGGATAAATATTCCCGTCAATTTCAAATCGAAAATCTAAGTATTGATTTTTAACTAAGATCCAACTCCCATCATTCATCTCTACTGCAATACTTTCATTTAACGAGGCTAACAGTATATTTAGTTTTTCAACAAATCGAATCGACACAAATGAAAATGTTGCACCTGAATCAAATATGACACGTACTGGAAGTGAGTTTAAAGTAGAGTTACTTGAGACAACATCAGTTTTGTCTCTAGCTTCCTCCGTAGTCATCTACAAAGCTCGTCCTCTCGTAGCATTCATTCTTCTTTGCATCCCTCGATTCTCCTTGATCACTTCGCTCGACTTCCTTTGGTGTATCAACGTTCACCTTTGGACAATTCACACAAAAGTGACCACTTTCTCCGCAATTAAAACATAGTGGTTTAGTCACCGTACAATTCCTTACGGTGTGTCCCATCTTTCCGAACTGAAAACATTTCAATGGAACGGAACCGATGTCACAATTTCTCACATGCCACTTTTCACACCATTTACCATCATCTCTTCTAGACTTGGTGGGATATGGTTTTCTCGACACTCTTCCTCTTTTCGAGGATTCTTTAGTTTTGCTTTCCCATTGACACTTTTCTCCTCTTGTTTCTCTATCTCCAAACCTTTCCTTTTCTTGATCTTGGCATTTTAACTCTATCTCAGTATCCCTTGCAACATCTACCACCTGGAAAAAGTGGTATATTTGGAATGTCTTATAAATTCTCGTATCTAAGTGTTTAATCCCCACCGATACTTATTAATATTTCTTTCTTTAGTATCGACCAAGTGTTTTGCAAATAGATCTTTATTATTGCATTCCACAGTGTACTCTTGAACTGATTTCAACCCCTGAAAAATTTGGGAGAATTCTTGTTCCAACTGTCGGACTGTAGTTTGGGAACAATATTCTTCACAAAATTTTACTTTAAATTTCTCCTTGGTCAACATACTCGCTAACTCTTCTCTTAGAGTACTCCTAATCATATCCCATTAGCAGTAAGCTACTCCAATCAGCAAATTAGTGGCATAATCCACCTTATCTTTTTCCGCACACTTGCTAGTACGAAGCATTTTCTCAGTATGTGTCAACCACGTCATAACAGCTATCAGATTGTCTCTTCCCAAGAACTATGTGGGTTTACAATCCATGAATGCTTTAAACGTACATCCCATCTTATTAGAAGTTTCTCATTTTTGGCCTGCACCTCCATTCTCACCTTCTTTCTCTTTATTAGCATCCTCTGGGATCTTATCTTTCTTTCGCTTTTGATTTGATTCTTCTCGAGCATCAAGGAGAGTAGGTAATAGATCTCAGAGGGATTTAGATACCTCTTCAACAATCGTTGCTCTAATATCTGGGGGTTATACGGGTGGTCTTTCCTCTCTTCCTTGGCGTACAAAGCCTTATGATCTTTCTTGTCCATTACGAGAACCACCCCTTCCATGTGATCCATCACTGCTACATGTATCCACCATCTTAAACAAAGACTTTAACAATTTAGTTCATATCTCAATTTAAATCATGATCATCATAAAATTTGTATCACATCATTCTCTAATTATTACTCAATTCAAGTATACGAACAATGGAGTAGCCATCTCGACTCACTCATTTTGGTTTAAGTTTTAGGTAAAAACTCATTTAAAACCCAATTTCACTTAACCCTCAAGGTCTGATACCAACTTGTAACACCCAACTAAAATAAAGTACAACCATATTTTTTAACTAATCAAAAGGAGTGTACATTACATTAACCTAACATACAAGTTGTTATCTTACATATAAAAAGAAAGTTGTACATGATCGAGATCGAGCCGTGTTTAATGTTTAACAAAAACATATCATAACTAGTTTGATTAACAAAACACACTATGGCTACTTCATCGCGCCCTTTCCTTTATCCAATATACTTGTACGTGCAATCATAAAAATATTTAACAAAGGTAATATTGAAAGCTTGGTGAGTAGAAATCAATAAATCATAGTGCATGGCTCAACATAATTTATCTTATCATCTTTATCATAGTACTAATCTTCGCATAAGTATACCCATTTATCTCTAATGAATATAGTATATAAATCTCATATTCTTTCTCATCAATCTCATTCTGTAACTCTATCTCATAACATTATCAAATTACTTCTCATAAATCCGTCGTTTGTGTCTTTATGATCTCAATAAGAATATCTCTTTTAGTGATCTCATGTTTAATGTAACCCAATCACCTGTCATGGATTCATTACGGACACTTCATGCACTTAAACAAATTATCATTTTCACACACATATACAAATGTTACATATATAAACAATATGTACAATTTATCTAAAATTTCAACGATTAATGAAATTAACTTCATCTATTATCATCTAACTCATAGTTTGATCAAGAATTACTCACCTTATTTACAGCCTATGTGGATGGTATTCCAAACTTGGTACTTCCTTATTTAGCCTCTTCTCTTGATTTCCTATTCATAAAACCACTTCATACTCATCATTGATCAAATCGTATTCATGGTTTAACTCGTATAAACCATATCTCTTTTATGAAGTCATATCACCATCTGAGTTTTATACAATCTTTCACATATCAAATATCTAATGTAATTGAAACACATTTATACCAATCACATTCACACTAAGCTGGGTAAATGGATCCATCATCCATGTCATGCCAGTCATGTAAATCAGTGTTGAAAGTTGTCGGTACAAATGTCTACCGAGCATCATCCGACCATCGCTATAAGCAAGGAAATCCAGAGAATGATGTGCTATCAATCAACACATATATAAAATAGAGTAAGTAACTTAATTGAATGTTTAGTGTGTAATGATAACATATATAGAAAAACTTACATCACATTCCAACCGTCCAAAGTCAAAGTCCCCATACAGACGCATCCAAAACTCCATCCCTGATTTTTACATGAGAAATCTGTGAACAAAATATAGCAAAAGATCATGATTTTTATATAAAATGTGAATGCTATCATTTATACAAATGTATAACAGTGATCTTCATACGCTTGCAATGTCTTTCTTTTTCATTTGTATCCACATTGACTTTAACCATCTGGAAACATGTGTCGTTTGTTGCATATGCCTAATAACTAATGATGACGTTTGGTAATTTGACCAGGGAAGCTCAATGATCTCCAGTGGCTCTACGGGTGTATGCGTAGGTACATTGTATATTTGTATGAAAGATATCCGATCAGGTCCATCGTCATGTATGGGAGTGTCACCCTACAAAAAAGATAAGATTAAATATAGTTAAGTATTTAACAATACGACAACAGGTATTAACACATAACACATTTGTAATTAATTATTTAGCTGATATCCATGTGTCCAAAAGTCATTATCACGTAACGTACCACAATCCTCTATGGTAAATGGGTCGACGGGGGAAATCTTGTCACCCTACAATAATGTAACAGTTCCATACTATTAAATAATCAACGATGCAATAACGAATTTACCATTAAGTTAAAAAAATAACAACATGCCTCCAACCCCAGTGGGGTACCATCATCGTATCTGGTACCCTTATCATCTGGATCTACATGTAGTCTTAACGCAACCTCGACATGACACATACACATATCATGTGCCAAAAAATGTCTCTGACAATCTTGAAGCTGCTTTTGCAACTCCATTATGATTTTGTCTTTATATGTTGTTGGTCCAGTTTCTGGAAGTGGTGGTGGGTCGGATGGATAAGAACCTGTGCTAGCATCTACCCGTGTCTACTTTTATGGAGGCTCATAATTAGGTTCCTACAAGGCGATGGTGTAAGACATGGTGTCAAAGCATCACGTTCAATCCATGCAAAGCTAAAAGACTACCAAGCCGCACTACCTGCTGTCAGCAGCAAATTCTCTATAAGCTTATTATCCTACTAACATAATTGTACACAAATTGTGTAACCACCCAAAATCATAAACATTTAAAATTTTCAAAAACAACCCATTTCATCCACATAATGTTTTACAAAACCATTGTTTTAAAAGTATTGTTTAAAATCAGAGTGTCCCAGGTCCAATATCATAAAAACTGGAAGATATGCACGATCACGCCTTCGCTTTTCCACGGTCATAAGAAGTACCCGAAACAATAAACTGAATCTGTAAGCCAAAGCTTAGTGTGTTCCCCCAAAGTACCACCACACAACATATAATATATATACAATTTAGGATGCTGGGTCCACAACCTCCCGGTTGGATTACCTGTGCCCACAACCGCCCGGTTGGATTGCCCTGCATACCACGTACTGGGTCCGCAACCTCCCGGTTGGATTGCCCTGCATACCACGTACTAGGTCCACAACCTCCCGGTTGGATTACCCTGACCCACAAATTCCCGGTAGGAATGCCCTGGCCTACAATCTCACAGTTGGATTGCCCCGGTCTGTTGACTGACAACATAAAGCAGTAGTCCCAACCCAACATAACATGCCGACATATAATAGACAACAACATATTCAATAGACAGGTAATCATATAGCTAATAAAAACAGGTAGTCCTAGTGGTGTACTAGTCTAACGCCTATCAACAACTATCATATAGTCATACAGATCTACCGCATGCTCAACATATCAACAAACAGTATATAACATGTTATCAAACCAATGGGTCGACTTTGGTGCCTTTGACCCGCAAGTGCAGTGAGGAAAACTCACCTCACAGTCCGAACAAAAGATGAACAAATCTCTGCTCCGAATACTGGCTCTGCCCGTTACCTATTATTCAAATCATTGCCTAACTTAAATTTAATATCAAAATACCCAAAATACCCTTTGGTCAAAAATTGGTCAAACTCTAGTCAAAGCCAAAAGTCAAAAATTCCACCGGGTTGACTCAGCCGAGTACGCTGAGTGTACTCAGCCAGTACGCGAGGCGTACTCGGACGTTGACCACGAGCGAGGGCTTCACCGTGCACGCGCAACGTACCACTCGTACGCCCAACGTACACAACTGGATCCTTTCCCCACTTATTAAGTGCTTAATACTTAATTGTTGGGTTTTAGATCAAAAATTGTTTCAAAAACTACAAAATTGGCAATCGGAAGACTTATGATTTAGAACATAACATAAACATTTTATACCCACCAAGGATCATCTTTCAAGTTATAGAAAGATTAAACACCAACCATAGAAAGGATGAAGAAATAAAAACCTTTGTTGCTCTTTGGGTCCTCTTGGGAGGCTTGGAAGTTGATGGAGATTGTGGATCCTTTGAGACACCAACATGAATACAACTTGATGTAGATTCTAGTAAAAAATCTTAAGCTTTAAGTCCATATCCAAATATGACTTAAAGAGAGCAAAATGCAAGCAAGTAATCTTCTAACACTTCTTTGCAAGAGAGAATATGAAAGATTATGAGGGAGCTACAGTTTTGGTGAGTAAAATTGAAGGAATGAAAGCCTTCATAAAGCTAAATCATTACCCAAGGGTTCTTAACACTTTAAGCACTCCATATCCCAAAGCCTACATGTCTCCCATGCCTTTTAAGCCATGCTTACTTTCTCTTATTATATTTAAAAGAGCATGTCTTGTTTCCTAGAAACTAGCTCATATTTTTTTTATAAATAAAAGAGAAGAGAAGTTTATAAAATTCTTATAACTCTTTAAAAGATATAAACTTTAACTTTTAGCTAAAAGACAAAAGAGTCTTTCTAGTCCAAAATAATGTACATGACTTAATAAATCATACCATATTATATATATATATATATATATATATATATATATATATATATATATATATATATATATATATATATATATTATGTTACCTGCTAATGAAAATTAATATTTCCATGAAATAAATATTTTCCAATTAATTATAAGAGTTTATTGAACATTTATTAAAACCAATTTCTAATAAATAATCAATTATATAAAGTTGTTGTTAGTGTGACCTATTAGTATCATATGTTAATTAGTAATATCACTTTAATATGATTCTTGAGCGTACAAGATCTTTCAATCTCCCACTTGCGCAAGATTCATATTAGACTAATATAGACAGTGGTGAACGTCTAGCGACATTTCACTGCCCCCAACAACATACGACTTGTGCCATTCTATCAACGCCCAATTCCCAGAAGCCCAAGGCTACAATTGGTGTATAAGGTAAGTTTATTAGTTATCCCTTTGCTACAAACATCATGTTGAACATGAGATACGGATCACGATCAATCTCATTAGTTGTTCAACTTTTGGTAAGGTGCCTTAGATGTCTAAATCTCAATACATAAGAGGAAATAATCCCATCTTGACTACATAATCCTCTTGTATAGTTCACACTATACCTAAAAATGGCTTTTATAACAGCCTGATTAAGGACAAACATTTGACCATATCAAAGCACAACACTCACTACACTTAAGTCCGACTATGTACCTCAGGTGTTAAGGATACAAAGATAGTACTTTTTAATCAAGTATCATTCATGATAGTGATCCATGAGATGATCTTGATACGGGCCAGTTCAATACTAGTTCTCTGAAAAGTACCTATGAAACTTGGTTACAGCCACTTGTCTACTTTGATCTAGTGAGAGTCAACCAATCCAATTCATATTAGTCTTACTTTATAATTGCTCCCACAATTATAACTGACTATGAAGCTGTAGAATAATGACATTATTCATGGATTAAACATGTTAATATAGAACACAACAAGTATTAATGTGATGACTGTATCCCAATATATCATAACATTATCTAATAGTTGTTGTTACAATGTTCCAATATCCAAATACCAAATCCAAATCAAAATCCCATTTCTAGAATAATAAAGTCTTACAGCTAAAGTGTGACCATTCATACTTAGCTCAAAAGAATGACTTTATCAATGGGTCTGAAAAAATTTAATTGGTGTGAATTCTGTGAATACTATCATCTCCATACTTAACTTTACTCTAAATATAGTTAAATATCTTGGAGAATATGATTTGTGTTCTTTCGTGAAATAGAGTCTCTTATCTTCATTAAGTATACTCTCAAAGTCACCAAGATTTCTATGTGATTCTTGAATGGCAGAAATCAACATAGTTTTTTTCAATGATCCCATTCATCCAATCATATTTGAATTCAACTTCAAAAGTAGTGTATTCTTATTGTGTAGTATATTGTGTCATTATGTTTTTCTTTGGACCTCATTCCAGCAAAACATATTCTTCATTCCCTAATGAAGTCAAAATCCAATTATAATTCATAATTATCTATATTTGTTTAGAAATAAACATCTAATGTAGCTCTTTTACATAAAGATCCTTTCTAAACTAATTATCTCATATACATCCTCTTAGTTCTTCTTAAGTACTTTTAGAATGTTTCATAGTCATCTAATGACTTAACCATGTATTCAGTTGGTATCCTATGATATGCTCATAGCATGATCATATACCAGGTCCTATGCATAATATGGCATAAATGATGAATTCATTTGCCAAGCAAATAGAATATAAATCATTTCATCTAGTTCAAACCTATGAGCTATGTACTTTTGAGGCTAGCTCAAAATGGTGCCATATGACAATGCCAAGAGTTCTTCCAAAAGAATCATGTGTCTTGATCCCTTTCAATATATTGCCAATATATGTATAAGGACATGAAACTTTTAACATTCATTTTATCTATCCCTTATAGATTTCATATTCCAAGAATGTATCTTCTCCTTCCTAAGTCTTTCATTTTAGAAACACTTTCCTAGTCAAGGTGAAAACGACATTTCTTAGTCAGAATGTGATTTAAAATGATTAAGTATGTCTCATTCATACAAGATTAGGAATTTCATTATGCCCCCACTAGTTCTTAGTAAACACACATGTTCTATTCATTTTGATATAAAAGCATACCTTGTGGTTTTATATAAAATGATGATTGTAACATTGAGATGTTTGATTTATATCCACAAGTGGATCTCAAGCTCTGCACATTTTTTAGGATAACATGGATTAAGAAAACCTCCAGGCTAATCTATATAGATATCTTCCAGTAGATGTCTATTAGAAAAAGCGGTCTTTCTTGAAATCTATTTACTATATCTCATATTAAGAATACGAATTTATAGTAAATAATATCCTTGTTGATCTAATCATAGCTACTTGTGAAAAAGGTTTGATCACAGTCAATGTCATGAGTATGATGAGGATCACAGTCAATGACATGAGTATGTGAAAATCATTTTACTACAAATCTTGCTTTACATGTGTATGGTTATCCATGTAATTTATTCTTTTTAGAAGAATTATTTACTCCTTCTAGTCTTGATATAGGGAGAAATTTTAATCAAGCCCATACTTGATTCTCATACATGGATTACATCTCATGTTCATGATTCTAAGTCATTTATCATATTCGAGATCTGACATAGCATCTTGGTATTTGATGGATTTTCCAGAAACCATCAATAAAATCTCATCAATGAGAGATTCCACATTTCTCAAGTCATAGATGATTTCTACCACTAATGCGAACAATTTGTGTTTGTGAATAGCAATTATTCAAGTTTAACAATCCTTGTTAAAACTAGTGCTAACTATTACTACATAATGTTATGGTTCTTGAGCTGCTTCAAGTTCCATGTACCTACCACTCGATTTGTCATTAGAAGCTTACTTTCTACTAACTTAGCTTTTACAAGAATAAGAGAACTTATTCTTGGTGGGTTTGCATATAATAATCTAAGGCACATTTAGAGTATTATACAAATATGTATTTAGTAGAATTTAGGTATAGAAGCTTTAGTCCAACATCGGCTTCAAATCCACAAAACATTAAGTAAGATGAGGATGGAGCATTTCCATACTAGATCTTATAAAGTGTTTAATCTACTTATTAGTTGGTATTTGTATTCAAGATACAATTAATAATGATTGAAGTATTATCCCAAAAAGTTTAAAGGAGGATATCTCTACCGATTAGAAAGTAAATCATACCAAGTAAGATTTAATTAATCCTTTATTGTCATGAAGGCCTTAGATAGTTCTTACCAGCTTGTATCTTGCGCTTAATCCCGAACATTCATTAGAAAGGAAGTTAAACACCAAAGTGTATAGTTCCTTAATAATTATTTTCTCTACACTTTAGTGAAAATATCATTAGGAATCCTTTATATATAAATAAGATTCACATATGTAAAATAAACTACATTATTTGCCTTCAAGGATCCCTTTCTTGAAGTTGGAATATGTGAATGCCGTTTATATAATAAAGATAACTGTAACACCCGGTCTCAGGTATGCATTTAAATTCGAGCCAAAATTCATATTTTACCCTTGGACTCGACGAGTTGGAGGCCCAAATCGTCGAGTAGGATCGACTTCGGGTCAGGGGATTAAGTGACCTACTCGACGAGTCGGAAGACCGACTCGGCGAGTAGGAGCTGTCCGAGTAAAACCCTAAATTAGATGGTTTGCACCCTATTTAAACAACTTATGAGGCTTCCAACCCAGTCTCCATCACCCCCAAGTTCTGTCCTCGAAACCCTAATCAGCTGTGAGGATCTTTGAGCTATATTGTGCCTTTGCATCTTGGTTTGAAGCTAGAAGAAGGGAGGGAAGTTTGGTGAATCAAGGAGCAAGTCCGTGGATTCTAAGTTTGGTTGCATTTCCAGTGTATTTGAGGTAAATAGCCCCTATCTTGACGTCCTATGTGTTAGATCTAATTTGGGGATTTAACCTTGGCATCTTTGAGGGCATTTCCATGTCATTTCGCATTTTAGGGTGTAATGTAGGGTAGAAGCTTCAGATCTGGAACCTTGGAGGGTCCTCATGGCATAAAGGTGCCATCTTTATGGCCATGAGAACCCCATGCATGTAATAAACCCCATTTTTGGTCCTTCAAGCTTAAAAGTCCCATGCATGCACGTAAAGTTCGTGACTTTACGTGTTATATCGGCCTTATGAGCCCAGATCTACCTTTTGGATGAGCTTTACACAACAGAAATCGAGTTATGGACTTGGACATAAGTAGACTCGACGAGTCGCTCTTGGGACTCGGCGAGTCGGGGGTTTGGTTCTCCAATCATCAATGATTTGAAGGGATCCCGTTAAGTTTAGAAGGGATCTAGACGGGTCTAGAAGAAGGACTCAACGAAATAGACGTAGTTATGGACCTGGAAACCATGGGACTCGGTGAGTGGATGAGCACACTCGGCGAGTCCAAGGCAATCTCCCAACCCATGAAGACAGACTCGACGAGTTGTTCATACAACTCGGCGAGTCACAGACTAGTCACACTCATATGGTGAAGATGAACTCGACGAGTTCAAGGACGAACTCGGCGAGCCAGATGAAGATAGTTCTGATGTTATGTTTGAAGGAGAACTCGTCGAGTTCTTGCTAGACTCGACGAGTAGAGTCGGGGTTGGGAACAGATGAAAGAATAGGGACTCGACGAGTTGATGAATCAACTCGGCGAGTCAGGTCAACCGGGTGTTGACTTTGACCAGGATGTTGACTTTAGCCAGGGGCAGAATGGTCAGTTTACCCTAAGAGCAATTATCAATTTCTGACTAAGTACCTTTACGAAAACTTATAGCCGGATAGTCGCCGGAGCAACAGACAGAGATTCCTCACCCAGAGTTACATCAGTCAGTCATACGAGGTGAGTTTCCTTCCATTAGGAACGGGTCTACGGCCACAATGTCGACCCGTTTAGATGATAGTAGTTCCGGACTTCGGTCCGATGCCGGGGTGGTCCCGAGAAGTAGTTATGTATGCTTGATGTCTTCGTGATTCATGCATGTTTATGATATGTGTTATATGTTCCGGACTCTGGTTCGATGCCGGGCAAGCCCGATGCAGTATACGTGATTATGTTATATGTTCATGTTTATGTTATGTTCAGTTTATTCCAGACTTCGGTCCGATGCCGGGCGTGGCCCGATGCAGTGGGTGGGGCCCAAGTTATTCCGGACTTCGGTCCGATGCGGGGCGGGGCGCGATGCAGTGGGCGGGGCCCAATTTATGTCGGACTTTGGCCCGATGCCGGGCGGGGCCCGATGTAGTAGTCAAGGCCCAGTATGTGTTATATGTGATATTGTATGGTATGTGGTAGTTTGGGGGAGCTCACTAAGCTTCGTGCTTACAATTTCAGTTTTATTTTCAGGTACTTCCACTAGCAAAGGGAAGGGCTCGGGATGATCGCATGTCACACACCACGGTCACAGCCTGGGAGTTTACTCTGATGTTTTGTTATGAGATTTGATTTGAGACAGATACTATGATGTTTTATGATACATGATTTATGATTTTACTTATGATATCAGATGGTTTATGATTTTAATAATGATTTGAAAACGAAATTTTTGGGTCATATTTTTGGGATGTTTCAAGTTGGTATCAGAGCCTTGGTTTGAGGGATTCGGGCACACTTCCGAGTGTGTCTGAACTCAAACTAAGGAATTGGTATAGAAATTTTCAAAGGAAAATCAATTTTTGTAAAAAGGAGTTTTGAGAAAAGAAATGAGTTTTGGGGAAAAGCAAAAAGAATTTTTAGAAAGAAAAGAGCATTGAAAAGAGAAAAGGGTGTGGTGCATGCAATCAGCCGAGCTCAAGTAAGTACTCCCAAATTACCCATACAAGTTTATGCTATGTTATGATTATCAACTTTATTAGAACATCATGCTAGATTAGGATTAAGGATCTAGGAAGGATGCCTTATGTGCCTGATATATGTGTTCAGCTTTATGAGAACTGCATGCTAGTACAGATTAGTCAGTATGATAGCCAGAGTAGTAGATGCTTGATTATGTGTACTTGATGCTTGAATGCTGCTTACTTTGTGCTTTTAGGAGTCTTAGTTATCTCTTACTAACTAGTAAATGAATATGTTATGTTACATATTGTGAGGATTAAATAATTTCAGAAGGTTAGGTCTAGCTCTATTGCGTAGCTCTTGTTTGAGTCCAACCGTTGTAGGGTAGGATCTCTCATTCGAAGAATTATCTAGTCCAAGTAATATGTAATAGTATTCGTGAGCTAGTTAGGGGAAGAAAGCAAGGAATTCTTATGCAGCTGATGACAAAGAGTGAGTTGGTGATTACCCTAGGGCAAGCCTAGGATGAGAGTAGCAGAGAACAGTAGCAGTAGAAGGTACTTGGTGGAGTCGAGGCAGTTCTTGAGGAAAGTACGGATAGATGTGGAAGGTAGTATGTGCCCGTACTACTGAAAGCAGAGGATCCGTACTCGAATCAAGGAAGGCTGAGATAAGACCAGGTAACTTGTAGTATGTGTGATCCCTCCAGTTATATTAGTATTCTGACGCTTGTTATAATGTGTTTTAAGAATGGTGGTTTTATGCTCTAGACCAGCAGTTGGGTGTTCAGGAGCAGGAGAGGGATCGGGCTCAGGCTCTGGAGTCGGGCAGTTAGATGAGCAGAACAGGGAGTTCATCTCCTCGGAGGTCACACACAGCATACTAGACTAGACTCCTGTGATCGGTCAAGGAGGGTATCTTATAGCTTCTGGATGAGAAGCTGAGCGCTTTCCACACTGAGATAGCGGCCATGATGGATCACGCACATTGACGTTCAGGGAGTTCAGAGCTTGTGGAGCTCCCGAATACCATGGGGTTCGGGACCCCATTGTGAGTACCAGATGGTTGGCGGATGTCGCCAATGCGTTCCACACCAGCAGATGTCCCGAGGGGGACAAGGTCAGATTAGCATCCTACCTTCTGAAGGACAGGGCACGAGATTGATGGGAGGAGATCGGACGAGCTATTGGTGATGACTCAGTTTTGGATGCGATGACCTGGAGTGATTTCACGACCAGGTTCAGGGACAAGTTCACACCTGTCATTGAGGTGCATCAGCTTGCTCGAGATTTTTAGGACCTCCAACCGACGACACATACTGTGGCAGAGATTACCGCCAAGTTTAGGGAGAGGACCCTTCTCGTCCTGCAGTATGTGGCGGACGAGGAGATGAAGAAGGCCCGATATCATGAGATGTTGCGGAGTGATATTCGCCAGTTTGTGAACCGCTCCAGCTGCAAGACACTGGAGGACATGATTGCGAGGGCTCGCGAGAGGGAGATTGATCTAGAGATGGAGAGGAAGAGAAAGCCAGAGGTGGCGTCTAGCACAGCGGGTTTGGGCAAGAAGCCCAAGGTGTCTGATCACAGGTCTAGGGGACAGCAGAGCCACAATCGGTGTGGCAAGTATGGCAGGTTGCACGATGGGGTGTGCAAGGCGGGGAGTTCCGGCTGTTTCAAGTGCGGTCGGACTGGGCATATGAGTAGAGATTGTACAGCTACTACCACTACCACCACCACAACATCTGATCTGATTTGCTTCCATTGCAATTAGAGGGGACACAAGAAGTCCCAGTGTCCGAGTTTAGCATCAGCAGGACAGGTGGTACCCGCTCTTTTTTCCCCTCTGATTGCACACTGAGGATTACTGACGGCCGGTAGGGTCGTGCTGAGGCGCCAGTGGCAAAGAGCAGAGCCTTCCAGTTGACAGCAGAGGAGGCACGAGCGACTCCTGATGTGATTGCTGGTATGTATTCCTCCATCTTCTCTTTATTACTTTTGATTATTACTCACGTTTATGAGTTGTTTATATGGTCGTTCCTAGTGAACGACATTTCAGCTATGGTATTGTTTGATTCGGGGGCTAGCCGATCGTTTGTCTCGCTTGCACTTAGCAAACAGTTTAGCAAAGCTCCGGGGGAGCTGGATTGCCCACTTGACGTTGAGATAGCAGATAATAGTACCGTCAGGGTCGCAAGAGTTCATAGAGGATGTACACTTTGGTTATTTGATGAGCAGTTTTCAGTGGACTTGGTTCCTATTCCCCTGTGAGGGAATAAGGTTATCGTGGGTATGGATTAGTTGAGCCCCAACGGGGCAGTGATCGACTGCGAGCAGCAGCTAGTAAGGGTTCGTACTCCTAGTGGGGGAGAGTTAGTGATCCAGGGCGAGAGGCCACAACGCGGACCAGTAATCTGTTCTGCAGCGAGAGCAAGACGTCACATTCAGCAGGGCTGTGCGTGATATGTCGCGTATGTCATGGATACCCGAGATAAGGGTAAGACGACAGTCAATGATGTACCGGTTGTACGAGAGTATCCAGATATGTTCCCAGAGGATTTGCCTGGGATACCTCCGGAGAGACAGGTCAAGTTCCGGATTGACCTGGTCCCTGGTGCGGTTCCGATAGCCAAGGCACCATATCGGTTGGCTCCTCCCCAGATGCAGGAGTTGTCTACGCAGCTGCAAGAGCTGCTAGACAAGCGTTTTATCAGGCCGAGCAGTTCACCATGGGGAGCCCTGATCCTGTTTGTGAGGAAGAAGGACGGGTCGCACCGTATGTGCATAGATTACCGGGAGCTGAATAAGGTAACAGTGAAGAACCGTTACCCACTCCCGAGGATAGATGACTTGTTTGACCAGCTTCAGAGAGCATCTTGGTTTTCCAAGATTGATCTACGGTCCGGATATCACCAGATGCGGGTCAGGGATGATGATGTGCAGAAGACCACTTTTAGGACCAACTATGGTCACTATGAGTTTGTGGTGATGCCGTTTGGGCTCAGCAATGCTCCAGCCGCGTTCATGGATCTCATGAACCGCGTGTGCAGACCGATGCTATATCGGTCTGTAATAGTATTCATTGACGACATCTTGGTTTACTACAAGACTCAGGATCAGCATGAGGAACACCTGAGAGAGGTGCTAGAGACACTGAGGAGGGAGAGACTTTTTGCGAAGTTCTCCAAGTGCGAGTTCTGGTTGCGCGAGGTGCAGTTTCTGGGACACCACGTCAAACAGAAGGGTATATTAGTCGATCCGGCCAAGATAGAGGCCGTGATACAGTGGGAGGTCCCGAAGTCTCCATCCGAGATTCGGAGCTTCCTGGGTTTGGCAGGGTATTACAAGAGATTCATCCAGGATTTCTCCAAGATAGCAGTTCCGTTAACCCGAATGACCAAGAAGTCGGTGGTGTTTCGCTGGGGTCCTGAGCAGTAGATAGCCTTTGAGACGCCCAGACAGCGACTGTGCGAGGCGCCGATCCTTACCCTGCCAGAGGGAGTAGATGACTTTGTAGTCTACTGTGACGCTTCGATCACAAGTATGGGAGCAGTATTGATGCAGCGGGGGCATGTGATAGCTTATGCCTCGAGACAGTTGAAGCCTCACGAGGCTAACTACCCGACGCATGACTTAGAGCTGGGGGCGGTGGTGTTCGCCCTCAAGATTTGGCGTCATTACCTCTACGTGGTCCGGTATACTATCTGCACAAATCACAAGAGTTTGAGGTACCTCATGGATCAGCCGAATCTGAACATGAGGCAACGTCGGTGGTTGGATGTGGTAAATGATTACGACTGTGAGATCCTTTACCACCCGGGCAAGGCCAACGTAGTGGCTGACGCCCTGAGCCTCAAGGCGGTAGCGGCTCCGATCCGAGATATCTGTCTGAGGATGACAGTGATTACTCCATTGCTGGAGCAGATTAGGGAGGCACAGGTTGAGGGCCTGAAGGAAGAGCGCCAGAAGTGCGATAGGATAGTGGGCCGAGTAGCTTGGTTTGATTACGATAGCCGAGGATTGTTGAACCTGCATGGGAGGGTCTGGGTACCATACTGGGGTGGAGTACGACAGGTGTTAATGGATGAGGCCCATAAGTCTTGGTTCTCCATCCATCCAGGGGTGACAAAGATGTACAAAGATCTTCGACCCGATTACTGGTGGCCCTGCATGAAGCGGGACGTAGCCTGGTATATGGATAGAAGCCTGACCTGCAGGAAGGTCAAGGCAGAGCACCAGAGGCCTCACGACAAGATGCAGCTGTTAGACATTCCCGTGTGGAAATGAGAGGATATCTCGATGGACTTCATTACTAAGCTTCCCAGGACCGCACGTGGGGTTGATTCGATATGGGTCATCGTGGATCGGTTGACCAAGAGCGCCCATTTTATACCGATACAGGAGAGCATCTCGGCCGAGAAGTTGGCCGAGATTTATGTGCGAGAGGTAGTGGCACGTCATGGAGTGCCTGTCTCGGTGGTGTCAGACCGAGATATACGGTTTACTTCCAGGTTTTGGAAGCAGTTTCACGATGAGATGTGTACTCGTCTCCATTTCAGCACCGCTTTCCACCCTCAGACGGACGGTCAGAGCGAGAGGACGATTCAGACTCTCGAGGACATGCTACGCGCATGCGTGTTAGATTTCGGTGGCAGGTGGGATACGTATCTTCCGTTAGCGGAATTTTCGTATAACAACAGTTACCATGCCAGCATAGACCCACCTCCCTTTGAGATGTTCTATTGGAGGAAGTTTAGGACCCCAATTTGTTGGGGTGAGGTCGGTCAGAGAGTCATGGGGAGTACGGAGGTAGTACTCAAGACCATATAGCGGATTCAGCAAGTCCGGAGCAGGCTCCAGACTGCTCAGATTCGCCAGAAGAGTTACGCCGATAAGCGGCATTCGGATTTGGAGTTTCAGGTGGGCGATATGGTCCTCCTGAAAGTGTCACCCTGGAAGGGTGTTATCAGGTTTCGGAGGCGGGGCAAGCTGGGCCCCCGGTTCATTGGTCCGTTTAGGGTTTTGGCCCGAGTGGGTCGGGTTGCCTATCAGTTAGATCTTCCAGCAGAGCTTAGCCAGATCCACAGCACGTTCCATGTTTCTCAGTTGCGGAAGTACCTAGTGGATGATTCAGCAGTGGTACCCCTTGAGGACATTCAGGTTGATGATAGCCTAAACTACATCGAGAGACCCGTGACGATTTTAGATCGCAAGACGAAGGAGCCGAGAAACAAGAGGGTAGAGTTAGTGAAGGTGCAGTGGCAGCACCGAAAGGGTTCGGAGTGGACGTGGGAGTCCGAGGAGGAAATGAGGGAGCATTACCCAGAGTTGTTTTCAGAGACAACAGACTTCAAGGACGAAGTCTAAGACAAGTGGGGGAGAATTGTAACACCCGGTCTCAGGTACGCATTTAAATTCGAGCCAAACTTCATATTTTACCCTTGGACTCGGCGAGTTGGAGGCCCAACTCGTCGAGTAGGATCGACTCCGGGTCGGGGGATTAAGTGACCTACTCGACGAGTCGGAAGACCGACTCGGCGAGTAGGAGCTGTCCGAGTAAAACCCTAAATTGGAGGGTTTGCACCGTATTTAAACAACTTATGAGGCTTCTACCCCAGTCTCCATCACCCCCAAGTTCTGTCCTCGAATACCTAATCAACTGTGAGCATCTTCGAGCTATATTGTGCCTTTGCATGTTGGTTTGAAGCTAGAAGAAGGGAGGGAAGTTTGGTGAATCAAGGAGCAAGTTAGTGGATTCTGAGTTTGGTTGCATTTCCAGTGTATTTTAGGTAAATAGCCCCTATCTTGACCTCCTATGTGTTAGATCTAATTTGGGGATTTAATCTTTGCATCTTTGAGGGCATTTCCATGTCATTTCGCATTTTAGGGTGTAATGTTGGGTAGAAGCTTCAGATCTGGAACCTTGGAGGGTCCTCATGGCATAAAGGTGCCATCTTTATGGCCATGAGAACCCCATGCATGTAATAAACCCCATTTTTGGTCCTTCAAGCTTAAAAGTCCCATGCATGCACGTAAAGTTCATGACTTTACATGTTATATCGGCCTTAGGAGCCCAGATCTACCTTTTGGATGAGCATTGCACAACAAAAATCGAGTTATGGACTTGGACATAAGTAGACTCGACGATTCGCTCTTGGGACTCAACGAGTCGGGGGTTTGGTTCTCCAATATTCTATGATTTGAAGGGATCCAGTTAAGTTTAGAAGGGATCTAGACGTGTCCAGAAGAAGGACTCAACGAAATAGACGTATTTATGGACCTGAAAACCATGGGACTCGGCGAGTGGATGAACACACTCGGCGAGTCCAAGGCAGTCTCCCAACCCATGAAGACAGACTCGACGAGTAGGAGCTGTCCGAGTAAAAACCTAAATTGGAGGGTTTGCACCCTATTTAAACAACTTATGAGGCTTCCACCCCAGCCTCCATCACCCTCAAGTTCTGTCCTCGAAACCCTAATCAGTTGTGAGCATCTTTGAGCTATATTGTGCCTTTGCATCTTGATTTGAAGCTAGAAGAAGGGAGGGAAGTTTGGTGAATGAAGGAGCAAGTCGATGGATTCTGAGTTTGGTTGCATTTCCAGTGTATTTGAGGTAAATAGCCCCTATCTTGACCTCCTATGTGTTAGATCTAATTTGGGGATTTAACCTTGGCATCTTTGAGGGCATTTCCATGTCATTTCAGATTTTAGGGTGTAATGTAGGGTAGAAGCTTCAGATCTGGAACCTTGGAGGGTCCTCTTGGCATAAAGGTGCCATCTCTATGGCCATGAGAACCCCATGCGTGTAATAAACCCCATTTTTGGTCCTTCAAGCTTAAAAGTCCCATGCATGCACATAAAGTTCGTGACTTTACGTGTTAAGTGACCTACTCGACGAGTCGGAAGACCGACTCGGCGAGTAGGAGCTATCCGAGTAAAACCCTAAATTAGAGAGTTTGCACCCTATTTAAACAACTTATGAGGCTTCCACCCCAGCCTCCATCACCCTCAAGTTCTGTCCTCGAAACCCTAATCAGTTGTGAGCATCTTTGAGCTATATTGTGCCTTTGCATCTTGGTTTGAAGCTAGAAGAAGGGAGGGAAGTTTGGTGAATCAAGGAGCAAGTCGATGGATTTTGAGTTTGGTTGCATTTCCAGTGTATTTGAAGTAAATAGCCCCTATCTTGACCTCTTATGTGTTAGATCTAATTTGGGGATTTAACCTTGGCATCTTTGAGGGCATTTCCATGTCTTTTCGGATTTAGGGTGTAATGTAGGGTAGAAGCTTCAGATCTGGAACCTTGGAGGGTCCTCATGGCATAAAGGTGCCATCTCTATGGCCATGAGAACCCCATGCGTGTAATAAACCCCATTTTTGGTCCTTCAAGCTTAAAATTCCCATGCATGCACGTAAAGTTCGTGACTTTACGTGCTATATCAGCCTGAGGAGCCTATATCAACCTTTTGGATGAGCTTTGCACAACAAAAATCGAGTTATGGACTTGGACATAAGTAGACTCGACGAGTCGCTCTTGGGACTCGGCGAGTCGGGGGTTTGGTTCTCCAATCTTCTATGATTTGAAGGGATCCGGTTAAGTTTAGAAGGGATCTAGACGAGTCCAGAAGAAGGACTCAACGAAATAGACGTAGTTATGGACCTGGAAACCATGGGACTCGGCGAGTGGATGAACACACTTGGCGAGTCCAAGGCAATCTCCCAACCCATGAGGACAGACTCGACGAGTAGGAGCTGTCCGAGTAAAACCCTAAATTGGAGGGTTTGCACCCTATTTAAACAACTTATGAGGCTTCCACCCCAGCCTCCATCACCCTCAAGTTCTGTCCTCGAAACCCTAATCAGTTGTGAGCATCTTTGAGCTATATTGTGCCTTTGCATCTTGGTTTGAAGCTAGAAGAAGGGAGGGAAGTTTGGTGAATCAAGGAGCAAGTCGATGGATTCTGAGTTTGGTTGCATTTCCAGTGTATTTGAGGTAAATAGCCCCTATCTTGACCTCCTATGTGTTAGATCTAATTTAGGGAATTAACCTTGGCATCTTTGAGGGCATTTCCATGTCATTTCAGATTTTAGGGTGTAATGTAGGGTAGAAGCTTCAGATCTGGAACCTTGGAGGGTCCTCATGGCATAAAGGTGCCATCTCTATGGCCATGAGAACCCCATGCGTGTAATAAACCCCATTTTTGGTCCTTCAAGCTTAAAAGTCCCATGCATGCATGTAAAGTTCGTGACTTTACGTGTTATATCGGCCTTAGGAGCCCATATCAACCTTTTGGATGAGCTTTGCACAACATAAATCGAGTTATGAACTTGGACATAAGTAGACTCGACGAGTCGCTCTTGGGACTCGACGAGTCGGGGGTTTGGTTCTCCAATCGTCTATGATTTGAAGGGATCCAGTTAAGTTTAGAAGGGATCTAGACGAGGCAAGAAGAAGGACTCAACGAAATAGATGTATTTATGGACCTGGAAACCATGGGACTCGGCGAGTGGATGAACACACTCGACGAGTCCAAGGTAATCTCGCAACCCATGAAGACAGACGCGACGAGTAGGACCTGTCCGAGTAAAAACCTAAATTGGAGGGTTTGCACCCTATTTAAACAACTTATGAGGCTTCCACCCCAGTCTCCATCACCCTCAAGTTCTGTCCTTGAAACCCTAATAAGTTGTGAGCATCTTTGAGCTATATTGTGCCTTTGCATCTTGGTTTGAAGCTAGAAGAAGGGAGGGAAGTTTGGTGAATGAAGGAGCAAGTCGATGGATTCTGAGTTTGGTTGCATTTCCAGTGTATTTGAGATAAATAGCCCCTATATTGACCTCCTATGTGTTAGATCTAATTTGGGGATTTAACCTGGCATCTTTGAGGGCATTTCCATGTCATTTCGGATTTTAGAGTGTAATGTAGGGTAGAAGCTTCTGATCTGGAACCTTGGAGGGTCCTCATGGCATAAAGGTGCCATCTCTATGGCCATGAGAACCCCGTGCGTGTAATAAACCCCATTTTTGGTCCTTCAAGCTTAAAAGTCCCATGCATGCATGTAAAGTTCATGACTTTACGTGTTATATCGGCCTTAGGAGCCCAGATCTACCTTTTGGATGAGCTTTGCAAAACAGAAATCGAGTTATGGACTTGGACATAAGTAGACTCGACGAGTCGCTCTTGGGACTCGGCGAGTCGGGGGTTTGGTTCTCCAATCTTCTATGATTTGAAGGGATCCCGTTAAGTTTAGAAGGGA
Source organism: Lactuca virosa (assembly GCF_052849685.1). Lineage (NCBI taxonomy): Eukaryota > Viridiplantae > Streptophyta > Magnoliopsida > Asterales > Asteraceae > Lactuca > Lactuca virosa. The sequence goes on along the minus strand of NC_136429.1, from coordinate 148,460,865 downwards.
TCTAGACGAGTCCAGAAGAAGGACTCAACGAAATAGACGTAGTTATGGACCTGGAAACCATGGGACTCGGTGAGTGGATGAACACACTCGACGAGTCACAGACTAGTCACATTCATATGGTGAAGATGAACTCGACGAGTTCAAGGATGAACTTGGCGAGCCAGATGAAGATAGTCCCGGTGTTATGTTTGAAGGAGAACTCGTCGAGTTCTTGCTAGAATCGACAAGTAGAGTCGTGGTTGGGAACAAATGAAAGAATATGTACTCGACGAGTTGATGAATCAACTCGGCGAGTCAGGTCAACTGGGTGTTGACTTTGACCAGGATGTTGACTTTAGCCGGGGGCAGAATGGTTATTTTACCCTAAGAGCAATTATCAATTTCTGACTAAGTACCTTTATGGAAACTTATAGCCGGAGAGTTGCCGGAGCATCAGACAGAGATTCCTCACCCAGAGTTACAGCAGTCAGTCATACGAGGTGAGTTTCCTTCCAGTTGGAACGGGTCTACGACCACAATGCCGATCCGTTTAGATGATAGTAGTTCCGGGCTTCGGTCCGATGCCGAGGTGATCTCGAGAAGTAGTTATGTATGCTTGATGTGTTCGTGATTCATACATGTTTATGATATGTGTTATATGTTCCGGACTCCGGTCCGATGTTGGGCAAGCCCGATGCAGTATACATGATTATGTTATATGTTCATGTTTATGTTATGTTCAGTTTATTCCGGACTTCGGTCTGATGCACGCAGGGCCCGATGCGGTGGGCGGGGCCCAAGTTATTCCGGACTTCGGTCCGATGCCGGGCGGGGCCCGATGCAGTGGGCAAGGCCCAGTATGTGTTATATGTGATATTGTATGGTATGTGGTAGTTTGGGGGAGCTCACTAAGCTTTGTGCTTACAGTTTCAGTTTTGGTTTCAGGTACTTCCACTAGCAAAGAGAAGGGCTCGGGATGATCGCATGGCACACACCACGGTCACAGCCTAGGAGTTTACTCTGATGTTTTGTTATGAGATTTGATTTGAGACAGATACTATGATGTTTTATGATACATGATTTTTGATTTTACTTATGATATCGGATGGTTTATGATTTTAATAATGATTTGAAAACGAAATTTTTGGGTCATATTTTTGGGATGTTTCAATAACAATGTCAAAGATAAATTTGATTTAAAACAAGTTTAAGTCAAAAGTGCTTGCATATAGAATTTGATTTTATTTATAAAATGTTGATATTTACTTTACAATTCTATTAAAATATCTAGTCTTATAAATAGAAGTTAATCATTTCAGAATATAAATATTATCGTTACGAAAAACGATTAAGTAAATTATCAAACATTTGAATAAAATAACTGAGACATAAATTTAGATATGCTAAATTAAAACATACATTGTTCCAAAACAAGTATTGTTTTACATTACAAGTACTTTATGTTCTAAGCATAAATAATGAACTACGCTCCGAGAGTGTAGTTCCAACTTGGTTGTGCTCAACTGGTTACTCTTCAGTAAATAACTGCAAGCCATTTACAAATATTAGATTAACATTTAAGTCCCAAGTACTTGATTGTTATATGAAAAGTATGAGTTCTATGTAGTAGGTACTAGAAGTACTAGTCTCTTCCATACTTTCTTTCCAGATAAGAGGAGCAGATCCTCTTCCAGTGTCCAGTTTCTCCACAAAAGAAACAAGATCTATGTGGGCTTTAGTAGATTTTTTGGGCTTAAAGTTGTTCAGTCCATAAAACATGAACTTCCTGGATCACACAAGGTGACTCCTTTTGGCCTTGTACCTTTCCTAGTTTGATGTTAGAGACATCTTTAGCATCACAGTGATCCCTTACTAGGTATCATGTTCAGGCTTATTTCTCAAAGCAAATAGTTTATGACTAGGACCTTTAAGTGTATACAATTTCATATCTCTCATGAGATTGTTTCTTAAGACATGAACCCATTCATTGAAGTTGTATCTAGTGAATGTTATTGTTTCATTAAGTCATTAAAGAAAATGACAATTCATAATAACGAGAATGGATTATTTAACTACAAAATTTTAACAAAATTCATTTAGTATTTTCAATATTTAATCTTCAATAATTAATGCCCTTTTAGTTTCCAAAAACATTAATTATCAAAGTCTACGATCCAAGTTGCAAAACAAATAAATGGTAGGTATCCTTTATCCCATTCATTTGAATCCAACCCGGTATATATCGATTATCAATTATATCTTAATATATAATTCCTAGATTTATGGGATCGCTAATAATAAATTTAATTAGACATGTTTGATCCCATCTATGCCTCAAAACTCTCTTGCTTAGGTATCCTTTATCATAAAGATGTCCGATCAAATCATCCAATTTGAAAAACTTTTGTAATCGGCCTATAACTTGGTTATAGAAATCGTGAATACATCCCGGCCATTAAAAGATAACACTAAGCGGTTAGGTATCCTTTATCCCACTAATGCATCAAGAGATGTGCGAGTGTCTTAAAAAAAAGGATTGCATATATTTGAGGTTTGGTAATGGGTCTTTTATATGTCTTATAATTCAAGTTAAAAAAACATATGATATCATGGTTATTACATGCATATAATAAACCATGGTATCAGTTTTTCAAAAAGAAAATCATTTTTGAGGTTCTATATAATAAACTAGTTTTTATATAATTTGACGCGAGTCAATTTTAATAACCGGTATTAAGTTTGAGTGCATTTGAACCTTTTATATCTTTAATAAAAATTCATTTTTATTACTTATATATTTGGAGTTTGTATAAGTTACAAAAATCATCATTTTAAAACTTATAATTGAGTATTTCAAAATGTGCCATTATCAACGTTTTATAAAACCGAGTTTTATTTTAAAACAATAACTTGTTACATCTTATGTCTAATTTTCAAAACCAAACTCCATGTGATGTTTATTTTGTCCAAAATTATTTTAGTATATGTAAAACTAATTTATCAACCAGACATAATAATTGCATAAAATAAACAACACAAACATGCATAAAATATATGTGCATAAACATAACAACCAATGACATTTTTTGTGAGCCAACACAAAAAAATGCCATGTCCATTCCTAAAGGGACATTTTAAGGGGACCAAAAATATTCTTTTAATGTTGTTGTAGAAGCTCTCACTTGAGTAAACACCTATTGCTTGCAAAAGATTGGAAAATCTTCTTTAAAGGAAAAATTCAGCCACATGCAACACTTTTCAGAAAAAGGTTGCAGAAAGTGTTGCATTAGGTCAACAACCCTTTAAAGAAAAGGCTACTGTTGACAACATTCATGACACTTTTCAGAAAGTGTCATCTTTCTGCCCAACACTTATGTAGACAGGAAAATTGCCTTTTTGTCTTCAAAAAATGGCTTCAACTTCATTTCTTGTTACATCTTGTACAAATAAATTATTTCTAAAAACTAATCTATTACTTTAGAAAAATAACCAAGAAAACTAATCTATTTAATTGTTACATACCATATGAATAAATAAATTATTACAACCATTTTTATAAGAAAAACAACAAACACAACAATCATAAAGGTCCTTGGCTAGTTTATGCACATTATACAAATCAACATACACATAAAACAACATTTGTTTTTCTAAGACAACTTTAAATGACAAAAGATGCATGAAAACTTTTGTCATATAAAAATAACAATTATAAAGTTGTCATAGAAAATATGTATGAACTTATTTTTATACAAAAACAAGTTATCCATATTTTACAAAAACTAAGATTTCCAAAAATCAAAAAATCTAACCAAACTTGCAAGGTGGCTTTGATACCAATTGTTGGGTTTTAGATCAAAAATAGTTTCAAAAACTACAAAATTGGCAAACGGAAGACTTATGATTTAGAACATAACATAAACATTTTATACCCACCAAGGATCATCTTGCAAGTTATAGAACGATTAAACACCAACCATAGAAAGGATGAATAAATAACAACCTTTGTTGTTCTTTGGGTCCTCTTGGGAGGCTTGGAAGTTGATGGAGAATGTGGATCCTTTGAGACACCAACATGAAGTCAATCTGATGTAGATGCTAGTCAAAACTCTTAAACTTTAAGCCCATATCCATAAATATGACTTAAAGAGAGCAAAATGCAAGCAAGTAATCTTCTAACACTTCTTTGCAACAGAGAATATGAAAGAGTATGAGGGAGCTACAGTTTTGGTGAGTAAAAATGAAGGGATAAAAGCCTTCATAAAGCTAAATCATTACCCAAGGGTTCTTAACACTTTAAGCACTCCATATCCCAAAGCCTACATGTCTCCCATGCCTTTTAAGCCATGCTTAATTTCTCTTATTATATTTTAAAGATCATGTCTTGTTTCCTAGAAACTAGCTCATATTTTTTTTATAAATAAAAGAGAAGAGAAGTTTATAAAATTCTTATAACTCTTTAAAAGATATAACTTTAACTTTTAGCTAAAATACAAAATAGTCTTTCTAGTCCAAAATAATGTAAATGACTTAATAAATCATATCATATGATATATATTATGTTTCTTGCTATGAAAATTAATATTTCCATGAAATAAATAATTTCCAATTAATTATAAGAGTTTATTGAACATGTATTAAAACCAATTTCTAATAAATAATCAATTATATCAAGTTGTTGTTAGTGTGACCCATTAGTATCATATGTTAATTGGTAATATAACTTTTATATGATTCTTGAGCATACAAGATCTTTCACTAAAATCCCATAAAATACTGAACCATCACGTCCGCTGTACTTCTCGTGGTTCCCAATGGGATACGAATCGTCATAAGTTTTGATTTGTGGAACAAGTACACCATATTATTTTGACATCATGAGAACACCAAGCCTTTGCTAGGAGGGTAGGCTCATGTGATTTTGGGATTGTAAAGCGAACTCGTATGCCAGACTTCGCAAAATCTAGGTTTCGAATTAGTATTACCCAAAACCTCAAGGATTCCAGTGCAAATGTGTGCCAAAAAATAAGTGGGAATCAAATTAAAAAAATGTGTGATTAGTGATATCAAATATAATTTGATATGAAAGTAGTTGGATCCCGGGAAAAGACCTCTTCATTTGACATCAAGAGAGATGACGAACTGCTTACGTGGGTTCCCATGAATTACAATCGAATACTCCTTAATGAGTATCGAAGGGCCTCTTTTTGCATAGGTTTCGAAGGTTGGCATATTTTTGCTCAAAACCACAACTTAACATAAGTGTGAGTAATTTGAACAAAATTACTTGGATGGCCAGTGTAGTAAAAAACAAGTCCAGTTTGATAAGTTTCAAAGTGAATAGAATTCAATAAGATATTCCGATGGAAATTATATTCGAAAAAAAAATAATTTAAGATCTGGATCTTGTTGGGAAAAAATGTATTGGTTAAAGAACATTTTGTCAAGATCACACATAACGAAAGGTATATGATTTTGAATATCGAAAAATGGTATTGAAAGAAATGTTTCGTTATAATATTGAATATGATGTTCACCGTCAATTCCTTAGAAGTTAGGATTGTTGGGTTTCACCATCATCATGGAAAAATGAATCAGGATCATAAACATAGATTTGTACAATATCTACATTCTGACTGGTTTCTACCAGAGATGTCGAGGATATGCAGTGATGTGTGTGATCGTGAAGAAAATGTTGGTGAAAAAGGTTGGTTAACGAATCTCATTGTACCTCTGCGAATGATGTGGACATAGCAGACATATCTTTACTCAAAATGAAAAGAGAAAGGTAGCTCTTCGACTAATGTGAATATAGCCTGATTGGGAAGGAGCACTCATAGTGAAAGATCCATTAAGGCTTCGAACATATAAAGTTTATGAGGCTTAAGGTCAACAAACAGTAGCATGCTTCTAGCGACTCCTAACTAGGACAGTAGTTCGAACGAATACTTGTTCCCCTTGAAGTGTAATCAATTGAGCATTCGCCACCAGAGTATGTTGTTACAATGAGTCACAAAAGGTTGAACACAATATGAAATAAAATAAAATCTTTTTGATTTTCATTTTTGAAAATTAAAAGCAAGAATAAGAAAATCTTTTTGGAATTTTTGTTTTTGAAAATTAAAGACAAAAATATGAAATTTTTTTTGGAATTTTTGTTTTTGAAAATTAAAGACAAAAATATGAAAATCTTTTTGGAATTTTTGTTTTTGAAAATTAAAACTAAAAACAATGTAAGAAAGTGATACCAGAGACTTTCGATGTAAGAAGTAGCAACTCCCTGAGATAGTGTACATTGAACAACTTTTCTCCTCAGAAAGCGAAGTATGATCTGAACCATTCAGAGGAATTTCGAAAGAGAAGGTAGTCAAATGATGAATAGTGAAAAATAACTTCTAAATGCTTCAGTAGTAAACCAACAATATCGACATCTTTTCACTCATTACGAACCAGGAACATAACTTGTTTCGATCATCGCTAAACCATGCAAAATCCTCAAAAATGATTTTTCATCTAAAGGTTTTGTGAATATGTCTGCAAGTTGATCCGTCGTTTTGAAAAAATGAACCTCTATGTTACCATCTTCAACATGATCCTTGATAAAATGATAGCGAAGAGCTATGTGTTTAGTCTTTGAGTGTTGGACCGGATTATGATAGATGCGAATAGCACTTTGTGAGTCACAATATAAATGGATCTTCTTCATATTGAGTACATAATCACGAAGTTGGCTTTCAATCTAGATTACTTGAGAAGTGCAAGCTGCAACGGCAACATACTCTGCTTTTGTTGTAGAAATTGAAACACAAGTTTGTTTCTTCGATTGCTAGCTTACAAGCTTCCCATCCAACAACTGACATCCACCTATTGTGATTTTGCGATCCAGTTGACATCCACCAAGGTTTTCATCTGAAAATGCTTGAACAAAAAATCCTGTCTTCGAAGGATACCAAAGACCCAACGAAACTGTTCCTTTAGGACAGCGAAAGATGTTCTTCACATCAGTAAGATGGGGTTCTCTTGGGTTCGATTAATACCTGGCGCAGTTACATACAACAAACATGATATCAGGTCTACTCGCAGTTAAGTATAAAAGCGAACCTATCATGCTTTGATATGTAGTAAGGTCCACAACTTGCTTGTCCAACGAAGGATTCAAGCGTGTTCCAACTGCCATTGGTACTTTCAGTTTTGTGTTGTTCGTCATACCAAATCTTTCCAGCAGGTTGCGCATGTATTTTCTCTATTTATGATATGCCTTCCCTGCTCTGATGAATATGCAAACCCAGAAAATTATTTATTTTGCCCATCATGCTCATTTCGAACTTACTTTTCATTAACTCTTCAAATTCCTTCGACAATAGAGGGTCAGTTGAACCAATAATTATATCATCAACATAAATTTGAACAAGCATTAGGTGATTCCCAACTTTCTTTCGAAATAAGGTGGGATCAACTCATCCTTGTTTAAATTTAGCAAATTTCAAAAAATTAGTTAAGGTTGCATACCAGGCACGAGGTGCTTGTTTCAACCCATAAACTACCTTATCGAGAACATAACAATAATCAGGATACTTATCATTGACGAAACTTGGTGGTTGTTCGACATAGACCGTTTCCTCTAATTCTCCATTCAGGAAGGCACATTTTACGTCCATTTGATACACGTCGAAGTCTTTATGTGCTGCATAAGCAAGAAAAATACGAACAACCTCGAGTCTTGCGACAGGGGAAAAGGTTTCCTCATAATCTATTCCTTTTTGTTGTGAATAACCTTTAACAACTAATCTTGCCTTATTGTGAATCGCATTACCTTCTTCATCAGTCTTATTTTTAAAGATCCATTTTAACCCAATTAACAAAACATTATCTGGTTTAGGAATTAACCTCCCAACTTTGTTACGTTCAAATTCAGCCAGTTCAGATTGCATTGCAACAACCCAATCAGAGTGTTCTAATGCAACCTTTACTGTTTTGGGTTCAAGTTTCAAAATAAAGACATTGAACATAAAATATTCCTGGTGAACATTCAGAATCTCGTTTTTAGCTCGAATTTGTGCACGCGTCAAAACTCCATCATGAAGATGACCAAGAACCTATTCTTTTGGATGGATTCGTGTCAAATTATCCATCAGTGGATATGCAGGATCAAAATCGAAATGTGCATCTTCGAATATCTCATCTGTTTCAGAACCTTCACTTGCATTCGACACATTATCAGAAACATCATGAAAGTTGTTAGTTTGATCAGTGTTAACATTAGGTAATGATCCAGTTAGCTCCCCCTCGTCTAATGGATTCGAATTGAGATTATCCCCCTCGAAATCATCATTGTTCTGTCCATGATCCCCCTCAAACTGATGTGTATTTTGATCATGCTCCCCCTCAACAGTTGAATCATGAATATGATCCTGTGACTGCGAACTCAAGCGCTCCCCCTCCACTTGATCACCCTGCAAAACAGGTAGACGTTCGACATGCACTTGTGAAGTTGAGGTAGATTAAGAATCATCTTCTTCCTTAGTTACCGTCGAATCATCAGAATGCTTCGATGTGTGACATCCCCAAAATCACGGCCAAAAAAGACCGTTTTAATTTATGCTTTTAAAATAGTTTCAGAGTAAATCCATTGATTTAAAAGTATTGCGGAATTTGTTCCCAAAACAAAATATGATAAAATAAAGTTTATCAAAGCATTTCATCAAGAGATGCATTTTCATTATATAACAATATTCGGGATGTCATGTTCCGATAAACAGACAAAAAGCATAAACAACAAAAGATAGACCATACAACAGTTACATATAACAACTGGTCTAATATCAAAAGATCTTGATAAGTCATCCAACTTATGCTCTCGCGCCACTACCTGTAATACAACAAAACTGAGTGGGTCAGGCTTGGGAGCCTGGTGACAATATAGGGTTTTCAACCCACAATAAATAATTATATTTAATTTCACCAACCAACAATAACCCGATTACCCATTCCCGTTATCCTCACTTTACTTCCCTAAAACAACATCTATCTCAAGGGACCTAATCTAGGATTTTTTTCATCGGGACGAACATTACTGCAAGGGGTTTCCTCAACAATAGATGTCCTAAAGGAAACCATGAGGAAGATAGAGTACACCGGTGAACACATCGTTCACAACACCTACAGGTTATGAGCCTGCTAGTGTTCCACGGGACTGTATAGAAAGAGTCCGTGGTCGTCACCCATACTCCGCTCGATGACTAGATCAACAACAACAACATCGAGGCCTCTCATCATTTTATCACACATCAACTATCTACCCATGCTTTACCCCAACATTTTAGTAGATAAAAAAAATATATAAACATACATATAAAACTTTAAATCATGTATAATATATCCATTCAATACTCAAACCAGATAACAGATAATATGCAACACATAGCACGTATTCTTATAGAGATACTTCATATCTATGTGTTAGAAGAAAGTAACTACACACTTACTTGATCAGAAGATGATCGGACAACACTACGGCTTTAAAAGTAGTATTCTTCGGTGAAACCGGGATCACTTCGCACACTAGACTTCTCGCGGCAGAGCTTCGACTTGGAAACTCTTTTCTTCTCGGGATCTTCGGGCTTCGGGACTTGCTTCGGGTCTCGGGATGATACCGGGGCTTCGGGGGTACTTCTTTGCACGTAAATCGAGGTAATATGGGAGAGAGAAGGGTGAATTAGCAACCTTGGCCGGCTGACCCTTCAAATCTATTTATAGGGCAAAATTTTCATTTGCCACGTCGTGGACAGTGTTTCCACGTCGTGGGCTTGAACGTCATTGCATGCATCATCGTCCACTTGCTTTGTCAGGCTCCAGAAGGCGTCAGAAGCCATGCCACGTCGTGACCACTGTTTTCACGTCGTGGTCTCTGACAGTTTTGGGGTTTCACGCCCCGAACTTCAGAAATTCATAACTTTCTCATACGAACTCCGTTTTCGACGTTCTTTATATCGACGCGTAGGTGAGATTATGCTCTACAACTCTCGTTTAGACTCCGTTGGCTATTTTTGATTTTAATTTTAATATATTATTAATATATTATTTTTAGTAGGCCGGGACAGGAAAACTCTGTTCGAAATTCACAACTCCTTCATCTGAACTCCGTTTTCGTCTGTCTTTTTATCGTTGGACTACTATCGATGAGATCTTCAATTCTCATTTAGAAAGTTTTGGCTAAATATCACTCGATCTCAATCTCGAGTTTCGAGCTGCATACTGCTAAGCTGAAACTTAGAAAAATCATAACTTCCTCATACGAAGTCAGATTTGGGCATTCTTTTTATGCACGCTCTCGGTTTAACGTATTCTACGACTTTCGTTTAGGTTACTAAGGCTAGATATCACTCTATATTAAATTCGTATTTTACGTCATACAGTGTCGTGCCGGTTCTGTCGCGAAACTTCGACAGATCATAACTTCTTTGTTATAACTCGGATTTCGGCATTCTTTATATATTCGGAAACCTCGTCACGACCACTACGTTTTCGTGTATCAATATTGGGTTTATCTAACATTTCATTTTCACGCTTATTTTTATTCTTAATTCATTTAAGACACACAATTAAGCACAAAACACACAATACTCAAATAATACACTTCTATTATTTCAAAATGGGTTACAAAGGTCAACCTAGACTATCACATCATCATAAATGCCTGGCCCAGAAACACGGGCGTTACAATTCTCTCCACCTTAGAATGATTCCGTCCCCGGAATCACACACCAACAAACAAATGCGGATAGCGACCCATCATGTCACTCTCCGTCTCCCAGGTGAGATTTGGCCCATTCGTATGTTTCCAACGGACAAGCACTAACTCGACCATCTTGCGTCGCAACTTCTTAGTCTTTCGGTCAACGATTGCCTATGGTTCTTCAATCAACCTTTTGTTCTCATCAATTCTTAATTCAGAAATTGGAATTATATCGGGAACTTCTCCCGTGAGCTTCCTCAAATAACACACATGGAAAGTGTTATGAATCCCATTCAGTTTTTCGGGTAATTCTAGCTTGTAAGCTTGGTTCCCAATCCTCTGAAGAACTTTAAACGGTCCAATAAACCTTGCACTTAACTTTCCCCTTTTACCAAATCGTATAAGTCCCTTCCACGGTGAGACTTTAAGCAAAACCGAATCTCCGACTTCAAAAGTCATCGGTCTTCGCTTATTGTCAGCATAGCTCTTTTGACGATCCTGAGCTGCTAACATTCTCTCCCTAATTATTTTCAACTTTTTAGCAGTTTGGTGGACTATCTCCGGTCCCATAAACTGCTTTTCCCCAGCCTCAAGCCAACAAGATGGCGTACGACACTTCTGTCCGTACAAAGCTTGATAAGGTGCCATCTTTATGCTCGAGTGGAAACTATTTGTAGGAAAATTCTACCAAAGGTAAATGTTCATCCCAGTTACCTTGGAATTCCAGGGTACATGCTCTCAGCATATCTTCAAGTGTTTGTATTGTTCTTTCGCTCTGACCATCAATCTGTGGATGGTAAGCTGTACTTAAACACAACTTGGTACCCATTTCCTCTTGTAGACTTTTCCAAAATCGCGAGGTGAAACGACTGTCACAATCTGACACAATCGTTAACGGAACACCGTGAAGCCTCACAATTTCCTTCATGTAAGAATTCACAAGCTTATCCATAGACCATTTCTCCTTGGCTGCTATGAAGTGCGCACTCTTAGTGAAGCGATCAACGACCATCCAAATCATGTCGTGACCGTTCTTTGTTCTGGGTAGTTTAGTGACAAAATCCATAGCAATTTCTTCCCATTTACCCATAGGCACAGGAAAAGGTTCTAAACTCCCATATGGTTTCTGATGTTGTGTCTTGACTCTCGCACAAGTCACACACTCGGCCACATACTTTGCAACATCAAGCTTCATCGTCGACCACCAGTAATAGGGTTTCAGGTCCCTATACATTTTAGTGCTGCCAGGATGAATTGAGTACATGGTTTTATGAGCTTCTTCCATAAGAAGATCTCTTACTCCTCCTGTCTTAGGTATCCAAATCCGATCTTGGAACACCTTCAGTCCATGACTGTTTATACCGAACACCAACGTTTTGCCCAAACGTTCTTCCTTTCTATCATTCTTCTCAGAAGCTTCCTCTTGAGCTTTCTTTATACTTTCCATAATGGTAGAGACAACTTCTATTCTCAACGCGCTTGGCCTTTTCCTTTCAAGATTGACTTTCCGACTGAGAGCATCAGCGACAACATTTGCTTTACCAGGGTGGTAAAGTATCTCACAGTCGTAGTCCTTGAGTAACTCTAGCCAGCGTCGTTGCCTCATATTCAATTCTTTTTGATTAAAGAGATATTGAAGACTCTTATGATCAGTGAAAAGTTTGCACTTCGTGCCATAAAGGTAATGCCTCCATATCTTTAGAGCGAAAATTACCGCTGCCAACTCCAAATCATGAGTGGGGTAGTTCCTTTTATGCTCCTTCAGCTGTCGAGACGCAAATGCTATCACCTTTTCTCTTTGGGTCAAAACACAACCCAACCCAACACCAGACGCATCGCTATAGACAGCGAAGTCTTCAACTCCATCGGGTAGAGGAAGAATCGGTGCCTCACATAGCTTCTTCTTTAGCAAATCGAATGCTTCTCTATGCTTATCACTCCAAGCATAAGCAGCTCCTTTGTGGGTCAAAGCTGTTAATGGAGTAGCAATCGAAGAAAAGCCTTGGATAAACCTTTGGTAATATCCGACTAATCCTAAAAAGCTTCGGATCTCCGTGGGACTCTTCGGTTGCTCACACTTTGTTACAGCTTCAATCTTTGCTGGATCAACCATTATCCCTTCTTGGTTGACCACGTGACCTAAGAATTGGACTTCTAGAATCCAAAAATCACATTTGGAGAACTTAGCATACAACTTCTCCTTCTTCAAGACTTCTAACACTTCTCGCAAGTGTCTGCCATGCTCTTCTTGGCTTTTTGAATAAATTAGAATGTCATCTATGAACACTATCACAGATTTATCAAGGAACGGATTACAAACTCTGTTCATTAAATCCATGAATGCTGCTGGAGCATTGGTTAGTCCAAACGACATAACCAAAAACTCGTAGTGTCCATAACATGTTCTGAATGCAGTCTTCTCTATATCATGCTCTCTTACTTTTAGCTGATGATATCCTGACCTTAGGTCGATATTTGAAAAATAACTTGAACCTTGTAGTTGATCGAACAGGTCATCAATCCTCGGCAACGAATATCTATTCTTTATTGTTGCCTTGTTCAGTTCTCTGTAATCGATGCACATTCTCATACTTCCATCTTTCTTCTTCACGAATAACACCGGAGCTCCCCAGGGTGATGAACTAGGTCTAATGAAACCTTTGTCCAATAACTCCCGAAGTTGCATCATCAGCTCCTTCATCTCCGTCGGTGCTAATCGATAAGGTTCTTTTGCTATTGGCGTCGTCCCTGGTAACAAGTCTATTCTGAACTCCACTTGTCTATCAGGCGGTAATCCGGGAAGATCTTCGGGAAATACTTCCGGATAATCACACACGACAGGAATGCTCTGCATCTCCTTTTTCTCCTTCTTAGCATCGATCACGAATGCCAAATATGATGTACATCCTTTGGCCAAACACTTTCTGGCTTTCATTAGCGAAATGATTCCAGAATTTACTCTGCGTTTGTCCCTATACACCACAAATGACTCTTTCCCTGGCGGGTTTACTTTTACTATCTTCTTCTTGCACAATATTTCGGCATCATTGGCGCTAAGCCAATCCATTCCCAACACGATGTCGAAACCGTTAAGTTCGATAGGCAATAATTCCTCGTGAAACTTATTCCCATTCAAGTCAATTAAGATGTTTTTCATACGATGGCTAACAGGTACAAACTTGCCACTAGCAACTTCGACTAATAAAGAATTATCTAGTCTATCGATAGGCAAAGCTAGTTTTCTACCAAATGCATGCGAAATAAAGGAGTAGTTGGCTCCATAATCAAATAAAATTTGGCCAGGCAATTTGTTTACGAGAAAGGTACCTGAAGCGACATCAGCTTCATCTTTAGCAGCTTCCAGTGTGATCTAGAAGGCTCTCGCCTTCAGCTTTGGCAGAATGTTGGGTTTTGCCGCCTCCTTCTTCTTCGGGCAGTCCCTAGACATGTGTCCCTCCTCACCGCAACCATAGCAAACTTTCTTGGTGAGAGTGCATTCATTGGCATAGTGTCCTGGCTTTCCACATTTAAAACATATGGCCATTACCTCACATTTTCCATGATGCTTCTTCTTACATTTTTCGCACCATTTCGCTTCGCCTCCTCCTCCTCTCGAACTAGACTTCGAGAACTTGTTTTTCTTGTTGGAACCTGAAGGTCCATCGAATTTCCTTTTCTCACCAACCTCTATTCTTTCTAGACCCTTTTCCTTCAGCTGGGCCTCCACATTCTTAGCTGGTCGAACAGCTGTTTTCAGAGTGGTTGCCATCTTGACTATCAGGCCAAAGTCGGCAGACAGTCCATTAGCGAACCTCTCAATCTTGGAGAGTTCCGTTGGCACTAGGTACGGAAATAACTTCATTTTCTCAGTGAATGCAGTAGCATAGTCGTCTATGCTCATTCTCCCCTTCTTCAAGTTTTGGAACTCATTGTTCAGATCAATCATATCTATCTCTGAACAATACTGCACCCTTAGTTGTTCCAAGAACTCCTCCCATGACATTTTCAGGGCTTCTCCTCGTGGCATAGTATCTGCCAACAACTTCCACCAGCTCAAGACTCCGGTCTTCAGTTGTCTAACTGCAAAGACAGTCTTTTGTTTGTTGCTACAGTCGCAACTTTCAAACACCATCTCCATTTCGGAGATCCAGTCCATAATCTCAACAGGATTTGGGCTTCCAGAAAGACTTGGCGGCTTGGCGCCCAAGAAATTCTTGTACATTCTCCCATCCTTGTTGTTTCCCCTTTCCAGGTCATTCCTTCGTTCTTCTTGAGTCCCAACTTGACTCACAGCGCGACTATTGTTTCCTTCCTCCGATTGTTCGGGAATCAGTTCGTGTTCCTCAATGGGTATGATAGGTTCGTCCCTATTTTCATGCAACATCTGCCGCATTTCTTCCCTTTGTTCGGCTAACATAGCCCGAATCATGGCTTGCACTCCAGCCATGGTGATTGGTTCTAGTGCAGCAGCTACAACAGGTGCTTGCTCAATCACTGGTGGTTGAGGCTGTTGATTCCTTTTTTCGTTCGCGTTTCCAACTCCGCTTCTTGTTCTTGCCATTCTTGATCTATAAACCGAGTAAGGTGAAATTAGATCCTCATCCATGATAGATAGTTAAATCATCCTTATCACTCCGAAACGTTTACATGCTAGTTCTAATACCGTCGTCATATGCTTAGAACCCTAAACACATA
The DNA here is from genome assembly GCF_052849685.1 of Lactuca virosa. Classification (NCBI taxonomy): domain Eukaryota; kingdom Viridiplantae; phylum Streptophyta; class Magnoliopsida; order Asterales; family Asteraceae; genus Lactuca; species Lactuca virosa. Next base: position 148,445,456 of record NC_136429.1, on the reverse strand, counting down.
AGGTTTCCAGATCCGGTTGGCAACAAAACATAGATCCGAACAAATAATATCATATATGGCAACATATAACATTTAGCACATAAAAGCATTTTAGGCAGCTTCCTAAAATAAACTAGTGCTCGTGTCTAAAATATGACAGACACTCACCCCACAATCTTTACTTAGCATTCTAAGTTTAAGTCTAGAAATCCTACAAATTCCTAGTTCGCTTAAACTAATGCTCTGATACCAACTGTGACATCCCCAAAATCACGGCCACAAAAGACCGTTTTAATTTATGCTTTTAAAATAGTTTTAGAGTAAATCCATTGATTTAAAAGTATTGCGGAATTTGTTCCCAAAACAAAATATGATAAAATAAAGTTTATCAAAGCATTTCATCAAGAGATGCATTTTCATTATATAACAATATTCGGGATGTCATGTTCCGATAAACAGACCAAAAGCATAAACAACAAAAGATAGACCATACAACAGTTACACATAACAACTGGTCTAATATCAAAAGATCGTGATAAGTCATCCAACTTATGCTCTCGCGCCACTACCTGTAATACAACAAAACTGAGTGGGTCAGGCTTAGGAGCCTGGTGAGCATATAGGGTTTTCAACCCACAATAAATAATTATATTTAATTTCACCAACCAACAATAACCCGATTACCCATTCCCGTTATCCTCACTTTACGTCCCTAAAACGACATCTATCTCAAGGGACCTAATCTAGCATTTTTTTCATCGGGACAAACATTACTGCAAGGGGTTTCCTCAACAATAGATGTCCTAAAGGTAACCATGAGGGGGATAGAGTACACCGGTGAACACATCGTTCACAACACCTACAGGTTATGAGCCTGCTAGCGTTCCACGGGACTGTCTAGAAAGAGTCCGTGGTCGTCATCCATACTCCGCTAGATGACTAGATCAACAACAACAACATCGAGGCCTCTCATCATTTTATCACACATCAACTATCTACCCATGCTTTTGTTGGGTTTTGAGCATTCTAACACTTCCTAAGTGTACATGCAACCCTAATAAACCTTGGATCTATGTTTGTCTAAGGTACATGCAAAATATTATTTTCCAAGGTTTATAACCTATCTAGCATGGCATGGGGTACTTTTAAACATAAAAGAACTAGATGAATTACATACCTTTTGTTGATTGTTGATTCCTTGGAGTTTGAGAGCCAAGCACCAATAATGTGAATGACTCAAATGGAAATCACAAATCACCACAAACTTGGAAAATGTATGAGAGAGTATACTAACTCTTAGATTTCGGCCACCACTATTACACACACACTCGGGTGTTTTTCATGCAACATAAGCTTGTTTATATAGTGTGCATGGTTAGGGTGAAACCCTAATAACCCATGTCTTTTCCTCTTCCAATGATCCATGGGTTAAAAGCTCCATGGATCATCCATGGACTTCCATATAAGCTTAGCCCATTAACAAATGAGCATTAGCCCACACCATATAAATACAATAGCCCATGATTTAATTAGTCTTCATTTTAATCACTAAATCAATTCATAATTAATTCAAGATTAAAACTAATTAAATAACATGACTTTATATTAATATATTATAACTTATAATATATTAATAAATCGTAAGTATACAATTCTCATAAAATTATCCATAAACAGTTTGGGTGAAGTGCAACCTAAATGGACCATGCCGGGTTGGGTCAAGTATATACCAAATAAGTTATGGACTTAGACACCTTATCCAACAGTCTCCCACTTGGATAAGTCTAATAACTGTATTTGCGTATGTTACTTCAGGAACCAACCAGCAATCGTAGCTCTCGAAAACTCTGTTGAACTATGAAGCGCCATTTTAGATAAGTGATCATATAATCCTCTGTTCTCATGATATCAGCCGGACAAATAAATGGAACAACGTCGTACTTATTGTCCAGCAGTTTGTTTCTCGATTTTTCCGATTTGTTTGACAAAGAACTAAATTGGACACATCAATTAGGTTCTGACCGGGCCCGGTACATAGGTCAAAACAAAATCATCGAGGGGCCCAGATATCGCTTCTAATCCTCCAAGGACTAGAAGGAACAGATAAACTTCGACTCATATACTTGTTTCTACTACTTGTTGAATTATACACAAAGGCACGTTTTATAACATCAAGTTACTGATGCGTTTACGTGAAATCAATGCACAACCAACTCATAGGTAACAACTCATATCTCTAGGTTTGAAGACTTATATGATATTACCGTCTCACGATCACTCGAGATAAATTCCATGAAGTGATACAAGTGAGCGTGGGTTAATTCCAATACTCATAACTTATGAGTACTCATGAATGTTGTAGCAACCATTGCTATGTCTAAACACGTTTAGCCATCTACAAACTCGATTCATGACAGTCTTAATTCATACCTACTTCCAACATATGAACGACTGTGGAGTGTTTAAATAACTTAGTCATTCGGAAAGAATAACCTAGCTATTCTGGAAGTCAAAACATGCAAAGTGAAACACAATAATAATCGAATCCAATATGGTCTCAGAACCATTTTGAATATAAATAGAACCACCTTTTATTTATCACCATATTGATTACACATTATTCATTGTATAATGTTTCAAATAATCAACTTAATACTTGAACAAAAACAACAGTTGTCCCATGCACCTAGCATGTACACTTTGTTTTTCTAAACAATAGTTATGCCATACTCCAAGTATGCACACTATGTTTGTGTATGATCTTTACTTTGTGAAATAGATCATTTGAACATGATTCCAATGATGCTCATTTCACAATCCCAAATCCTTATTGTAAATGTAAAAATTCCTAATTCCTACCATTTACCAAAAAAACTGTTAGATTTTAAACTTTTATGCAATGTTCCTCTTGTAATGATTATGCACAAAGTCACAAAACTTGTCAACAGTCATTAAAGAGTATTCCAAAGGAGATCAACTCTATGGAAACGAAGTCTCATATTCAAAGTACATTGCTTTGAACATCCTTCTTGCACTAAGGTTTTCTAATCTTACATAGATTGAATAACTTCCACCTATGGAGAAATTTCCATAGTCCCATTTTGACTATCACTTCTGAACAAGAGTTACCTCTTTTCAGAATATGTCAATATGGTCCTTTCCAACAATTTATATCCTACTTCCAACTGTCCCCGAGCAACCAATCTTTGGAGAACCTTAGATTGTACTTGACAATTGCTTAATCACTTTAGTCATATCCAATTCTAGACTTTTCCCTTCTTAATGCCCTAAGCATATGGAAAATTTAGAAAGGATAAATGTTATAGCACATGAAATCGATCCTATATCCGAAGCATATGGGACACGATTCATGATGTCTCACATAAAGACATGATACTAGACCAGTCTTTTGCTACAATAAGGATGAATATTATAGCACATGAAATCGATCCTATATCCGAAGTATATGGAACACGATTCATGATGTCTCACATAAAGACATGATACTAGACCAGTCTTTTGCTACAATATTTTTTATTTTCCATGTTTTCAAAATTTAACTATGAAGAGGGATGCCGTAATCATAATCGAATTTTGATAACGCAATATATATAGAATTTCTTTAAGTTGAACCATTCCAACATAAAATACATATATATATCCTTGACTAAAGATGATTAAAAACTCAATCTAAGCTTTTAGAATTGAAATGAGGTATAATTTCCTCTCCCTTAATTATAGCAAAACAACTTTTTCAACCCCTACAACTTTACGAATTGAAACTTTTGTTTTTCTATAATTAACATTGCTAACTTGCAACACTAAACATAATAATCATGCTCCCACTAACATGATGATTATCAGCATAACACTTATGCTCCCACTAGCTCTGACATATTTCCAGAAATCAGCTGGACTCCTGAAATTTAGATTCGTACACCCTCTCTTAGATAGCTCACATGTGTGTCTAAACAATTTCCAGAACTATGAAAAGGGATGCCGTAATCATAGTCTTAATTGTTTAGACCTTTGCCATTTCTCACAAGTCCATGTTAGTGTGCCGGTTAACCACACACACTCCACTAACGACTTTGAGAATGCAAACATCACAATTGCTATCTACTTAAAATCTTCTTAGTGAAAGCATTTCCTCACCATCATTTTCATGAATCGGAGAGAAACCTTATGACACTTAGATTTTATAGTGTATGAGTTTCTATCCATGTGAATTTGTCAAAACCATAATCACAAGACAAGGTTAGTGACAAATTAGCCTTACATGGATTGAACTTGTTCAATCTTAATTTCTTGTCACCTGGTAGCACAAGGCCCACCAATGCTTCCAAGCTGTTATGCACACAGTTTAGAACTAACAAAACTCATATGCATAGTCAACTTAATAGGAACAGACACAGAAACAAGAATTATGTCAACTTAATAGGTTGCAAACCTTAAGTCGTGTGCTAGTGATAAAACTCACAGAAACAAGAATTATGTCTACTTAATAGGTTGCAAACCTTAAGTCGTGTGCTAGTGATAAAACTCAGGTTTTACTCTTGATATCTTGAAATCCTTTCAGGATCTTAAAGACTCCCACTGTCCTCTTGACATATAAGTTTCCCTAGTCAAGGACCATTCCTTGACAAAACAAATATTCAAGGAATAGTGCGGACTCTTATCAAGATAAACACTTCACACAATTGGTCTTAGTTGGTCTTTGTCTTATCCAAGACATCACAACTTACCAATTTCAAATGTACAGGAGTAGAAAACATTTTACACTACATTTGATAAGTGTTTTAAACCTTACTTTATGTCACTCAATGTTACAATCTTGGAGTATGACTCTAAGAGTTGTTTTTGGAACGAAGTATGATCCATCTTCTTGATTTTAACCATTCCAACAATTCACGACCCCTCATATTAGTCATAACAATGCACTAAGATGTCCTTAGAGTATGAATTTGTGATATGGTTTCATAATCATTAAGATGATCATAAAACATGATACTAAATTACTCTCCCATCTTTTCAGATTTGAGAAACTTTTTATCTCTCTGCCAAATTTGATTCTTCTCATCCGTTCTGCCATACATTGAAACTTTTCCAATGTTACAGAATTATACTTAACCTTATAAGTATAACCATATTTACTAATCTGTAGTAAATCATGACGAATCGATCTTTGTGGTGGACCTTGACCAGCACACACCCAGTGTGCCTAACTCCTTAGTCCTTCAATTGGCTCACATATGCATGTGATCAATGAATTAGTCTCAATTTTACAAAGATGAGAATTCTCATTCATCATACAATACAACTTGTATGATTCCAAGTTTCTGTCTAACTGAAGCTTCGGTGATGAGAACCTTTCCTTATTTGGTAAATTCAGACACTACCACAAATGAGAGAATCAAACTCATATTTCCAATATTGCTAGAAACATACAAACATCAATTTTCCATAAATGCCATTGTAAGGGGATATAATATAAAATAAACTAAACAAAACTTTTATTTCTTTATAAAATGCGGAAAAATATTCCTTACAATGCATCTTCAAATGAAAACTATGATATTACATATTTCCTAGCAATCTATCATAACTTTTAAGTAGTAGCTCAAAAATCCGATCCTCGAACCATGCGATAGAAATCCATCTTCGTGATCAGATTCAGCACACTCTTATTTTAACCTTCCTTTTGCTAGATCCAGCTAAACATCAAGATGCAACCTAGTCACATCATGTAATAAGAATCAACAATTAGGAATTTTAACAAAGTTAGATAGTGGACTTACCTGAAGCCGAGTCAAACATTTTGTCTCTACTTGCTTTCAAACATTTCAGGTATTCAGGGCAGCTTCGCTTCCAATGTCCCTTCTCATGACAATAAAAACATATAGACTCTTTGGGAATGGTACATGAGACAATCACAGACTTAGCCTTTCCCTTTACCTTTTGGTCAACCGGGTTGACCAAGGCCGATCCCTTTTCATTGGGAAGAGAAAGCCATGTCCATGGAAGTTTGAGAATTAGACCTTCCATCAATATTTGCTTGACCATTGCGCCAAATCATTGCTGATTCAGCAGCAACAAGCAAATAAGAAAGATCTATTAGGGTTATGTCAGGATCTGTCATATGGTAGTCTTTAATAAACTCACCATACGACTCAGGAAGTGACTGAAGAACCCAGTCAACAGCAAACTTCCTTGAAATAACAGCACCCAACATTCTCAACCTGTCAATGTGTGACTTCATTCCTAAGACATGAGTGCACACATGTCTTCCATCTTTATGTTTCATTTCTAGTAGAGCTTGAGTGACCTTGAACCTTTCAAGTCTTCGGGCTTGTGGGTCAGGGAGAATAAATGGAGGAGGTGGAGGGAGTGAAGCATGATGTTGAGGGACATCATCTTCAAGAGGAAAGCTTGTTCCAAGCGATTTGGGAAGATCATAGTTGTCTGAACCAGACATCTACAATGGGAGAAAATCAAGTTAGTTGATTCAAGTCCTTAATATAACACCCAATATGAAATATTAAGGCTAGGACCCAACACAATATTTTATAACTTGGAAGAGGGATGCCGTAATCCAAGCTATAAAATATTTGAAGGTAGGCGAATGACGATTCACCAATTTCCACCATGAAAAACGAAATAATTTATTAGGTTTTAATTGGATTTGAAACTCCTAGATCTTTTGAGATTCATTGAACTTTTCAATGGCATGTTTCAATCTCGATTGTGCCCTCTCAAGTTTTGTGACTGGGATGCCGAGGATCACAAAACAAGGTGTGAATAACCATGCAAACTCACTAGGTACCCTTAATATTATCACCTAATCGATGTGCCGGTTAACCACACACGCTCCACCGATCTATGATAAACATTAAGTCACCCTTCGTGATCCTTACTAGTCCAAGTTAGTGTGCCGGTTAACCACACACGCTCCACCAACGACTTGGTAAGGTACAAAGTGTGAATTCCATTGACTAGCACCAAGTTCACATTTTTCCTAAAGTAACTAAGATTGGGAATTAAAATATTTAGTTACTTTATAATAATCATTATACTTTTAATGAGGATTTAAAGTCATTGTCCTACCCGTTCGGCTAACGACCCTCCACCGATCAAGGAAGCGGTGGGTGAGAGTGGACACCCATTAAGCTGCCATTTTATAGGCAACAACCTTATACCCCCCTTATAGACCGGCTTCGTGAATGAGGCCTACTAACGGTAGAACGACTTATTCTTATACATATATATAATAATTAACCATTAATGTTATAAATAGTATAAGTGTTGAATTTTAACTATTAAAACTCTAAGGGTTGGAATTAAAGTTTATTAAAGTGTGTGAAACTTTACAAATTCCAAAACTTGAGGGCAAGTTTTGTAACTATCCAAAACTTTTCATTTCATAACTTATGAATTAAAGGTTCATAAAAATGAAGACTCTTCATTTTTATGTAACTTATGTGTTTAAATGTGTGTTTAAAAGAAGTGACCTTTGGATATCCATAACTTGAGGACAAATTATGGACTCCATTAAAACACATAAAAATTAATCCAAAACAATTCAGCAAATAATTCCTATCATCTTCTAAATTCATAAGAACATGAACATGATCATCAAAGTTTCAAGAATTATATGAACACATACAAAGCATGAAATTTTGATATAAGCTATTGTAAATGGATTAGAACAACCATTACACCAACTAAAACAAGTTTTAAAACACCAAAACAGTTTAGGGTAATGTTTCTAGTCCATTTCCAGCAGCAAAAGTCGAAAATCTGCATTCTGAGGCTCCTACTCGCCGAGTGCACGAACCTACTCGGCGAGTAGGATGAGTTTAGTCATGGACTCGGCGAGTCCCCCCATGGACTCGGCGAGTTCATCATGCAGACAGCAAGAAAATCAACTTTTTCCACTATTTTGCATCAAGTATCAAACAAACAAGCCTAGGCTCTGATACCACTGTTGGGTTTTAAGCATTCTAACACTCCCTAAGTGTACATGCAACCCTAATAAACCTTGGATCTATGTTTGTCTAAGGTACATGCAAAATATTATTTTCCAAGGTTTATAACCTATCTAGCATGGCATGGGGTACTTTTAAACATAAAAGAACTAGATGAATTACATACCTTTTGTTGATTGTTGATTCCTTGGAGTTTGAGAGCCAAGCACCAATAATGTGAATGCCTCAAATGGAAATCACAAATCACCACAAACTTGGAAAATGTATGAGAGAGTATACTAACTCTTAGATTTCGGCCACCACTATTACACACACACTCGGGTGTTTTTCATGCAACATAAGCTTGTTTATATAGTGTGCATGGTTAGGGTGAAACCCTAATAACCCATGTCTTTTCCTCTTCCAAGGATCCATGGGTTAAAAGCTCCATGGATCATCCATGGACTTCCATATAAGCTTAGCCCATTAACAAATGAGCATTAGCCCACACCATATAAATACAATAGCCCATGATTTAATTAGTCTTCCTTTTAATCACTAAATCAATTCATAATTAATTCAAGATTAAAACTAATTAAATAACATGACTTTATATTAATATATTATAACTTATAATATATTAATAAATCGTAAGTATACAATTCTCATAAAATTATCCATAAACATTTTGGGTGAAGTGTAACCCAAATGGACCATGCCGGGTCGGGTCAAGTATATACCAAATAAGTTATGGACTTAGACACCTTATCCAACAGCTTTACCCCAACATTTTAGTAGATAAAAAAAAAATATATAAACATACATATACAACTTTAAATCATGTATAATATATCCATTCAATACTCAAACCAGACAACAGATAATATGCAACACATAGCACATATTATTATAGAGATACTTCATATCTATGTGTTAGAAGAAAGTAACTACACACTCACTTGATCAGAAGATGATCGGACAGCACTACGACTTTAAAAGTAGTATTCTTCGGTGAAACCGGGATCACTTCGCACACCAGACTTCTCGCGGCAGAGCTTCGGCTCGGAAACTCTTTTCTTCTCGGGATCTTCGGGCTTCGGGACTTGCTTCGGGTCTCGGGATGATACCGGGGCTTCGGGGGTACTTCTTTGCACGTAAATCGAGGTAATATGGGAGACAGAAGGGTGAATTAGCAACCTTGGCCGGCTGCCCCTTCAAATCTATTTATAGGGCAAATTTTTCATTTGCCACGTCGTGGACAGTGTTACCACGTCGTGGGCTTGAACGTCATTGCATGCGTCATCGTCCACTTGCTTTGTCAGGCTCCAGAAGGCGTCAGAAGCCATGCCACGTCATGACCACTGTTTTCACGTCGTGGTCTCTCACAATTTTAGGGTTTCACGTCCCGAACTTCAGAAGTTCATAACTTTCTCATACGAACTCCGTTTTCGACGTTCTTTATATCGACACGTAGGTGAGATTATGCTCTATAACTCTCGTTTAGACTCCGTTGGCTAATTTTGATTTTAACTTTAATATATTATTAATATATTATTTTTAGTAGGCCGGGACAGGAAAACTCCGTTCGAAATTCACAACTCCTTCATCTGAACTCCGTTTTCGTCTCTCTTTTTATCGTTGGACTACTATCGATGAGATATTCAATTCTCATTTAGAAAGTTTTGGCTAGATATCACTCGATCTCAATCTCGAGTTTCGAGCTGCATACTGCTAAGCTGAAACATAGAAAAATCATAACTTCCTCATACGAAGTCAGATTTGGGCATTCTTTTTATGCACGCTCTCGGTTTAACGTATTCTACGACTTTCGTTTAGGTTACTAAGGCTAGATATCGCTCTATATTAAATTCGTATTTTACGTCATACAGTGTCGTGCCGGTTCTGTCGCGAAACTTCGACAGATCATAACTTCTTCGTTATAACTCGGATTTCGGCATTCTTTATATATTCGGAAACCTCGTCACGACCACTACGTTTTCGTGTATCAATATTGGGTTTATCTAACATTTCCTTTTCACGCTTATTTTTATTCTTAATTCATTTAAGACACACAATTAAGCACAAAACACACAATACTCAAATAATACACTTCTATTATTTCAAAATGGGTTACAAAGGTCAACCTAGACTATCACATCATCATTAATGCCTGGCCCAGAAACACGGGCGTTACACGATGCTTCAGGAATCCGATTATCATTAGCATGAACTTTAGCATCTATAGCTCTGTCTAGAATACCAAAAATCAAATCATAGTCAATATCAAAAGAATTCACAATTGCTGACTCATCATTTGAATGTTTCCTCAGTTTTTCTTGTTCCCTTATTCAACACCCGATATGAAACAGAGTTATGCGAGTATCCCAAGAAAATTCCTTCATCAGCTTTTGACTGAAATTTGAAAGATTATCTTTGAGATTTATGATAAAGCACCTGCATCCAAAAACCTGAAAGTATTTAACATTAGGCTTTTGATTGTTAAGGATTTCATAAGAGGTGATGTTAAAACAACGATGAATGAATGAACGATTTTGTGTAAAACACGCTGTCGATACTGCTTCTGCCAATAGATATTGAGGCATATTCGCATATGTCAACATTGTTCTTGCTGCTTCGTATAGTGAGTGATTTCTCTGTTCAACAACCCCATTTTGTTGCGGTGTATAAGGAGATGAGAAGTTATGCGTAATCCCTAATTCAGCCAAGAATAAATGAAGAACTTGATTCTTGAATTCTGAACCATTATCATTTTTGATTCTCCAAACTTTCTTCCTCAAACTGAGCTCAATGCTTTTAATGAAATCAATCATCACTTGAGTTATTTCTGAATTCTAACGAAGAAAGAAAACCCAAGTAAACCTTGAAAAGTCATCAACAATAACCAATATGTACTTCGTCTTATTGAGAGTCTCAACAGTCGAAGGTCCACAAAGGTCAATGTGAAGAATTTCCATAGGTTTGATGATCTTTGAGTCGATAACAATTGGATGAAATTCATGATGTTGCTTTCCTTGTTCACAAGCTGCACATAACCAATCGTTATCAAATTTTAATACAGGTAAGCCACGAACAAGATCATGTATAACTAGCTTGTTGAGATTATTGAAATTCAGATGAGAGAGTCTTCGATGCCACAACCAGCTGAGGTCTGATTAAGCTTTTGATAGTAAGCATACAGAGGGAACACCAACTATGGGCTTCATGTCAAGTGTAAACATGTCATCTTTCCTTTTCGACTTGAGTATAACTTCCTTCGTTTCTTTGTTAGAGATGACACATCCTTCTTCATCGAAGACTACTTGATTGACAGTGCCCACAACAAGTTGAGAAGCACTTATCAAGTTGTGCTGTAAGCCTTAGACATATACCACTCTATTTAAATTAAACTTCCCGTTCGTTACCTTGCCATAACCTTTCACTTTGCATTTTTGATTGTTTCCAAACTTCACTACTCCAACATCATCCAAACTTTGATAGTCTCGTAGATTCTCCATTTGACCTGCCATTTGACGAGAGCAACCACTATCGATATACCAATGCTCATCGTATTGCTCGTCACACAGTGCCTGCGACCATTCAAAAGAATTTAGGTCCCAAGGATTTTTTGGGTCTTTGGATATTAGTTTGAAATGCATTGTAAAATGTAGAACCTAGCACCCAATTTCGAGCCTTTGACTTTAAACTATCTATTAAGTCAACTTCGACGGATGTGGGCATTGAAATGTAACCATTCAATGGTCTAGGTTCGACATTGACTTTTCCTTTTCCATCTACAGTTTGTTTTGTTTCAACCTTTGTTTTGAGAATTTCTTTCCACCGTTTCACTGATGGATTTGACTCTAGTGATGACGAACTACCATTTGAGGAATCATTTAAGTAGCTTTCATAAGCATACTTAATTTGCTCTTCAGAGTACTTTCTCGATTGGTATTGCTTGCCTTTTCCTTTGAGCCAGTGGTTGATATTCTTCACATCATTTCTCCCTTTCACAAAAGAAGCTTTGACTTTCTGCTTTGACTCAGGATTTGGAAAGTGGGGTTTTGTTGGTTTAAATGGTTCATATTTCTTCCATTTTACTTCCAATTTTTCAAAATTTCGTTTTGGAAAAAATGGATTTGGAGAATTTTGAAATCGATTTTGATATTGCTTATTATAACCAACCGATGTTCGATTAAAAACCTTTTGTCCTTGTGGAAATCTTCTTTGACTTTAAGCTTGATTGAAATTTATTTGTTCATTACTATGAACAACATTTCTTTGATTTTTTTTTTCAGAAAACCTTTCATTTTGAGGATATGGTACAAAATTCCTTGGCCGTTGGTTTTGAACAAAAGTTACATTTCCTTGTTTTTGAACAGTTGGACTTCGAACTTGTTTTTGAACATTAGATTGACCTTTTGGAAAATTATTTTGCTTTTGAATGGACTTGTTTTGAACAAAAGTCTTATTTTGAGAAAAATTCTTAACTTGTTCAGTTGATTTTTGCTTAAGAACTTTTTGTTTTTGAAAAGTCTTGACATTTTTCCAATAGACTTTGTTTCATGCTTTTGACATCAAAACACCTTCTTCTTTTGCAACTTTTTGAACACTTTCAATGAAGATTTATGACTTTCTCTTTTGATTTTTTGAAACAGTTTCTTTTGTTTGATCATCAACTTTTGATTTTTCAGATTTTACTTCCTAAACTCGTTTCGATTTTTGTCTTTGAAAAGTAGTTGAGTATTTGTTTAAACTATTTTCAACTGTGATTTGGTTCGAGAAGAAGCCTTCTTTTGTCACAACTTTATTGTCTTCATCAACAATTTGTTTGATTTTATGATTCACCTTGTCAGCATTTCCAGAAGTGACAAGCACTTGATTAGGAAATACAACCTCATCAGTTCATTTGAATGATGGATAGACGACTGAATTTGATTCACGATAATGAGGACCTTTGTCTTTTCGCACGTCTTCAAACTACTCTGTTTCTTCAAAGACTTGTTCGACAACAACCCTGGGAATAGGTGTTTCTTTCGCAACATCATCCTCATCGCTATCACTATCATAGTCTTTTACAATAACGTGATCATAATAAAAAAAACTATCGATGTAGAAGGTTGATCAGTGTTAACCTTTGCCATTGAATCATGACAAATTTCTTTTCCCTTGGCCATCAAAGTGACATTAAAGATAGATAAATGAGAACAACCAACAGTTTCCTTTTCCTCAATTCCACTGATATTATCAGAATTATCTTCGATATCAGCAAAATTTTGTTGAGAATCTAATGTCGAATTCTCAGTCATGTTCAAAATTTTAACTTGCTCATTTTTAGTGAGTGTTTAATTAACAATCATAAGAAGTAATATCAATTTTGACTATTCCGTAAGCATATGAATCATTAGGCACTTTATAAAATTCTAATATTTTCTTTTCGCAATCATAAGAAGTAATATCAACCTTCTCTCTTTCATATTCTAAGAAAGGTAATAACTTCCTATGTTGCTCTTTGCAAATGTCTATAGAGTGATGGAGTTCAGTTAATTTGGCATACAATCTCTTAGCTCTATTACAATATATGTTTCGTTGTTTCACTAACAAAATACCGTCTTCTCTAACTGAATCCCTATTTAGAGTGATATTTCGCAATTGCAGCTCTAGACTATCAATTATACTCTTCTTAGACTGTAAACAATTTTGAGCATCTAATAACAATGTTTTCGAACGTACAGTTTCGCTACTAAAAGAAATTATCATATCATTAACATATGAGAGAGTATCATGAAAATAAGATAAAATTGTAAGATAAGAACTTGAAGGAATGTTAAAAGTTTAAAGAAGATAACATACCTTCGATGTCATAGGTGACTTATCAGCTCCGGTTGACACGAAACACCTTCTAGTGACTTTTTCCTCTTTCGAAGTGTCTTCTTCAATTTGTGCAAACATCACACCATGAGTAGGGTTTCTCATTTCTTCATCATCTGAACCAGATGACCATATTTGGTAATGACAACCCTTTGGTCTTTGCTCTTACCTCCTCCAGTCTTTAAACATAGTATGCTTCGTCTTTTACTCTCTTCTGTTTCTCTTTCTTCCTTTTCAGTATGCAGTCTTTTGCAAGATGATTTACACCATTACAGTAATTAAAATCGAATCATGAATTTCCCTTCAGCTTTTTCTCACTCTTCTCAACAACAATCTTACTTTCTTTCTTCTCTTCCTTCGACTCCACTCTAGTGCCTTTTCCAGACGAAGTGTTACCCTTGAATTCATTGTTGCTTTTGTTTTTGGGTTGAAAGGCTTCTTGAAGAAGCTTTTAACTTTATTGTTAGAATAAAATGTCACAACCTCATTCTCTGAATTCACCAAAAATCATTCATTTTCAGAACCATCTTGTTCAACAGTTTCGATCTCAGAGTCCTTTACTGACACTTTTGACATTAAGGCCAAAGGACCTCCTAGACTCATATTTCATTCTTCTGCTATTTCATCGATTTTGCTCTCATGAGCTTTGAGCACATTATACAAATCTCCTAAAGAATAGCCAACAAAACTTTGATGAGTTTTTATCATAAGGCTGATGTTCCTCCACTCCTTTCGCAATCCCATCAGAAATGTAAGGTTGTATTCAAGAGTTGATCTCTTAACACCATAGAGATTGCACTTGAATATCAACTCATTCAAGCGATCATAGTAGAGCTCGATGGTTTCACTTTCCTTCTGCTTGAATTCACCTAGTTCCAGTAAACATTGCTTCATAGAGCTCTTCTTCGTCTTTTCACTTCCTTGATACTTTTCTTTCAATGTACCCCAAATCTCTTCTGCAGTATTGCATCCTCGAACAAAGTTGTAAACAACCGGTGGAAGAGCACCGTGAAGTTCACGAAGAAAATTCTTATCATTAGCCTCATACTTATCCTTTTGAGCTGCCATACCAGTGGTTGAACCTGCATTTCCTACTTCAACAAACATTTCAGGATGATAATTTCCCTTAGTGACACATCGCCAGAGATCTTCATCGATCCTATTGAGGTAATCCATGCGATCTGCTCACTGCTCGTAATACTCCGGAATGAGAATTGGAATCTTAGTGGAAGATCTAAGCAGATGAGAAAAGCTAGACATTGTGTTCATGTTGAATTTCGCCATTTTCTTACGGACAAAAAGTGACGATGAGATTCAGAAAAACGAGAACTAAAGAATAAAACAACCAGTAAACGATCAGGAAACACTCGTTCTATCAAACGAATTTTAGAATCGAAACAAATCAACTGAGTAGAACAAGTTTTCTTAATCAATAGTGCGGAAATATTTGAATCGGAAGGAGCGATTAAAAACTATTGAAAAAGACGAGAAAAATAGTATCAACTGAATGAATCCTGCTTTGATACCAACTGTAGTTTGTTTGAATCGAGTTTGTAAAATAAAATCAAGAACATAATGCACTAAGAACACAATCGTAAATAAGTTATGTTTGGATCGTTGATTTATTTGAAAGAGTACACAATACAAGAGAGAATGTATGAACAAAATGCTCAAAAGCATACTCCTTACTTCTATACTAACATTATTTATAGGGTACATCAGATAACAAAAAATATGTAAAGACTAAACGTTAAGCTTCGACATCTAACAGTGCCTTACAAAATACATAGCAAAGTTCTAGACTTCGACACTAAACAAACCATAAGTACTTCGACATCTCACTAGACATTTTGCCCTAACAAAAAAAGATTAGGTTTTCAAAACCTAACCCCAATCACAAGAAGCATGGCGATAAAAACGAGGCGAAATGGTGTGAAAACTACAGAAGGAAGCATTTTGGACGATGCAAAGAAGAGGTAACCTGCTTCAGTTATGGAAAGATTAGTCACTACTCTAGCAACTGTACCCAAAGCATATGTTATAAGTGTGGAGAAGTAGGGAATTTCAGGAATAACTACCCAAGAAAGAAAAAAAACTACCCCACTGAATGTACCATTAAAACCACAGCCACAATCATTTCAGGTGACTCTCAAGACAGTAAAGTAGGAAGCAGATGTAGTTTTCGGAAGCCAATAGAAGGAAGCTGCTTATCCATGATGTTTATGATATAAAGTTGTCATACCATATAGATATTATTATGTGATGTAGCCTGATGTAAAGATGCATGAAGTACGGTGAACTTGAATAACAGTGTAAGTATTTTCAAGAAATAATACATCCCTAACTATGTTATACTATTCGATGCGCTATATTGCTATATGATTTTGGTGACTTGACGAACTGCAAGGAAATTCTTAGGACGAGTATGAGTAGGTGTAGAAAGTAGTAGAGACCTATGCTACCGGAAGCACAAGACTCACACTTGGATCAGGAAAAGTCACAAGGTTACTGAGGCACTAGTAGTTGAATTCGTCTTGTTCATTTCAATCATTACCTTCATTTTAGTGATGAATACGAAGATGATTGTTCATTCGGACCTCAGAGGTCGTCAAATACAATTAATATATGCGAAGTGAGTTACTTAGTTCAGAGAACCATGATCGATGTAGTTTCCGACTTTAGTTAAACAGATTGAAGGAAAAGATAATCGAAGCGGTTGAAAGCCGTCACTAAAGCTAAGCAGCATGTAGCTAGAAATGATACCTGCTATGATGTGGTTGTACGACATTAGAACACGAGGGAAGGTATCTTCTGTGCTATAGTCTAACTCAAAGAGACCCGAATCTAGCCATTGCATCATACGATGAAAGATCACTAAAGTGTGACCCAACAGTCTGTTGCGATAGTCGAAGTAAAGGCCTCATCTTGGGTTAAGTCTGTTCTAAAAGGAGCAGGAATATCCGATAAAGATCAAGTTTGTAACTCTAAGGTTTAGACCGAAGGTCCAAAATAAAATAAAGAGCAAATGCAAGGTTGAGCACTGCCAGCAGTAAGAAGTTCAAGAGTTTGATAATCGTTTAGAAAGACATAGGAGTTACGGTTATTAGCTAGGATGGAAAGGTAACATGCAGAATCATTATACAAGCCTTGTTTTATTGGTGATTCGAGGACATAATCATCCTAAGGGGGATATAATTGTAACGCCCGCAACTTTGGGCTAGATAGTTAAGATATAAATAGAAATAAAACAACATTTTGACAGAAGATTATTTAGGATAAATAATCTTAACCAAAGTTATATTATATGTGACAAGGATTCAATACATATAATGTAACGACGTAAATTTCCAAAACAATTTTTCATTTTCAATCATAATAAATTTCATAAGAACAATTTCAAAACCCATTGTATCACATATTAACTCAATAAACAACCCCAGAATCTCAAGTACATAAATCTTCATCAGTGTGTATAGATCATGCCGGCGCCTTCCCGCGATCCTCGCTAGTACCTGAAACACATATCACATAACATGGTAAGCATAAATTCTTAGTGAGTTCCCCAAAATACCACACACAACACATACGCCACTCAAGGCCATAGCTCTATGGGACCTTCCGATCCATGTGTCTCAGGGGACTTCCGTCCCAACCCTGGTAGACCTTCCGGCTCTACCCGTAATGACCTTCCGGTCCTCATCATCTTGACCTTCCGGTCCATACACTGTTGACCTTCCGGTCCATATCATAATGACCTTCCGGTCCATACCATACTACTCATAACATAACACAGCACATACATATCACATAACAACATATATCACATATTCTGCATAGCATATAAGACCTTCCGGTCACACATCATTACCACTCTAGGTAAAGTATAGTGAGAAGACTCACCTCGCATGATGTCGGATACCCTCTCGTGCTCGAGAACCCGACCTAGCCTCCTCCTATCAAAATGATAACATCTCTAATCAAAATCCTCTCAGGTTCTCATCCCTAATAATGGGTAGAAGACCATTCTACCCCTCTCTGACCTCTCTTGAATCAGCTTGACCAAAACCCCAAGGTCAACTGAAGTCAACTCTAGACAACGGTCAAACTTTGACCAGACTCGTCGAGTGCACATGGGTGACTCGGCGAGTCCAAGAGTGTCCTCTGAATCCTCCTATAACCTCTCTCGTCTCGTCGAGTTACCCCTTCACTCAACGGGTTACCACGGGTCACGAATCGCGGGGCAACCCGACTCGACTCGTCGAGTCCCCATATGGACTCGGCGAGTTCCCTCCATGGCAACACTCAAATGACCTTCTGAGGTCAGATCTGTTTCTCTAACCTATAGATCTGACCTTCCCATACACAATAATCACATAAAGGTCCAACCTTTACACTCATGCAACACTAATAGGGCTTCTTTTGGTGAAATAACTTCTAAAATGGCAACCTAGGTTCATATCTCCAAAGGAATAGTATAAAGCAGGATGTTTGGGACTCTCTGGACCTCTTAAGATCCAGATCTAAGAAGCATTCCACCTTGGGATCTCATATACTTTGAATCCAAGCTAAAGAAGGCATAAGAAAACCCTAGATTCAACTAGATCACCATATACACGAGAATGAGCATAGATTAATACCTCTAACAGCCTCTTCTGATCAAATAGAAGTAGACCTAAGCTCCACAATCCGTCTAGCTTACCCTCATTCCTTCTTTCTTGCAAAGATCACACTAGAAGTGGTGAATATGGCCTCCTTTCTCACTCACAACACTCTCTGGTTCTCTGGTGCTCTCAAGGGTGAAGGTGGCCGCAAATGAGGCCATAAGATCCCTTAAAATGGGCACATACCCGAGGATTTAGGGTTTCGGTCCACAGCGTGGACTCGTCGAGTCCACCCATCGACTCGTCGAGTCCCTTCATTAATCCAGTCAGCAAATCGCGATCCTACTCGACGAGTCTAGGCGTCAACTCGTCGAGTCCCTCCTCATAACTCAAAAAGAAATACTCAAATTGTCATGCCTGGAAATCCGGATGTTACAATTCTCCCCCACTTGAAATAGATTTCGCCCTCGAAATCGCTCCTCAACCACATAGATAGAAACCAAACACTTGAAAAGCACCACTGAGAGGTTTTCACACCAAATCGATATCTTTCTCCATGAATACCTGGATCCGACCAGGAACTCCAAATTTGGAACAAAACCGGCCCATCTGTCGCTAAAATACCCTTTTCTGACCTTCCCATAATCGGGAAACTCTAGTGGCCTGGCCCACCGCCAGACCGCCCACTCATGCTATCACCATGATATTCGCTCTTCGAACATCAAACCCTGATAACTCACTGCTCCTCTGATTCTCACAAGACAAAATCCGACAATCGGCTACCGATCACTCATACCAACGTACCAAAACAGTCTGAATCACGCCCCATGGAACGAAAGGGTTTACATCCCACCAGGGCTCATCCACTGAACTACTATCAGAATCTATCCGAACAATAAACTTTCAACATCCTGTTCTCTGAAAAAAGAGAATCATGCTCGCTCAGAAGTCCTCAGACATCTAAAATCATAAGCCTCAGCTGCATCCCTCGTATCCCTTTTTAACACTGAGTACCAGGTCTGATCTCGACCCAACAGTTGAACCTCCAGGGTCATCCGTTGCATTATCCCAACCGTCTCCATGGTTTCCTTCTTACTATAACCACATCGGCCCAATGTGACACACAAGTAACGAAGTCCGCTTAACCCTAAGTGAATGCTACCTTCCCAACTGGAGATCGACTCAACCCCGACCTCTGTCATCTGTTACTCATCGTTCCATGCCACTTGCGGTACCTCCCGTACCCGAGTACTGACCCACACAGGTCTAAGACATCAGATGACAAACAATACTCCTCAACATGGAACCCACCTCAGAATCCAGAATCTCATCTCGCCTATCCAACGCACCACCAGAGCCAAACTCAAACTCGAGAGTTTGGTCCGACCCAGAGTTGGACCCACTCGTCCCAACGAAGCACTCAACTCAGAACTCATTTCCCGCAACCCATGCGTACCTCACTTATCTCATTCTTTCGGATTGCGATGACCACACCTTACTCAGAACATAATGACTCCCTATCATTAAGGAGACCCCGGTCTCGCCCCTGGTCCGACCACCAGGTTCCCAAAAACTCATAAATTAGGGCCACCCCATGCCTAAAACTCTTCTGAGCCATGCTCTGATCAAAGAGTACTTTATCATGACAACTTCTCGCTGACTAGTGTGTACTACGTCTTCCCGTAGCGTCACATCAACCTCTCACTGACTGGTGAGTACTACGGCTTCCCGCGGTATCACCACAACCTCTCACTGACTGGTGAGTACTACGGCTTCCCATAGCATCACAAAAACCTCTGACTAGTGAGTACTACGGCTTCCCGTAGCATCACAACAACCTCTGACTAGTGAGTACTACGGCTTCCCGTAGCATCACAACAACCTCTGACTAGTGAGTACTACGGCTTCCCGTAGCATCACAACAACCTCTGACTAGTGAGTACTACGGCTTCCCGTAGCATCACAACATCCTATGACTAGTGAGTACTATGGCTTCCCGTAGCATCACAACAACCTCTCACTGACTGGTGAGTACTACGGCTTCCCGCGGTATCACCACAACCTCTCACTGACTGGTGAGTACTACGGCTTCCCGTAGCATCACAACAACCTATGACTAGTGAGTACTACGGCTTCCCGTAGCATCACAACAACCTCTGACTGATTCACAATCCGCGGATCAATCATAGATAGGTGCATGCACTTACCCAAATTATGCATCACTATATCTGACGGCAATCGTCATAACAAAACACCCTTCCCTGCTACGATCCATATTCTTGGACAATCTCACTTGCTGTCATTAACCAAAAGGGCTCCCACTGGAATCATCGATGCTTGACCCACCACTTGCCGTCTCCACTCAAGACTCAAAATTATCCGAAATCCAAAGCATTAAATTTGGATACCTCGATACACCACATAGGACCTCACGACCTCTCGTCTCATCCACTGATCTTCCTGTTCCACAACCTAAAATTGGTTGTCTAATCAACTTCTGCCCTTTCCAAGCTGAATAACAGCCCCATCATTGAACCAGAATTTCTCAACCGCCGAACTCACCCTACGAGCCAACCATATCGAATTCACCATTATGACCTTGAAGAATTCCCGTTCACCCCAAGGTCTCCAATCAACGACCACTTGCCGTGGAGGCACTCGTCCTTTTCAAACATAACACATGCATTATCTCGCTCTGCACCTCGTCTCAATCACCAACAACCTTGGGCTCAATGAATTCGCACCGCCGGTCTCTATATCCAGATCTCCAACCATTCTCGATCGAATCTCTGATCCCCTCAATAAAATACCCGGTTCTCCCCCACTTAGGGTTCAAACCATCCCCAATCGGCACACCAGCAATCTATCACACCGACTGTTTCCACCAGTAATCATCGCACCTACTCTTGGAAGGTGCTACGCAACGCTCGATGATCTCCCGACAGAGATCGAGCAACTCCAAATGCCTTGAAATTTAGATGAAATCCTCAGAACTTCCCACCATGACTGCCTCTAGTCATTCAGAATTTCACACCATTCCATCACCGGACCTCTCAACTGTCCAGTATTAACCCTGACTCTTAGTCTGGAAGTAATGATCTACCGTACTCCTCATCATCGACTCCTCAACCAACGTTCCATCACGTTACTTATCATAAGAGCAGAAACCATATTTCCACTCTTAATACCCATCAAAGACAATAAGGGCCACCGCCCTGATATACTCCTATTGATCGTCCGACGTTGTAGCTAACACATGCCCTACTATACTCAATTAGGGTGTATCCTGGTCCTTGACCATCTCAGTCCCCACTGACGACCTGTTCAAGCTATATCTTTACCTCGCGGCAGACCTACTGCCATATACTCTGGTTGGAGATCACCATCCGCGCAATCCCACAGGGCTCACCCCCAAACTCAAAAACCGAAATCTCATCACCTCTTACGTCTCCCACAGGAAACGGAAATAACACCAATCGGGTCACAGAAAGTGACCTCTCCACTATCGGCCGGTCGCCCAGCCCAGACCGTATTCTCCCATAATGCACCATCCCTACTCATCCCTGAGTCTTGCGACTCCAACTGGCATATCACCCACAATCCCTTGGAGCTCACTCGATTTCCCTTTTCAAGGGATGCTCCACTAAAACTTGGTCATCAAGGCCTTCTGGCCCCATACTCATTCACCACTGATCTCAATCTAGACAATCCCCACGGAATAACCGGTAAAAACCAGAAATACTAACCGCCACATGTCATGGTACTCAAACCGCATGGCCACCTCTCGATCTGCTATGAATCATGGTACCTGCACCATGTTATCTCCTCTTAATCTTCTACAAATCATGGTACTAGAACCATGTTCCCTCTTCTCATTCCACCTCACATCATGGCACTTGAACCATGAGACCACCTCTCGACCTGCTACAACTCATGGTACTCAAACCATGACGTCACTTCTCCATCCGCTACTTATCATGGTACTCGAACCATGACATCACTTCTCAATCCGCTATTTATCATGGTACTCGAACCATGTCATCACTTCTCAATCCGCTACTTATCATGGTACTCGAACCATGTCATCACTTCTGAATCCGCTACTTATCATGGTACTCGAACCATGACATTACTTCTCAATCCGCTACTTATCATGGTACTCAAACCATGACATCACTTCTCAATCCGCTACTTATCATGGTACTCGAACCATGACATCACTTCTCAATCCGCTACTTAAAATCCTCCGGATTAGCCTTCCGGATCGCCGCGGTCATCTCGTCATGAATCATACGGCGAATCTCATCATCGCTAACACCGCTGCTCTCCGGTGTGTATGGTGTACCAACCATGATGTCTCTGAAACACAACACAAAGATACCAGAGACTCGATTGAGTATACTCGCACTCTCAGGACAGTAAAAGTAGGAAGCAGGTGTAGCTTTCGGAAGCCAATAGAAGGAAGCTACTTATCCATGATGTCTATGATATAAAGTTGTCATACCATATAGATATTATTATGTGATGTAGCCTGATGTAAAGAGGCATGAAGTACGGTGAACTTGAATAACAGTGTAAATATTTTCAAGAAATAATACATCCCTAACTATGTTATACTATTCGATGCGCTATATTGCTATATGATTTTGGTGACTTGACGAACTGCAAGGAAATTCTTAGGACGAGTATGAGTAGGTGTAGAAAGTAGTAGAGACCTATGCTACCGGAAGCAGAAGACTCACACTTGGATCAGGAAAAGTCACAAGGTTACTGAGGCACTAGTAGTTGAATTCGTCTTGT
Source organism: Lactuca virosa (assembly GCF_052849685.1). Classification (NCBI taxonomy): domain Eukaryota; kingdom Viridiplantae; phylum Streptophyta; class Magnoliopsida; order Asterales; family Asteraceae; genus Lactuca; species Lactuca virosa. Next base: position 148,422,244 of record NC_136429.1, on the reverse strand, counting down.
TCATTTCCATCATTACCTTCATTTTAGTGATGAATACGAAGATGATTGTTCATTCGGACCTCAGAGGTCGTCAAATACAATTAATATATGTGAAGTGAGTTACTTAGTTCAGAGAACCATGATCAATGTAGTTTCCGACTCTAGTTAAAAAGATTGAAGGAAAAGATAATCGAAGCGGTTGAAAGCCGTCACTAAAGCTAAGCAGCATGTAGCTAGAAATGATACCTGCTATGATGTGGTTGTACGACATTAGAACATGAGGGAAGGTAAATTCCGTGCTATAGTCTGACTCAAAGAGACCCGAATCTAGCCATTGCATCATACGATGAAAGATCATTAAAGTGTGACCCAACAGTCTGTTGCGATAGTCGAAGTAAAGGCCTCATCTTGGGTTAAGTCTGTTCTAAAAGGAGCATGAATATCCGATAAAGATCAAGTTTGTAACTCTAAGGTTTAGACCGAAGGTCCAAAATAAAATAAAGAGCAAATGCAAGGTTGAGCACTGCCAGTAGTAAGAAGTTCAATAGTTTGATAATCGTTTAGAAAGACATAGGAGTTACGGTTATTAGCTAGGATGGAAAGGTAACATGCAGAATCATTATACAAGCCTTGTTTTATTGGTGATTCGAGGACATAATCATCCTAAGGGGGATATAATTGTAACGCCCGCAACTTTGGGCTAGATAGTTAAGATATAAATAGAAATAAAACAACATTTTGACAGAAGATTATTTAGGATAAATAATCTTAACCAAAGTTATATTATATGTGACAAGGATTCAATACATATAATGTAACAACGTAAATTTCCAAAACAATTTTTCATTTTCAATCATAATAAATTTCATAAGAACAATTTCAAAACCCATTGTATCACATATTAACTCAATAAACAACCCCAGAATCTCAAGTACATAAATCTTCATCAGTGTGTACAGATCATGCCGGCGCCTTCCCGCGATCCTCGCTAGTACCTGAAAGACATATCACATAACATGGTAAGCATAAATGCTTAGTGAGTTCCCCAAAATACCACACACAACACATACACCACTCAAGGCCATAGCTCTATGGGACCTTCCGATCCATGTGTCTCGGAGGACTTCCGTCCCAACCCTGGTAGACCTTCCGACTCTACCCGTAATGACCTTCCGGTCCTCATTATCTTGACCTTCCGGTCCATACACTGTTGACCTTCCGGTCCATATCATAATGACCTTCCGGTCCATACCATACTACTCATAACATAACATAGCACATACATATCACATAACAAGATATATCACATATTCTGCATAGCATATAAGACCTTCCGGTCACACATAATTACCACTCTAGGTAAAGTATAGTGAGAAGACTCACCTCGCATGATGTCGGATACCCTCTCGTGCTCGATAACCCAACCTAGCCTCCTCCTATCAAAATGATAACATCTCTAATCAAAATCCTATTAGGTTCTCATCCCTAATAATGGGTAGAAGACCATTCTACCCCTCTCTGACCTCTCTTGAATCAGCTTGACCAAAACCCCAAGGTCAACTGAAGTCAACTCTAGACAACGGTCAAACTTTGACCAGACTCGTCGAGTGCACATGGGTGACTCGGCGAGTCCAAGCATGTCCTCTGAATCCTCCTATGGCCTCTCTCGGCTCGTCGAGTTACCCCTTCACTCAACGGGTTACCACGGGTCACGAATCGTGGGGCAACCCGAATCGACTCGTCGAGTCCCCATATGGACTCGGCGAGTTCCCTCCATGGCAACACTCAAATGACCTTCTGAGGTCAGATATGTTTCTCTAACCTATAGATCTGACCTTCCCATACACAATAATCACATAAAGGTCCAACCTTTACACTCATGCAACACTAATAGGGCTTCTTTTGGTGAAATAACTTCTAAAATGGCAACCTAGGTTCATATCTCCAAAGGAATAGTATAAAGCAGGATGTTTGGGACTCTCTGGACCTCTTAAGATCCAGATCTAAGAAGCATTCCACCTTGGGATCTCATATACTTTGAATCCAAGCTAAAGAAGGCATAAGAAAACCCTAGATTCAACTAGATCACCATATACACGAGAATGAGCATAGATTAATACCTCTAACAGCCTCTTCTGATCAAATAGAAGTAGACCTAAGCTCCACAATCCGTCTAGCTTACCCTCATTCCTTCTTTCTTGCAAAGATCACACTAGAAGTGGTGAATATGGCCTCCTTTCTCACTCACAACACTCTCTGGTTCTCTGGTGCTCTCAAGGGTGAAGGTGGCCGCAAATGAGGCCATAAGATCCCTTAAAAAGGGCACAGGCCCGAGGATTTAGGGTTTCGGTCCACAGCGCGGACTCGTCGAGTCCACCCATCGACTCGTCGAGTCCCTTCATTAATCCAGTCAGCAAATCGCGATCCTACTCGACGAGTCTAGGCGTCAACTCGTCGAGTCCCTCCTCATAACTCAAAAAGAAATACTCAAATTGTCATGCCTGGAAATCCGGATGTTACATATAAAGAACTATAAAATCCGACTTCGTATGAATAAGTTATGCATCTTTTAAGTTTCACAATTAAACGAACACAGCTACGTGCATCGTAAAAAGTGAATTTTTGATAGATTGCTTATTAGGCTAAGTAATGTAAACGAAAGTCGTAATAATCTTAAAACTGAGAGCGTGCATATAGAGAACGTCCAAATGTGACTTCATATGAGGAAGTTATGATTTTTTGAAGTTTCAGCTCAGCAGTGCTAACACAAATTTTGAAATTCAAATCAGTTAAGTGTTAGACAAAACAATTTAAATGAGAATTGAAGATCTTGTGATTAGGAACCCATCGATATAAAGACATTTGAGAACGGAGTTCATATGAAGGAGTTATGAATTCCGCACAGACTTTAATAGTCTAAGCCTTCTAAAGACAATAAATAAAATATAAAGTGAGAGTTAGCCGATGGAGTCTAAACGAAAGTTGTAGATCTCATCTATAGATACGCATGGATATAAAGAACGGTGAAAATGGAGCCCAAACAAAGAAGTTATAAATTTTTGAAAAAACTGGAAACTGCGCGTGCAAAAGCTCGGCGCAGCGCGCATCCCTTCTAGAAGCATGGGACGCGGATGAATCTGGACCTGACACATGGCAACATCTTGGAGGAACGATGTAGGTGAAAAGGCACGACACACCTATTAAGGGGTGTGCAACGGGCCTCCTGGACTCTATATATACCTTCCGAAATTTCCATTCTTTCCACATAAATTCCAATCTCTTTCTCTCTGAGGTACCACTCTTTCATGAGTCTGAATTTTTGGGGTATCTTGGATATTTTTAGCAAAACTTTAGAGCTCTAGGAGCCCAAAGAAATGAGGTGTTCGGGTTGCAGTTCTGCCCGCCTAATTTCCCGGTTTTCGTAAAATTTTCTGTAAGTTAAGTTACACTTATTTTATTTCAAGTGTAAATTATATTTATGTTCATAGTCGTTATTATGAACCTATAAATAAGATTTATCAGCAATTCCAAGTCATTATACTGATTGATCTGCTTATGGTAATGATGTTTAGGCTGGAATTAGTGAGGTGTTAAAAGTGAGATTTCCAAACAGTATACCCTATATATACTAAACGGACCCTACGTCCGATATGATCCTACCTGGTTATTTAGTAGTTGATAGATCTCGATGTAGACATTTAGATTAGTGAGGAATCTAGATTATCATTAGTCACCAGGAATATAAACCTAAGACTTAGTAATATGAACCTAGGTCACATCAAAGGAAAAGTTAAGTGCTGAAGCGAGGCGCTGCCAAAATCACCAATCATCCACTCTAACAAGTAAGTGCATAGTTATTTTCAAACTTACACATAGATACATGTATTCTAAGTGCTTAAATGATATGTGTGCTATTTACATGTGTTTAATATATCTGTGTAACATGATATAACTATTACTTGATTAAACTATATATATTTTATCATACTTAAAATATGATTAGGTAGTGAAGGGTTGTATGAAATAATATATGAGAGGTTATAATAGGTTAGTAAAAGGTTGTGCAAAATAATAACCTATGACATGATGTGCTCACCCAATGTATTATTTTACTCTTGTGCCTAGTCAACTAGGAAAATATTAGTTAGAAAAAGGTTGTACAAAATAATAAGTTGTGACATGTTGTGCTGTGGCCAAAGTACTATTGTACTGTTGTGTTTACCCAAAGTACTATCATACTAATGTGTTGTTCCCAAAGTACTATTGTACTAGTATTCCTAGATATTTAAGGAAGAATAGATGACAACCGCTGCTGATAAAAGATCCTTTAGGAGAGATCCCTTGAGATCATTATTTAAGGATTAGGAAGTGAGGATAATGGGGACGGGTAACTCGGTTATTTGTTTGCTGACAAATATATGATTAAAGATTATAATATTGTGGGTTGAAAACCCTATGTGCTCACTAGGTTTCCCAACCTGACCTAATCAATTTCTGTGTATCACAAGTAAGCGGTACGAAGGTATATGATGTTTAGATCTGATGAGAGATTCGAGGAAATATATGCCATTAGATGTTGTAAGGCCAATATTGACTATGTTTATGCTTATGTTTCTTGTATCAGTTATGACATCCCAAGTTTTGTTTTTAAATCATTTATTCGGAAATACTTTTATGGGAAAAATTCCGCAGTTATAAATAAACTATGTTTTAAAATAAGTATAAATAAAAACGTATTTACTGACCGTGAAAATGGGGATGTCAGAAGTCCATTTATTTAAAGTGAGCCAAAGGGATCAGAGAGTTTATCTCAAAATCAATTGCATCTATCTCAAGAGTTGTTCTTTGGAGAAAGGTTCTGATGGGAATGAGGTCTGCTTTGGCTATTTCCTTTAAGGGGATTTGTCGGTTCAGTTCCTTTACAATACACAAGAGATCAACAGGGTTTGCAATGGGGAAATCTTCTTAGGTTAGGGAGTATTCTTGTTTATTTTTCCTCTGAAGGTCATTGGAGTAATATGAAGCTCCTTTGAATGAATGACACTTGAATTCTTTAATTTTGATTATGAGACTTTTGTACCATCGCATGTCATAGATTCTTTGCTGATTCTTCGAGTAGAAGTTTTCCAACCTTTGTCTTTCTTTGTACAGAGGATCGCTTTTAGGCTTGAAGGTTTCCAGAGGAGGGAAGATTGGAAAATATTGCACATTTGGTGAGATAGGAAATTCTCACTCAAACTCAGAACTAGATAGAGCATTTTAGGTCTCGTAAGGAACAATGTCCTTGTCTTCAATCATCCGAATAAAGGACTTCCATAGACGAAATAGAAGATCAATGTAACATCCCCATTTTCACGGCCAGAAAAGATCGATTTAATTATGCTTATTTCATTTCAGAGTATCCTTTTCTTAAAGAATTATAATGCGGAAATTGTTGCCAATAATGTGATAATATTATTACCAAGCATTTCCGAAGAAATGTGTTTCATTAATAACTTCGGTGATGTCATCGTCAATATAGAAACATAAGCACAACGAAAGTATCATAGGCCTTATAATAATTTATTACACTATGGCCTATATTATCCATAAATCACTCAACATCCTTAGGCCTTCGTACCACTACCTGGTGAGCACATAGGGTTTTCAACCCACAATAGTTAAGTTCTTCAGTTATATATTTCACATCAAATAATTTTCCCGATTACCCATTCCCGTTATATTCTTATATACTGATTTCAAGGGACCTATCCTAAGGATCATCATCATCAACGGGTAGACAATACCACTTGGGGGATTCCCTTAACAATATATGTCCATAATGCAACCATGTGGGGGATAGAGTACATCAATGAACACATAGTTCACTAACACCTATAGGTTGCAAGCCTGTCAACGTTCCACTGGACTGTCTAGAATAGTCTGTGGTCGTCATCTATATTCTGCTAGACGACTGGTTCATCAAAAGTCAAGGCCTTTCATCATCGTCTCACCATTTTCATCACCAATCACCGCCTAATATATTTTATGTAAATATATGAAAATACGTATATGATTTAATCAAGTAAGATCATATAACTCATTTGACATAGATATCAAGTAATACAGACAATAGGCACACATTGAAATTAATCATCTAGATATTTTATCTCTACATGTAAGTGGAAAGTAACTATGCACTCACTTGATAAAGCGGATGACTGAAAAGTTGGGCAGCTATTTGCTTCAACACTTGAATTTTTCTTTGATGTGACCTAGGTTCAATTTTTTTTCACTAAGTCTTAGTTTATTATTTCTTATGACTAATTAATAGTCTAGATTCCTCAACAATCATAATGTCTACATCACGATCTAGGAAGTAAGGAACAACCATGTAGGATCATATAGGAGGTAGGGTCCTTTTGGTATACAAAGTATACGGTTTGGAAACCCCATTTTAAACACCTCACTAAATCCAGCCTAGACATCATCCCCGTAAGTAGATCAATCAGTAATATGATGTTGGATGTACTGAAAAATCTTATTTAAAACTTCATAACAACGACTATGAATTTAAATATAAAATTACACTAAAATAATATAGAGTGTAATTTAACTTACATAGATTCCCTAGAGAAAAATCTGGAAATTGCAATGAAAGAGCTTCTATTCGATGGCTACCACTTGTCGGGTACTCAGGGGCCGCATGGATTTTCCGGAATACTAAGAAGTAAGGTAAAATGGCTATATGTTGAAGAATATCGATAAAGAAGGCTTGTAGGGGTGTCACACCCCCAAACCAAGGATGGCGGAAACGTCCCGGGGTGGAGGACTTCATCTATAGTATCACAACAACGAGTATAATAGTGCTCAAAGTAAATACAACCATCATGGATATAATCGAAAAAGTTACACTATAGTATGTGTTTACATGTTTCAAATCAATTACACTATGATGACAAAATGAAATGTTTGACGATTTAACGTCCCATCCTCAAAAGTGGTTGATTTCCTGTTTCACTGAATTCCTGAGAATACAAGTAGTTTGAAAAAGTGTCAACAATTAATTTGGTGAGTTCATAAGAGTTTTATTTGAGAAAGAAGCCGTTTTCCTTGTAAAAAGCGATAGAGTATGATTCCAGAAAATTCAATATTTTCTTTATTAAACGCGAAATGAACTCTCCTATGTTATGCAATAATGTACCCTAGAAAGACCTAAAATTTAAGTTAAATAAACTATCGAATATAATGGGTCTGCCCTAGGTCCACAACCAAACAAGGAACAGGAAGTAAGGCGGGCCCACCAATTCTAGGTCGATTGCGACTAAATTCATATATAACTCTAACATGCACACTTAGCAAATTATAGCTGAAGTCTAATAATTCTAGATTAAATGTAGTTTTAATATCATGAAATCCATTTAGTAATAAATCTGGTACTTTGTCATGTATACTTCAAGAAAAATCCCTTATTTTCCTTATAAAAGTTATGTAGTCTTAAATCCCAAGACCGAGAATATGAGTGTGTGTTTTGTACTATTAATGTTCAAGTAGTTTTAAATAGATAAAACCCCTTTTCAAAGTAGAATTTTCCCTGTAAACTTGATAGATTGTTAACTCCCTATGTGAGTTGTTATAACCATACTATAACTCGAGGACCTTGTACTCGACGTTCTTCAGGCGTCAGAATGATATGACACTTGTCACCTCAGACATGTCGATCTAGCTGTTGCAAGCAGCTCAGGTGCGGGTTTGTCAGACCCAATATAGATCTATACACAACTATCACGCTCTCCCTACAAGAGATTCTGATTATAACTACAGGACTTTTCTGTGATACTTAGGAGTACCCCGAAGGAGAATGTCTTACAATTTACGTTAACTAGTTTACATATAGTTTTAGTATAAAACCTCTTCCGTGGTGGAAGTGAACTCACCTTTTATGAAATAAATTAGTGATATGAAATCCATAAACTATCACTATTATAGTTTATCATGTAGTATATGAAAAACCCATTTGTTTTGAGAGTAAAACCTTTTCCATGTAGTATGCTTTTATCGAAAATTCATAAACTATACTTAATGTAGTTTATTATATGTGTTCGAAATGAATGGAGGAAAAACCTTAACATGAATGACTAATTTCTGTTTATGATGGTAACTAACTAGAATGCATCCAACATTTAGAAACTTATTGTTATGCACTTTGCTCAACATACTACAAAGTGTTGTTAATATGGTAAGCTATGTAACTAGTTCTTACCCTTGCTGCACTGTTTTGAAAACATCATAGAAAAATCATACAAAGTCGAAAACTAAATCCGTAAACTCTGAGAGTTTAGAAAATTTCTCTAACTTATGTGAAAGTGTTCATATTCACAGACTGGTCCGAATTCGTTTCTGAAATGATAGGCAGTTTTGTAAAAATCCCCATTAATCGTAGAAAAATCGTATGGAGATGTGCAAGTAGTCATTTTAAAGGTATGAACCTGAACTATTTTCATATTAAACAGTTTTGAAAGATATTAAGTTTAACTTGGGTAAAACAGTTCGTGAACAGGCCACAACTTTTCTGTTATAAGCTGTCAAGTTAAGTTTTAAATATGTTTTGGTGTTTTAACTTGTATCCCCCCCCCCTGAAAACTAAAGAAAACTGCAAAATGTAGGGGTATGAACTCACCTTGAGTGATTTGTTGAAGAGTGGAAGGTCGGAGACGAGGAGTATCAAGTTAAGAACACTTGATGAAAACGTGAAAGCTTGGATGATCCTAAGAACGATTCTTTGGTGTTAAAATGTGTGTAGATGATCCAAGAGTGTTAGGAAAAATATGGAATAAAACTTGAGTTTAGATGAAATACTTACCAAAAAGTGAAGTAATAGCTCAAGAACACTTCAAAAGTGTGGCTGGAAGTTGAGAGAAAAAGAGGCTCTTTTGATGGTTAAGGAGTGTATATGTGTTTTATGGAGATGAAAATGATCAAGGAAATCCCCATGGATTTCTTTATATGAAGGATTGCTGGAGCAAGTGGCTAGGGTGAAGGGATGTTTACCTTTATGTGTGTGTGTGTGGACCAATGAGAAATTGACACATAAGTGCAAGTGGACACACTTGACCCACTTGTAACATAAAATATCCTAAGCCCTTTTCTTTAATGTAAAATATTGATTTATAATTATTAAATCCTTGGGATGTGATTAAAATATAAGTTTAGAGAGTTTAAAATGATAAAAATATGAACTTGGTGAAAAATCCCCGTCAAAAACGTCAAAAAGGGGCTTAAGACGTAGTCGGGGTACCGGGAAGAAGCTGTTAACATCCGAAGTTCAGGGTCGGAGGTTCGGTCCTAGCCATTAGAACCGAAGGTAGGTTCGCTTGTCTGATGAGAGCCGAGAGGTTGGTTCGGTCCGAGAGGCTTACAGGCGAACGTGTCACATGGGAGGTGAAGGCGAAGCGAGTGGATGGAGCTTCGGTCCGAAGGGTCCGATCCGAACCGAAGGTGCAAAGAGCTGAACCCGAAGGTGACTTCGGTTCCATAAGAGGCTTCGGTTCCTTATAAGGGACTTCAGTCCTATAAGGCTATTTTTCAAGGAATCTTCCCGTTTCGAGCAGTTTTTCACCGAGTTAAGTGTCGGGATGACCCGAATGATTATAAAAAGTTGAGGGAGGTTATGAGAGAGATTTGGGAGAGATTTGAGAGAGATTTGAGAGAGATTTGAGATAGAGAGAGATAGAGAGAGATAGAGCGAGAGAGATTGAGAGAGACTTTGTTTGTGACCTTTGCGAGTGTTTAACTTCGAAATGCAAGGTTTGTAAACCCCGTTTTGCCTTGTTATGAGCTTTATACGCCTCCGAAGGGTGTGTATTAATGTTTTATCGAGTAGTTCATCACTCACCCTGATTAGGGTTTAGATTTTCCGAACACGTGAAGACTTAAAGTGATACTTTGCATAGAGATAGTGTGTTGTACAATAGTAAACACGATGTAAACCCTAATATACAAGGGTTAATTGAGTTGACCGGTTTGACTTGTTGACTTTATTTGACTTTGACTTGACCGGAAATTGACGGTTGTCACAAGGGGTGAGATACGAGATGCTTATACGGAGGCGAGCATATATAGCCGAAAAAAGCCATGCGCACTGCTCCCCCTGTCGGGGCGCATGGCGCACTATGTCGGGGGGTGATGTGGCATTCATATAGTGGTGACACATGTAAGCTTTTGGGTGGTTGGCAGATGCGCGCCACACATCTTGTCTATGCGCGCGGTTGCGTGCAAATTTTTATAAAATATTAGCAAACTCATATCTTCTTCATACGAGCTCCGTCTTCGACGGGTTTTGTATCCACACATAGCTATCGACAAGTTCTATAACTTTAATTTAGACTCCGTCGGCTAATTTTGATATATTTTAAAAGTTATATTTTTAATAGGCTTAGACTGTTAAAGTCCGTTAAAAATTCATAACTCTCTCGTCTGACGTCCGTCTTCAATAGTCTTTATATATCGACGCATAGGTATTGACGATATCTTCAAATCTCGTTTAGATCATTTCGACTATAAATCAACCGATCAAAAATTCGATTTCTCTGCTAACACAGTTACGTTGAAATATTAGAAAAATCATAACTTCCTCCCATGAAGTCAGATTCAGACGTTCTCTATATGCACGATCTCAGTTTTACGATTATTGCGACTTTCATTTAGATCACTTAGGCTAGTAAGCGATCTATCTCCGATTCATTATTTACGACACTCGATGTCGTATCAGGTCGAACGCGAAACTTCAATGAATCGTAACTTCCTTGTTCTAAGTCCGATTTGAGCGTTCCTTATATCCTTAGAATCCTCATCACGACTACTTCGACTTTCATCAAGGTTATTTGGCCTAATTTATATTCTATTTAAGACGTGTATTTTATTTCTTATTTTATGATATTGCTTTAAGCATGTATACTACATATAATTACACATACATTAGATAATACTCAAATAATTCTCTTTATTTATTCTTAGAAAGGGTTACAATTGTTGACCATTACAATAATATCATTTTATTAATTCCTAGTGAGAAACACGGGCGTTACAATTATCCCCCCTTTAGGATGATTCCTTCCCGGAATCATGCATCAACAAACAGATGTGGGTAGCAACTTATCATGTCACTTTCTGTTTCCCAGGTGAGGTTCGACCCAGACATATGTTTCCATCGCACACGTACTAGTTTGACCATCTTACGTCGTAACTTTTTTGTTTTTTCGTCAACAATTACTTCGATCTCTTCAATCAACCTCTAGTTCTCATCAATCCTCATCTCTGTAAGTGGAATCATATCGGGAACTTCTCCCATGAACTTCCTCAAATAACACACATGAACGATGTTATGAATACCTTCCAGTTCTTCTAGAAAATCTAGCTTGTAAGCTTTGTTTCAAATCCTCCGAAGAACTTTCAATGGTCCAATGAACCTTGGAATTAGCCTCCCTCTCTTTCCAAACCTAATAAGTCCCTTCCATGGAGAGACTTTAAGCAACACTTGGTGACCGATTTCCAAAGTAATCGATTGTCGCTTCTTATCTGCATAGCTCTTCTGACGGTTTTGAGCTGCTAGCATCCTTTCTCTAATCACTTTCAGTTTCTCACCGGTATGATGAACAATATTAGGACCCATAAACTGCTTATCTCCAGCTTCAAGCCAACAAGACGGTATACGACACTTCTGTCCGTACAACGCATGATAAGGTGCCCTCTTCTCCCTCTTTCGTGAAAGAAGGCCCAACTTCATTCACGAACCCAATCTATATTGTATGAAGTTTGTCAACGTCCTTGAGAAATAAATGATTAACATTCTTGGAGAGAGCATCCTTGTTTCTTTTGAATTCAATCATTTCGTTTTGTATGACACTGATTCAATCAGAATGTTTTAGTGCGTCATGAATTTTATTTGGTTCTATTAATGAGATATGCCGCATAATGACATTCATATTGAATAGATTTGGCTTACCTGGTTTGAACACCAACATTGGGATTGCTAATGACTTGGTTTGGTGGATGATCTTTGGTCCGAATGTGGATACGAGGGGTAATATGGTCAATTACAACGGTTGATGTGATGTCTTGAGTTGTATTTTGAGAATCGTTTGGCAAAATCATTGGAAACTCCCCCTGAACAGTATAATCCCCAGTAGATATATTTCTAGAGGGTGTGGAACTATTTTCAGGCAGTTGGGTCCCATGGTTGGTATCTTCCGGTGGATTGGGTAGACCGGGAGGATCTAATTGTTGCCCCCTCAAATGGTGAGGAAGTTGGACCATTAGTGTGATTCTCCCCCTCAACAAGAGAAGCATAAGCTTCTTTGGTTGAAGCTTCAGAGAGAAGAGGTCCAGAGTAGTTGGTTGAGAGAGGAGCTTCAGTCTGATGAATGATATCAACATCTAGTGCAACTTATGGAGGTCTGAAGAGAGAATCAAAATTGATGTTCACAATGACTTGTTGAATGGGTTTTTCCGAAGAGGACGTGTCGCATTCCATGATGTGAAAAGTAACATGAGTTTGATAGGAGTTTGGAACAAACAAGTCACCAAAGGTGACATCAAAACTTTCTTCAATGAGACGTGTTCTTCTATTCAGAACCATGTATGCGACGCATTGGGTGGAATACCCCAGAAAGATGGATTCATCACATTTTAGTTGAAATTTGCTCAAAGGATCTTTGTTATTTTTGATGAAACACCTACAACCAAAAATGTGAAAGAGATTAACATTTGGTTTCTTACCATTGAGTGCTTGATACGTCGTGCATTTGAGTCTCTTGTTGATGATGCTTTGGTTCTGAACAAAACAGGCAGTGGCTACAGCTTCGGCCCAGAAGTGTAACAAAAGATTTGCAATGTTGAGCATGTATCTAACGGATTCAACAAGGGTATGATTTCTCCTTTCAACAACACCATTTTGCTGAGGAGTGTAGGGAGCAGGGAAATTTTGATCAAGGCCTTTGTCAGTATGATAAATTTTTAGAATCGCATTGGTAAATTCCGTTTCATTTTCACTCCGGATGCTTCATACTGGAAGCTAAATCCGAACTTCAAACCATTTGATGAAGTTGATCAATTCTTGTGTAGTTTCAAATTTTTGGTGAAGAAAGAAAACCCATGTGAAACGAATGTGGTCATCCACAATTACCAAGATATATTTCTTTCAATACGTGCTTTTAATTATAGAAGGGACACATCATTCAATGTGTAGTAAATACAAAGGTTCTTTGATGTTAGAGTCAATTACCAGAGGATGTCGTTTTCTAGTAATCTTGCCGCATTCACAAGCAGCACATAAGGTGTTGCTATCAAACTTTAGAAGATGCATTCATCGTACATGTTCAGAAGGAACTAAACTATTGATGTATTTGAAGTTCAAGTGTATGAGATGTCGGTGCCACAACCAACTTTCATCAACAACTGCTTTGACAAGAAAGCATAACTGAGGTTTCCCAATCATGAGTTCAATGTACAGATGATACATATTTCCATTTCTGTTTGAAGAGATGAAACATGTTGATCGATATTGGTACATGACATAGCTATGTTTCATAAAACTAAACTCTAAACTTGGCATCGGTCATCATTGCAATACCGATGAGCTTGTGCTTAAGACATGTGGTGTAACCAACCTTCTGAATTGTCAATGTGCCATTTGTGAGAACACCATAACCTTTGATTATTCCATTTGAATCATTTCCATACCTAAGATATTCCACTTTTTTTGTTTGTCGGAAGTCTCACACATATTCCAATTTGCCCGTCATGTGTAAGGAACAAGCGTTATCAATAAACCAATTCTTATCTTGCTTGTCCAGACACAGTTCTGCAAAAGATTAAACGGTTAGTTTCGGAACCCAAGATGTTTTGGGGCCAACGGTTTTCGTGACAGAAAAATCATGAAGAGAAGTAGATGACTAATGCTTCTTATGGAAATAAGACTTTGGATGAATAACTGGATAAATATAGAAGGTGAGGTTGGTTTCATTAATCTACCAATCATAAGCGACTGTTGGTTTGTGAGCGGATGCTATTGATTTTTGTTTCCTAAAAGGTACAGAAGGTGAAGATTTTTCTTCTGTATTGACAGAAGTATGAGTTTTTTCTTCTATACTAACAGAGGAATGAAATTTTGCTTCTGTATTAACCGAAAAATGAGAATCACGAGGCTTTGGTGATGATTTTATGGACATAATTTTTACTGGTTCAATTGGTTGTTTGGCTTTGGATCTATTATCCAGGGGACCAAAATTCTTGTTATATTTATTGGTATATCCCTTTCTGAGTCTTTGCTTAAGTCGAGACTTAGTTTCTTGTGCGACTGCAGTCTTGGCTTCGGTTTTTGGGGGAAGGACATCAACACAACTTAACTCAGGTTTCTTTCTGTTGGAAGGTTCATGAGGCTTATTCTTAGTCGTAGAGGTCGTTTCTTTCTTAGATCATGAAATTTCTCCTGGTACAGGGTTTGTGATACTAAATACAATAAGGACGGTTGAGCATGTACCGTTTGAATCGGAATTAATAGACGTTGAAGCATTGACGTACAAATCAAGTTTAGGTTCGGAAACAACAATTTTTGTGAATGAGACAGAAGCAGTTTTAGAGGTTTGTATTGATTCCGAAGGAGGAATCTATAGATTGAGAGATTCATTAGGAATTTTGTTCATAATAATCTCTTCATCCATAGGTTCTTCATCCAAAGATCCATCCCAAATAGTTCCTCCACTTTCAATAGATTGACCAGAAACATGTCCAAAAGTGTTTGGAGCAATTTCTTTAATAACACAGTTATTTATTGTTAAACTGGTTGTGTTGCATGTTACTTGATCTTTTAGGAAGTAGTTTTTTTAGGATGAAACGTTTTGAATTAATTACGAAGGAACCTCGAAGGTTCTTGGAACAAAACTTTCATTTTGAAATTCATTAAAAACTGATACTCCCTCAAAGTCAATTGTTGAAATGATTTTATCATTATATTCCATTTTTGGAATATCTCCCATAAAATTTCCACAATTTTCCTTTAGTTCTTCTAGAGGAGTATGGCTTTTTTCTGGAGACCTCCTCCTTTAGACCAAGGATATTGAAAGTTATTTGTGAGATGCTTATTTTGCACAATTTGATTCATAGTAGGATAAAGCTGTTCTATTGATTCGTTTGAACTTACATTATCCTTAACTAATACATCCCTTTGTTCAAGGTCCAAAACATTTCTACTATCAGCTAAGGTTCTAGCATCCTTCTCTAAACCTAGTTCTTTCTCCAAACTATTTATTCTTAAATTTTTCTCCTCAAAACGCTCTCTTATTCGATACAGCTCTTGGTAGGTCGAGTCTTTATCTACCTTATCTTTTTTATATGCCTCTAAGGCGTCTGTAAGATACATGTAAATTTGTTGTAAGTGAGGCTTGTAGATATTTGGACACAACTTTCCCATTCTCTATGAACCTTCTGCATCCTTGTCATATCTAAAAGATGAGACTTGTTCTTCTCCTCTGACAAAGAAAGCTTTCTCTTTGTTAGCAGCTTCAATTTCCCTTTCCGTGTAGTATGAAAAAAATTCACCTTCTTCGACTTTTAGTCCCTTTCAAAGTTATTGATTCCATTACAGTTATGATAAATGATTGTGTCACTCTTGTTTTCAGATCCAGAAGGTTTTACAACTTCAGAGGGGTTTTTAACTAAGTTATTTTGAGTAGCTGGTATTTTTTATGGTTGAACTTTTGGTTGAGTTGAAGTGACATGAGTATTTGAGAAGAAGTGTTGGTCGTTGGTTTCGAGAGATGGAGGTCAGGGAATGTTTTGTCTAGTGAAGTGAGGTGTTTTAGGAGGGTATTGATGTGGGAACCTTCGGTTGAAATTGTGAATAAGTAGAGCATATTCATTTTAAAATTCTTCATTTGTGGGTTCATTAGAAGGGAATGGCTCATTCGGGTTGAAAAAAAGAGAGCTCTAAACAGAGGGTCCTCCAGTCTTCTGATGTTGTTGCATGACAGTCAATTCTTGAGCTTGAAGTTCTCCACAAAGTTAAATGAGGTTCATTTTCTAGAGATTTCCATTTCCTTGAAAAATCATTTTCACAGTTACCCAACCATCACCAAGACCATCAAGAAACTTCAGGTTTATTTCAAGATTTGTCTTGATGGTGTTAGCATTGGTAAGTTGGTTGAGAACTAGAGAAGAAAAAGTAGTTGCTGATTAAAAACTTTCTCCTGGAAGGATATGAAAGTTGTTGAAATCATTCATAGAAGAAGTTAGCTTCTTGTCCTTGACATTCTCTATTCCTTCAAACAAGGACTGGAGAGTTGTATAGAATTCATGAGTAGACTGAAACAACTTGATGTGATCAAACAAATCTGATGGCACACCACATACAAGTACTAGTAAAATCAATTTCATCATTTTTCAAGTTTTGCAAGATCTTCTGGTGTTGGAGGTTACAATTCTCTTCTTATTTGACCAGCATTGTTACCACCACCCAAAGAGCAGTAGCAAGGTCATAAATAGGAAGTTTTAGAATCACATTAGGACCTTCAACAACAAAATGCCATACATCCTTTCCTTCTCTTTTTAAATAGTTACCCATTCTAGTTTTCCATTGTTCATATTCATCAACAATCAGTATGAGTGCTCTTGTGGAACATCCCAGGCTATTGCATAAATTTACAACATATATCAGTTGTAAGTTAGCCATTTTGAAAAAAGATTTTGAGCGACAATGGTATATAATGAATACTTCCATGCTTCCCAGAAATGTAACCCAACAAGGTTCCTTACAATTATAATCCGGTGAAAGTGGATAGTAGAGAACCAATCTAGGCTCTGATACCAAATGATAAAACCAGAAAAATGCTCTAAGTTAAATGACTGTAAAGTAAGTGCGTAAGATATAACTTAACAACTGATATATAGAAAAATAATGAAATACTAGAAGCTTAAGTAAATAAACATGATGATAAACAAAGTGCAATCTTATATATTTCAGTGAAGATTGTCTAGAAAGAGATTTGAAGGGTGTAAGGAGAAACACAACCCAATTCCCCTTTTATGGACACGTTCCAAGGGTACAAAGGTAAATACTTTCTGCCAAAAGATATTTACTTGACTAACTAATCTAGTTAATAACCAGTAATCATCACAAACGCACATACAATAACTTCTATACCTAATAGACAAAACAAGAGTCAACTTCTTATGATCTTTACTAGTTCTTCTAAATAAACTACATTAGGATGAGACTTGACTTCGGGTGTGATCAACCTTCGGTCAACAACTTATTGTTGATTTTTTGCGAAGGTTCACTTTTGGGTTCAACATACTTTGCACCACGACGTGGTATATGGGTACCATGATGCAGTGGCCAAAGTAGGATTCCATCGGTGATTTGCACCGCAGCTCAGCCAGAGGTTAATCACGGCCTCATAGCATGCACCATGGCACGATAGACATCCCACCACTGCATGGTCACGAGGTCAGAACATGGGTTTTAAACCTGTTAGAGCTCATTTTGATCATTATAAAGGGGGAATCAATTGGTAGCAAAGAGTTGGCGATTTTGCTGCCAAAATGGTGCCAAAACAAACTAGAGATGGGGGATTGCAAGGATTTTCATCCTCCCTCCATTAAGGTAAGATTTTTCCATTTTGGTGAAATTGTTAGTTTGGTATGATTGGTTGAATTGATCAACCTATAGCTTGTCTAAGATGTTATTGATATTTAAAAGCTTTGAACAAGGTTTGTATGTGATTTCCATGGTGAAATCCATATATGTGAAGTTAGGGTTTGAAACCCCAACTAATGAGAGGTGAATTGATGTAATATATTAGATTGTAATGAATTCGGTAGTATGAGATGATTAATTCATTGTTTGGATTGGATTTAGAAGTAGAAACTTAGAAGATAGAATTATGATCAATTGAGTTGGCATTTTGACTAAGAGAGTCATTAAGCTCTTAATAGGCTAAGACATGTTCTAAGGGATTTGACATGTTGTAGGAATAGGCCTTGAGTAAAAAAGACGGATCGAGAACGGATCGATGGAGAAAAGGAGACAAAGGGTAGTTGGTTTTCACTAACTAACAAGGTGAATTATATGATTCTCTCTCACTTGGTTATGTATGCATGTTTGTGTTATATATATATATATATATATATATATATATATATATATATATATATATATATATATATATATATATATATATGTGTGTGTGTGTGTGTATGTGTGTGTGTGTGTGTTGGATCTTGAGGCACTTAGTGAATGCCCTCAAGCAATTAGATGAAGATGGAGTATGAATAAACGTTCTAAATTATGTAACAGAGCATGTATATATATTTGGAGTATGTATGAGGTATATATTTAGAAACATGTACATATACTGAGAGAATGTATGGTTAGATGAGAAAGGTTTTTGTTAAATACCTAAGAGATGGTAGAAAGAGATAGGATATGATTATATGTGTTATAATCTTGAGTCTGTATGGTACTGTGTAGAATACCTAAGAGGTATGAAAAGAAGAATTAGAATAAGTACTTAACGAGTTAAGCACTAGAGGAGTGGTAGTAGATCTCTTGACAAGATAAAGATATAGAATGTCCATGGGACAAATATTATATGATGAGTCACATAAAAGAGATAGAGATGAGTAGAAAGATGATCCCTTTGGGAATGAGATTGTGATTCCTTTGGGAATGAGATATAATTCCTTTGGGAATAAGAGTATGATATCTCGTGGGAATAAGATTGTGTGTATGAGATAAAGATAGAAGAAAGATTCCATGAGTGGAACAAGGCAAGATAGTTCTTTCAAGAATCTAGATGTGATCCGTGAGCGATTAAGAGTAAGGAAGACATGAAGGATTTAAGAGAAGAATAATGATTAAGGATCCATGAGGGATCATAAGAGAGGGGAGTAAGTTTGGATGAGTGTACCTGGTAATAATAGCGGGATGTTGTTTCCCTTAAAAGATAGATGAGATTATAGTATGAGATGGGGTCGTTGGGTCTCGTTGAGAGTCGAATGCTGAGGCATGAGGATATGAGAATCGAGAAATGAAGAGTGAGCAGAATATAAGACATGTATGCTAAGAGTAAGAGATTTGTGAAGAGAGGAGTAAGAATATTAGAAGAGCCTGCATAGAGTATGAGAAGAAGATATAGAGTATAAGATAAGATAAAAGTAAAGGACAAGGAAAGAGATGCAGAAAAAATAGTATGAGAGGAAAAAAATAAAGTGTGTATAAAATATGAGATGAGCCTAAGAAGAGGCTAAGAAAGAGCATGAAATGAGAAGAAAATAGTGGAGAAGAAGAGTAGAAGATAGAGTATGGGATAGATTATATGAGAAGGCATGAGAAAAGAGTAGAAAAAATTGATGAATGAGAAAGAACATAATTGTATTACACAAGAAGGAGAGATTAGATTGCAGAGTATGAGAAAGAAAATAGAATATAGTTAATGGAAAGATAGAAATAGTTAGAAGAATAGTATGATAAATTGAAAACAAAATAGAACATAACTCACCAGACCTACGGTTTAATGTTGTATATATGTTTCATGTTTTGCAGGTTCAAGTAGTCGTCGTGGTACATGAGAAGATTGGAGCACAAGGACCTAGATTATGAGTTGTTTTACTTCTCTGTATATTCATTGTTGCTTTAATTTGTAGTTATATTTTATTGTAAAGTTGATTATAACCCAGGATGTAGAGTGTTTAAATTTTAATAGAATTCTGCATTTTAGTTGGTAACTCTGAGAATTCCCTAGTTAATTACATGTAGAAAGTTTGGTTTATTACAATTGGTATTAGAGCCATAGTTTAAGTGAATTAGGTTTGGTATGTCCACACCTAGACTTAAACTGTGGGAGCTGAAAGAGAATTAGAGAGTATGAGTTGATTTTATGATAAACCATGCTATGAGATTTAGATACACGACTGTAGATATGTGTAAATAAGGAACTCTAGAGTATGAGTTTAATAGATTGACTAAACAATAGATTTTGGGTCTAGTATGTTGAGAAGTAGGAAATAAAGGTCATTTTGAGAAATGACACAAGAATGGTCTCTCTAGTTAAAGAGATACCAAAACTATGTAGATGGAATGATATCATGGTTGTCATGACAAAAGATGTGTTATAGATGATTTGTCCTATTAGATGGAAAACAGATAGAGTATGTGTCCCTAAGAAGAAGCAGTAGTGGAGACTTGGAGACAATAGGGACATAAAAAGGGATAAAAATAGAAAGAGATAGAAATATGGAGAAAAAGTGGCAAAAAGAAACGAGCAAGTAGACGGATAGAGAAGAAAGTCCATTTTTAAATGGAAAGTGTATAAGATATGATGAGTAGAGCTTGCACCATGTCATTGATTATATGGTAATGACACTGACTATAGATAGATTAGAAGATGAATGAGATAAATATATAGATCAAGAGAAAAAGGTGCAATAATGGTCATGATTGACACTTAAGAGAAAGGTAGTAAGAATGTTACAATGTAGATAGTTGAAAACTATGGAATAGTGGAAAGCGGATCAAGACTTCTATGGAAGTGAGATATAGAGAATGTAGAGTAAGAGTACATCTTGGTAGTGTGTCTACTAGAGTGAAGAAATAGGAGGTGAAACTCTTAGAATGAGAAAAGATAGAACTGTTAGAATTTGCAGATATGTATGTGTTATGTAACAATTTACTTGTGAGTAACTTTAAGAGAAAGAAGAAATATTGGACCTTATGTGTAATAACGGATAGTTAGAAGGAGAGTAAGAAGTTGCATAGAATGGTGAGAAGATAATGGACTCGTGAAAAGAGTCTAAGGCTGGGTGTAGAGTCCCAGTAGAGGATGAAATTACCAAGTGTCATATAGAGGTGAGAAGTTAGAAACATTGGGAGTATATGACTTCCCGATGTAAGGTATGGGTATGTATGTGAAAAATACATCTTATAGATGTATCAAGAATAAAGTGGCTAAGAAGAAGAGAGAAAGTTATAGCAGTTGGCTTGTGAGCAGCTGAGGACTAAAGAAGATGAATACACAAGAAATTTTCATGTTGAAAAATTGGGTTGTGATAAAAGAGACAAAATAATTGTGCATCAAGCAACAAAGTGGTAATATTGAAACTAGATAAGTATGATGTGTATGTAGTGTATGGGCACTGCAGAAATATGGTACTTATTGTGATTCAATGGAGCCATTAAGTTACCTGAGGATAAAGTGGTTTGGGAAGAGAAGTGTCGGCATGGTAAATTGAGAAGAATTTACCATATAACGAGGGTACATTCACCTTGAATAAAGAACCCAAGGACCATGATAATTCGAGATACATTCAGAAGAAGTATATTTATGTTCGACATCGTGTCAAAGATAGTGACATCATCGTGAGTCAGTTATCATCCGAGAAGAATCCTGAAGATCCATTCATAAAGCCATTATCAAGAGAGAAACATGATGGTCATACTAGATCCATTGTCATTAGACTAGATAGTGATTTGATGAAGTAGTTTAGTTGTTAGTTCTTATTATTATGAAACTTGTTTTTTACAATATGACTCGTAACAATTTTGATGTTTATTTTGAAGAGTGTTAATAAAGAGTATTAGTTTTCTATCAAATCTTGTTAATTCAAATACTGCGTTTCGCTTTTGTATGTATTGAACCAACTTGCATAATATTTAATTATTTTTTAAACTCCACAATTGGTCACATTCTTGTGAGGGAATGTTGGTAGTAAATACTATCATGAGTATTGGTTGACTAACTAAAATGTTTTGGGCATAACAATAGAGATTACACAAATACTGAATGAGTACTTGAAAATAGAGATTTTAAATATTAGAACAAACTACACTTAGAGATTACTTCATGGATCTAGTCAGAAGTAATTGTAAGTGACAATATATTTTTATTCTTCAAACCAAGATACATATCGGATTTTGATTGCAAAATTTGTTGTGCATTGGTGTGCTCCAACACTATCTATAACTATTAGTCATGAAGGTTATTTCCATATATGAGTAGACAAAAACTATGTAGTTGAAGTTTTTCTTATTCATTCTCGTAACTGGTAAGCGCTATCTATGGGCCCCTCGATGATTTGATGCTGACATATGAAGTGCTTGGATAAGCCTTGACTGAATTGATGTGTTCGATTTAGTTGTCAGATATAATGTTAGAAATCGTTAATCGAGAAACTGAATGTTGAACAATGGGATTGATTCATATCCATGACTCGTGTTCATAGAAATATCTAGAACAAAGGAATAAGTTGATCACTTGTCTAAGGACTGAATTTTAATCACTGTTTGGTAGTTATATAGATGACTACTCTCTGTTGATTATCAGCGGAATATTTTGATCGAAAAAAGTTGACGACCTGTACAAGTGGGAGACTGTTGGAAATGGTGTCCAAGGTCAATAATTATTTTAGTAATATTTTTGATAATAAAAGGGTCCTTTTGGGTTGGCCTCATGACCCAAACAACATAAGGAAATATAGATTAACATATGTTAACTATATTAAGGAATTAATAAATTAATTAGAAATTATTTTCGTAACTAATTAAAAGGATTTAATTAATTAAAAGGGATTGAATATTAATTAATCATAAGGACTAATTGGAATATTCTAGAAGCCTCTGGATACATAGAGGTGGACGGTTTCTGGATCCCTAGGATAGGGATAAGGCTGGTTTGAATCAGATAAGGATAAACCCTAGAGTTTGTATCTATCTCGGATTTTAACAGATACCTATAACTAGACTGCAAGGGTAAACCCTAATGCTATTAATTCCCTCTCACAAAATCATCTATACTCTGTCTATCTATCTCCAAATCCGAAATTCGATCCCCTCTCTTTGGGTTCTTGTGTTTTCGTATAAACCCTAATTTATGGGTCATGCCTTTTGCTATTTGGTGTGTAGGTCTGATTCCATTAGATAGGTTCTCTTTTGGATCTTTCATCTTGTAACAAACTGGCACACACAAGATCATAAAAAAGTGAGTCTGCGACTAATAATCTTTTTTGTTGTTTTTCAAAGTACGTTACTATAATAGTAAATCATAGATTCTAGGTTTCATGTGCACTTAGGTATATCAAGTTTTGATTTTTTCACTACCTATGAGTTGTGTACTTGATGCTAATAATCCCCAACATAAATAAGTGTTTGGACCTAATTAGTAGAAAATATAAGTAAAAGGACTAGTTTTACCAACGTATAAACTTAGTGACCAAGTGTTGATTAGTCGAGGTATATATTACTAAATGAAGGTGCTTTAGTGGTAAATGTATTAATAATATAAGTTCCTTAAGTTATCTAGTTAAATGGTGTCAAGTTTGTAAGAAGTAAGAATGAAGGGACCAAAAGTGACAAGTGGGGAAAGTTAGAAGCTAGTGAATGGGTATTCTCTCCCATTTGCTTGGGATGAACGAAATTAAGACAAGTGAAGGAGAGAAATGACAATTTTGATGATGCAAAAGAGATCCAGGGATTACAATTGAATAAAAAGAGCTAGTATTTAAAGTAAAGCATCCCCATTAGTTAATTGGGGTATAACTTTCTCTTTCCTATCTAGAATTCGAACCTAGGGGTAGGGTTGGAACCCTAAATCCGATTCTGGTGTTTATTTTGATAAAATGATTATGGATTTATGTAAGGTTTAAGTATTTGATCTTTCTCTCTCTGATGAATCAAATTGTATTGATTTGAAAGGGAATTAGTTGAGTTTTGAGCTTCAAGCTCCATTAATGGTGGAATTCTCAATTTAGTAGTTCTAATGAGTTTTAGAGTGTTGTATTACCCTCTATAGCATCTTGAGATTATTAAATCATCCTTGAAAGATTCAATCCATCAATAACGTGAAAATGGATGATTCAAACGCTAGAATCATATATGAGTTGTACCTTGGCTTTAATGATTTGTATTCTAGCTTCTATTCATATATTTGGAGTCAAATATGGAAATAGTATGTAGTTATATGATTAAACTTATGAAATCAATGATTCAAATCAAACCTCGTGTGATCTATTGTGTTGCTTATACATTAGTAGTTATGGATTGAACCAATTGAAGCAACCTCTAATGGATCTAGATTTGGAAGGGAATTCATGGATGGAATCCCCAATTACATTCCATGGATTCTAATAACTAAGCTCCATGATTTAACTAAATGTTTATAAATGACTAATGAAGGATTTATGGATGGAATTACAGCTTAGATGAGCTATTATTTATTATTTAATCATCAGGAGCTAATAAGACCTTTGTTGGTATTATGATGTTCACATAAGCATTATAAAAGCTTATGTGGCTTCTAAAGGTCTTAATGATAATGTAATCATATGGAAAGGACTTAATAGATTTCATATGATGCTAAGAATCATTATTTAGTTCATTATAACCATTGGTTAAGTTTGTTGTGTTATGTGCAAAACATCAATCTTATGGTGTTCATGCAACCCTAATTGCTTTGATCTAGGTTTTTCTAAGTAAACATACAACATTGAATACCAAAGCAATAAACCCTAATTGACTAGCATACAAATCTTAAAAACACATATGATTAGGGTTAGAAAGTTTACCTTGATTGTTATGTAGCAATAACAATCACAATAGCAACAAGATAAACAAGGTGTAAGTCCCAAATCTGCTTGTGTATCAATCAGATCCAATTGATGGTGCGGAATCCCAATCAATTGGATGATGCTAGATCAAAATAGAGAAGAAGGAGAAGAAGAAGATGATGAATCTATGATGTATTCAACAAGATTGATGCTCCAACATATAAGATTCTCTCACACACACTCTTATTCTCTCTAACTTTCTCTCTCTAGAATATGCTCTCTACTCTATCTCTCCTTTAGGCCCTCCTTGTCTAGCCGTGAACTCCCCTAACCTCACCACTAACACTTATATATATGACACATGGGACGTAAATGGGTTCACGGTCGTGAACCAGTTCACGGCCGTAAACACAACCGCAAACACCTATAACATGACTGAAAAATACATTTTGCTAGAAAAGTAAAGTATAACCAATATTTTTTACCCAAAAATCTCCCCCTTGGTTTATAGCTTTCTTTTCTAATTGAACCAACAAACTCCCCCTAAAAAGTAGCTGGCTTTTCTTGTCAATCTCCATTTTGAGCTTGGCTTCAACATTTATCTTCGATTTCTTCACAGCTTCAAGATGAACTTGAAAAATACAAGTTCGATTTCTTCACAGCTTCAAGAAAGTCCAAGGGAAAGGTCCCTCTCCATGGAGGAGATACTATTCATTATATAGGGGACAATTAGGTCAAGGGGAATTAGGTCAGGCCTTGGGCCAGCCCAATTCAGGCCCAACTAGCAAGGAGCTGGGCAAGGCCGCCCGGAGGCGCCGGGCGGGGCTGGCGGGCGCGCCCCAGGCAAGGCTGGCGGGCGCGCACCAGGAGAGGATGGCAAGGGAGTGCCAGGCGAGGGAGCGCCTGGCCGATCCGGCAGGAGAGTCCCCAGCAGGGCTGGCAAGAGAGTCCCCAGCAAGGCTCACAAGGGAACGCCAGGCAGGGCTGGCAGGAGTGCACCAGGCCAGGCTGGCGCGCTTGAGCAGTCTAGGCCATGCCAATGGACCATATATCATCAAGTCCCCCCAGTCTGGTGTTATTGGTATGCGGCCAATGACATCGGACTGGAACTAGTCATATACACCAACAGGAGAGTCCCCAGCGAGGATGGTAAGGGAGTCCCCAGCGAGGTTGGCAGGAGAACGCCAGACAAGACTGGCAGGAGCGCGCAAGGCTAGGCTGGCACGCTAGAGCAGTCTGGGCCATGCTAGTGGACCATATATCATCAACTCCCCCCAGTCTGGTGTTATTGGTACGCGGCCAATGACATCGGACTGGAACTAGTCATATAAACTGTGCGTCGTCAAATCCCCCTAGTCTGATGCGATTGGGTTGCTGACAATCGGATCGGACTAGATAAAGCACCAAAGCATTAAATAATAAAGAGAAACGACCGAACCTCGCCCACGAGAGCCGTGGGGTTGTGCGATGAGCCGAACACTTCTTATGCAGCCTGAGCTGACTTGATCCTCCTTCCTTGAGAGGAGTGTGAGCTGATCGGTGCAACGCAACATAACTGTTGTTGCGATCATGCGGACCGAGGCTGCTAAAAAGTGTTATGTGACACTGATGTAGATAAAATGTCGACGGGGTAGCTAAGAAGCGTAACCTCGCCATACAGTCTCTAAGACCGTTGTCGAGCTCCAAAGTCTGTAAATAGATACAACGTACTTGGTCCATGATTCCCGCGTTCCAGTCACAGCTGAAAGTTGTTAGTAGAAATAGACGCTCTGAGCGTTGCACGCGCACCTCGGTGAGGGGGACGAGACCCACAGCCAACACCGGGTGGGGAGTTATATTTCTATTCCCGCTGAATGGGAACTTTGAGTGACTGGTCAGCGGTTCACACTTCGCAAGTCCCCTGTAAATGCTTTACAAACCGAGCTTTACTCCGCGAGTTTGTTGTTGCCGCACTCTGAGTGTCGTGGCGCTGGAGCAGTAGCAGTAGTACACTACTCTTCTCCCTCCCCCTTTTTTTCTTGAAAACATTGAGATGGTCGGACCACATCTTATAGAATCAGATTTAGCTTGACTAGATTGGAGCGCATGAGCTTTGATTTTTTTTTTGGAAAGTCCGAGTGTGCAGACCGCAACACATTTATGAAAACATTTTTTTTAGCTAAGCATGCAACACCCGATCGTTAAATAGCTGATCTTGTAAAGGTGGCCCATATAAGTTATTCAAGTAGTCCACAAAAATAGAAAAGCAAGTTTGAAAGGAGCCCAAGCTAGCAACCCGTTTGTCATGGGAGCCCAAAATAAAATAATGGCAGCCCACCTTTTTTTTTGTCATTAAAATCGAATTGTAGGCCCAATCCCTCTTTCCTTCTTTTGTTTTAACGTATTTGAATGGAAACAGAAAAGTCTTTTACACATGCGGCCCAATATTGTTTCTCAACAAGAAAAATGTAAGCGATTGAAGGTCTGATGGTTTTGCTTTATTGCTCGTCGGAGAACACCATCTGAACGAGGATGTCGATGGTAAGAGATAGTCCGCCAGGGTTAGGTCTCCTGTTGGTGGGGTCAACTGGCAGTCCGTTGATGGTGATGACGGAGCAGCATCCGCCTACCGAAGTGACAGATGCTGGGAAAATAGGGTCCGATAGATGTTGCTTTGTCGGAGTCGCCATGGTGTGGGAGTGGTCCCCGACCGGCTAATGGAGATGTCGAAGATGATGAACTAGTGATGATTTGGGTTTTGACCGTCGGCGTTGCTTCTTCGGTGGTTGGAGGCAGTACATTTTTTGGTTCCTCGTCAGGATCTATCAACTGTGACAGAGATCGAAACGGCAAGCTCTGCCGGCAACACTGGTTTGCTGCGTTCGTCGGCCGGAGATGCTTTTGGTAACGCCTCATTTGGGTTGGATATGGAGGTAACCGGTCGATTCTTCTCCCTCTTATGATGATGACGTTTGATGGTACTGAAATTGACCGGTGAACTGTTTTTGGAGTGCTGCTGCTGTTTCCGACGGTCGACAGGTGGTCGATGGTGGTGATCACTAATCAGGCTCTGTTGTTTCAAAAGGAGGTGACCATGTGGCCCACATTTTGACTTTTCTGCCATCTTTCTTGACCGCATGGGGCCCACATGCCTCTTAATATTTGAAAGAATGGCAACACATGGAGGCCAGCTCCTAAAATGGACCAAGGTGGGACCCGCCTCTTTTGTCTTTTCTGCCATGTGAATGGTTTCAAACCACGAGGGACCCTCTTAGCGCTGCTGTTGCTTGTACAGTGCGTATAGCTAGCTGCCTTCTTTTTTTCGATTGAAGAGAAACATTGTAACTATAACTTGTTTTTTTTACAACCATTTGATGAAATGGTAAGCTGTAAACTGAGATGGAAAACAACTTTTGAAGTTTGGGATTCGAGCTGGTGCACTTTGCTATGAGGGTATATAAATTCGTCTTTTTTTTTGAAAAGATTTTGGAATGTACAATGTACACAGCTGTGTGTACAAAAACCTAGCTATGCTTACAAGCGGCTGTAGAAACCTTTTTCCTTCTTAACTTTCTGAAGAAATCCCAGAATGCAAATGAACGTAGGGCTGAAGATATGGAATAAGATTGTATACAGAAAAACCCAACTAAAATATGCTTTTCTGAAAAATACGTGGACTGAAAGTGGGTTAAGACCCATCAAAACTTCTCCTCTCTTCTTCTTTTTTTTTTTTTGAAGGTTTTGTAAAATGTACAAGCCATACAACTATGTGTACAAATGGCTGGAACAGCAGGTAAATATGCACGAAAATGCACAACTTGGGAAGAATTTTATGATAATATATGAACAAAAGGTGAGATAAAACTCATAAAAATCTTCTTTTCTTCTGAACTTGCTCAATCAAACCCCCAAACCATAAACAAAAACGGATCTAAGAGGTTTTTGCAAACTTGGGGAATATTTGAGTGAAGGAAATCATATAGATCCATAGATTTGAACTAAAAAAAAGTGATGGATCTATAGATCTGAAAGATTGTGAGGCTCATTTGGACAGATCTTATCAAGAAACAAGAAGATCTGAACAAATGAGGAGAGAAACAAACAGATCTAGGTAAACCTGATGTGAAGCACAACAGATCTGAACAGATCTGAGAGAAAAACGAGCTTGGAACCAACTGAGGCTTTTGCTACTTGATCGAATCCGGGATGGCGCCAAATGATGCGACATCGACCTCCGGCGAGTCTTCTGGTCTTCTGCTGCGGCGGAGATCTGGATATCACAGTGCAAAGTCGTTAGAGCCGCCCC
Organism: Lactuca virosa; assembly: GCF_052849685.1. NCBI lineage: Eukaryota > Viridiplantae > Streptophyta > Magnoliopsida > Asterales > Asteraceae > Lactuca > Lactuca virosa. Next base: position 148,393,407 of record NC_136429.1, on the reverse strand, counting down.
AGGGACTGTGCCCTGGGAGCGGACTCCGACGGTCAAGTTAGATCAGCTAGAAGATCTGAGATGGTACTCCATAGCTTGAGGGAACCATCTTGGTGCTAGTAGTGGTGTAGGGTGGCTGACGGCGGCGGGTGGCGGCTGAGCCACCCGGCCAGAGTATAGGGCGGCGGCTGAGCCAAAGGGAAGATCTAGTGGTGGCTGAACCACTTGGGAGAGAGTCCAAGGGAAAGGTCCCTCTCCATGGAGGAGATACTATTCATTATATAGGGGACAATTAGGTCAAGGGGAATTAGGTCAGGCCTTGGGCCAGCCCAATTCAGGCCCAACTAGCAAGGAGCTGGGCAAGGCCGCCCGGAGGCGCCGGGCGGGGCTGGCGGGCGCGCCCCAGGCAAGGCTGGCGGGCGCGCACTAGGAGAGGATGGCAAGGGAGTGCTAGGCGAGGGAGCGCCTGGCCGATCCGGCAGGAGAGTCCCCAGCAGGGCTGGCAAGAGAGTCCCCAGCAAGGCTCGCAAGGGAACGCCAGGCAGGGCTGGCAGGAGTGCACCAGGCCAGGCTGGCGTGCTAGAGCAGTCTAGGCCATGCCAATGGACCATATATCATCAACTTCATCTTGAGAACTTGGGCTTTTCTACAGAATTTGGCTTTGAACGCACGTTGGGTGAGGAGGCTGCTTGAAAAGATTCTTAAAAGATGGCGCTTTCAGCTTGAGAATCTTCAGAGAGAACAATAGAGAGATCTAATCTTCTGGATCGCTTCAGCAGGTTGATGAATAGCAGCAAATTGACCGAGGAGGCTTCAATGCAATCTGCCACATAATCTTCTAGTCAGCTTCACCTTGCTTTTGGGGTAGAAAAATTGAATGTTGAAAGAATAGTCTTCATTTCTTGCTCCTTCGAATGAGAATTCTTCGATGATCACAGATGAAGCCTTGGCTCAGAAAATCTCGATACAGACTCCCTGAGTCTCATCTACATCTGAATTCACTTTTCAAGACAAAACAAAACTAAAAGAAAACTTAGCACATAATATTTTTGGATTTTTTTTTATTTTCTGATATAAAATAAAACAGAAACAAAAATATTTTTGGATTTTTTTTTGATTTTTCTGAACAAGAAATAAAACAGAAATAACACTATTTTTTGATTTTTAATTTTGTGATTTTTGTTTGATTTTTGATTTTTTTTAATTCTCCCCCTAAATTTGTGCATAAAGGAAAACTATGAACAAATTTAACAAAAACAAAAATATTTGGGATCAAAGTTCTGAGACAATCTTAACTTTGTTTATCAGTACCTTCACCTTCATGAATAGATCTGGTCAATTGCCGGTATTGTGGTCCACTTAAACATGAAGAATATTTACAAAGTTTTCTAAATAAACCATTTAGCTGACGACGACCACGTGTATTGTTCTCCACTTAAATTAGGCAGCGAGATCTACAGACAACCTCTAAATGGTTCAATTTTAGTTGCACTAGAACGTGTTCCCCACTTCCCGATATACCCTGGTTATCAAGAACTTCCAAAGAACTCCTTACTTTAGGTGAGTAAACAATTATTAAAGAGGAAGTCAGATTTAGAAATAGGTGTATATGTTGTGTCCTAGGTCGGATCTCTTTCAATCACGCGGAGGGGACAACATATGACTAACAGAGATAGAGGGATTGAGAGGTAGAATGTTGCCTATGTTGTGTCTCAGGTAGGATCTTCCGATCACGCAGAGGGGACATCATATGGCTAACAGATAGAAAGAATTTCATAGATAAGGAGGTGCGTAGAATTAGAGTTGCATATGTTGCAATCCAGGTCGGATCTCTTCCAATCACGCAGAGGAAGCAAAATATGACTGACAGATAGAAAGCAAGAAAATAATTTCCTACAGACCTGCTTTATCAGAACCCCCCATTCGCCCTATCAGAACCAGAATTAAGGACATAAGTCCGTATATTAAGGAAAAGTTAAGCCACAGTTCTAGATGTGTATTGATTTAGTATATCCCGTGGGTTCACGTGTTTATCTCACTGCTCAATCTACCCGAGCGTCGTATGGTCAGTCCAAACAATCCTATCTAAATCCGCACTATCAAATCCTTCGTGCCTACCAGCACATTGAACACAGAGTCTAGACAATTCAGATTCAGTCCCTTACACCTGTTTAGACTGCCCGTTATCACTTTCTTGACATCACTTCCCAACAGACATATAAGAAAATAAAAAAAATTGCCTTTAAAACGAATCAATGTAAGAAAAACTCAGGAGTATCAAGAAGAAAACTCAAACCGTAAGTCACCGATTGAATTTGCATCCAGAAGGTTTAAGAACAGCACGCTTAATCTCATAACAGATCAGAAAATTCTTCACATCGTTAAGCACAAACCCCATGTGTGATCCTCTCCTTTCTTCCTTTCCCGCAAAGGACACATACTCTCACTTGAAGTTCTGAGTGTTGTACAGTTGAGAGATGTCTCCTATCATGTGCCTGGAACAGCCACTATCAACAAACCGAAGTCTGATGATATGCCTCCATAGCTGCTCCGACACAGAGCGAGATTAGTTGGTCTTTGGAACCCAGTCCATTTTGAAACTGGGTTGACCTTTGTCATCTGTGCAAGGAACTCTCTCCCATAACATATCATGTTTATCACAAACAGAAGATGAAGAAATATTAGAGTCATTAGAAGATCTGGGAGATTGAATCTTTGGAACCCATCTGTAGTCGGGTTTGACCCATTTCTTGTTTGATCGGATGGGTGCCTCGTCTCTTGATTTCGAACTTGAAGCCGATCTTCGAGATGACTTTGACCTAACCGGTCTTGGTTTCACTGGAGCATCTCTTGGAATGGACTTCTTGGCAGACATTCCCTTCTTGTTCTTGGGAGTTGGATTCTTGGCATTGGGAGTTGAATTCTTGGCCTTCTTGGCATTCCAGTCGCCATTGTCTGATAGTGACCTTGAGGGGTTTCTTTTGGAAAATCTCCCTCCTGGCGCGTTCTGCCAGCCTTGTGCGTAGTAGGGAATGTATGCACGATTTAGACAATTTCTGGCAATGTGTCCAGGTGTTCCACAGTGAAAACATGTCTGCTTTTTAGCATAAAAACTGGTACTGCTCTTTTCTGGTTTATTTTCTTTAATGACGCCCTTACTCTTCCCACACGTGCATGTACAAGATTCAGGTTGTGTGACAGGTGTAGGTGCAGTGGGTGTGCTTGTGACAGAAACATCAGATTTATCAAATAGATAATCAAACATGTCAAAAAAAATTGAGTCATTAGTCTTTGACGCATCAATTTTAGAATTAGACACATCAGATCTTGAAACAGGATTATCATTAGAAACACTCTCTTCAGAAGCCTGCTTTCCTTGACTTAAAGATAGATCTGCAAGGGAAGTAGAAATGTTAGTATCTATTTCCCTAGCACTACTTTCGGTGACCTGTGTCGCTGGTTTACCATACACCATAAATGGTTCTTGGTCTATCTCCTCCTGAGTCAAAGGAACAACAGTGTAATTGTGATTGAATGGAGGAGGACCTTTATCATACCCTAAACCTTTCTGCTGATTATTTTTAAATCTCAAACTATTTTCCATCATTGATGCAACTACTTCACTTGACACATCAAATTTTCTGAAATTAAAATCTGCATTTTCAAACTTATTTTTTAATGTGTCAAGCTCGGCAGTCACAATGGCAAGTTGTTTCTCGATAAAGTTGTAGCTCTCACATTTATTGCTATAGTCTTCTTGTAATTTTCTAAAGTCCTGAGTCTTGATTTCTAATTTTTCTTTTAGAGGTATTTGGCCTTTACTAAGGGTATAACCTTCATACTTAAGGTCCTCGTTCTCCCTTTTTAGTAACTCAATTTGTTTACGAAGAAATTTAGTAGTAGTTTCACAAGATTGAGAGCATGAAACTTCATTGACCGGGATGCTTGAAGAACTCATTGTTTTTTTTTAAAATTGCCCTTTGACTTAAAAACTCAAAAGTCAACCTTAAAAGTCAAATTTAAAAATTCAAACTTAAAAAGTCAAACTTAAAAGTCAAGCCGAAAAGCTAAATTTGAAAATTTTAAAGTTAAACGAGAAAGTCAAAGTTTAAAGTCAAAGGTCAAACTTGAAGGTCAAAGTAAAAAAAAAAATTAAGTCAAAAGTCAAAAATAAAAGTAAAAAATTAAAAGTCAAAACTATTGGTTGAAAATGAAATTTAAAAATAAAAGAAATTGATTTTTGGGCTAAAAGTGTTTAAATAGCGAAAATAGGTCGAAATAGTATAATATTTGAGTTAAATTTCGAAGGCTTGTAATAGGTTCCTTGCTAGATGAGATGGTAAGCCTGTGGGCTGATGAAGTAAGTGGCGCGAGTTCAAACCTTATCAAGCCCCAAAATTTTTGATTTATTTGCTGCAGGTCCGCGTATGCGAAGGTGGGATCCGAATATGAGCTGGGCCGAACACTTGCGAGGTGCGAGGTCGAGAACGAGGCTGCTGAGCCGTGAACGCGATGACCGTGATCGTGCGAGGCGAAGACCGTGAACGCGAGGCCGGCCGTGAACCCGAGGACCGTGAACTCCGAGGACCGCAAACGAGTTGGGCCGTGAAAGCTTCTTCGGACTCGGGGCCGTGAACCCTGCTTCAGATGACGTGAAAAACAACGTTTTTCACCTCTTTTTGCTCCAAAACCCGATCAAAAACTCATTTTTATCAAAAACACAAAGACCAAACCCCCCTATTTTGCCAAGAGCTATCCAAAAACGCAAAAATCCTTCAAAAATAAGATCAAATACGCTCCAGATCTGGCCAAAATGATTGATACAATCCAAGCTCTGATACCAATTGTAAGTCCCAAATCTGCTTGTGTATCAATCAGATCCAATTGATGGTGCGGAATCCAATCAGTTGGATGATGCTAGATCAAAATAGAGAAGAAGGAGAAGAAGAAGAATATGAATCTATGATGTATTCAATAAGATTGATGCTCCAACACATATGATTCTCTCACACACACTCTTCTTCTCTCTAACTTTCTCTCTCTACAATACGCTCTCTACTCTATCTCTCCTATAGGTCCTCATTGTCTAGCCGTGAACTCCCCTAACCTCACCACTAACACTTATATATATGACACATGGGCCGTGAGTGGATTCACGGCCGTGAACCAGTTCACGTCCGTAAACACAACCGCAAACACCTATTACATGACTGAAAAATACATTTTGCTAGAAAATTAAAGTATAAACCAATATTTTTGACCCAACACAAGGAGAGAGGGAGGAGGCACCAAAAACATCCTAGGGTTTCTCTTAGAAGGTTAGCGACGTTTTTGGAGGCATAAGGGGTTCCTTTTATAGCTAGGCTTCTAGGGTATTGAACTAGGAAACCCTAATCCAGTTGCTTAGTCCTTAAGCAGCCCAAAGACCCTTCCAGAAGGCCCTTGGACGATTTCTATATGAATCCCCATATAGAATTCGTCCATGCTTCCTTTATGGATCCTAAGCCTAACTTTGTAACTATCTTATAATTACAATATCAGTCCCCTTTATTTAATTAATCTCTTTTAGCCACAAAATTAATTCTTAATTAATTCTTGACTAATATTAATTAAACAATATGATTTCTCTTTTAATATATTATTCTTATAATATATTAAAAAAATCATAATTAATCTTCTTTCTCCTTAATTCATCATATCAGTTGCTACGGTGAAGGCAACACAAAAGGACCATGCTCATAATCGGGTCAAGTACATACCAAAATAGTTATGGGCTTAGACACCTAATCCAACAAAGTTTGGTAACCATATAGATGAAGTATAATAGCGAAATGGGTAAAAAAAGTATTTTCAACTTTTTCAACACTTTCAGCCCATTCCCGAGTGGGCCTAATTGAACCTAGGCGGGCCTAAGTTCAGATTTACTAAAGTTGGGGTTCAAGCGGGCCTGCAAGCTTAGCTTTGTCACCAAAACTATTTTGTTATAGCTTTTTCATTCAGACTCGAAATCACGCATAATTTTTTTCCTACGTTTAATTTATAGCATAAGGAAAATAATGAAAAGATAAAAATTACATATTTAGGATTAAGAATCAATAAGTGAATTAATGGATCACTTAAAAAAGTTTTAACATACTCTTTGATGTTATTAGGTGCCACACATCATTCTAGAGGAAGGGTATGTTAGAAACTTCTAAAAACTTTAAAAGTGAAGGAGAATAGCTTGGGTTTCATTGAGGTGAATAGTATTGAATACACGTTCCATAAGAAACAAGTTTATGGTATTGTTATAAAGAATTTGAATAAAGGAGTTTTCGTAAATTGCTTGGTATGTGTTTATTTAGATGATCATCTACTTGTGCATCACATGAAATAATTTTATAAAAAAATTTGGTTATAAGAAAAGAGTAAGAAGTTTTGAAAAAAATAGTTTTAGCGAATATTTGTACATTTATGTAAAATTAAGAAAAAAACATGTGTGTCCCTCAAAGTCTATGACAAACGAGACTTACGACGACCAATGACATATTGTGGTATTCTAAACATGGCCATTTATGCAAAAGGCTAGCTACATCTTGTACGAGATCGGTGAACTGATAGCCCACCCGTACCCTTGATGACGAAATGATGAGAAGACGTGACATAGGGTGCTTTGTGCTAACTATGTCATAGTTTTTAATGCTATCAAAGCGAGAACTGTGAATGGGACTAAGAGATGAACGAGATGGGTATAGTTGTATTTTGCATTGCATTCATATAGTTATGATGTATTTAAATGATTGTATCTTTAACATGGTTTTAAGAGTTGAGTAATGAATAACAAAAACTTCAAAGATTTTATCAAAAGATTTCAAAAAGATCTATGAGCTTGAAAAGGTTTTAGGGGGATTCACCATAAGTTAATGATTGAGTTAATCCTTGGATATAAACATGATGAAGTTCTATTATTACTCACTAGGCATTCCCAATGCCTAACCTACTACTTTTTAACATGTATTCAAGTTTTAGTAGCGATTAAGGATTAGAGGATGCGAGATATTTTGAATGACATTGTGACGTAGTGGTAGTTGCTTATGTAATGATTTATGAATTGTTAACCATCTTCTATATCAGGGGGGGATGTGTGTGGTGCCCGGGGGGTCCCGGGCCACTGCTCCGCTTCGGTCCGTAAGGGCGAAAAAAAAAATTCTATTAGGTGCACCGGCTTCTAATTCGTTCGGGTGACACTATACTTTCGAGAAGTCGAGGCCCAAAAAAATATAAAGTGTAAAAAATGCTAGTCCAATAACATAAAGAGAATTAGCCCAATAGCTCAAATGCATTGTGAGTTTGTGGCCCAAGTTGTTTATTAAGTTTTTAACCCAAGTGGCCCATATACCCACCCATTACCCAATATCCATCGTAGTCAAAGGAAAGAAGAGGAAATCGATCAGTAGAAAAAAAAACGGCACCTAAGCACCTTCTGTGAAAGCTGCGAACGAGAAAAAAAAATCGACCTCCGCCTCTTCCTGCCTCCATTCAATCGATTACAACCAAGATAGCAAGGCATAATGGCTTCACACTCCTTTCAAACCTACAAATACAATGAAACAAGTAAGTATTGATAATTTTAAGTTTATGAAATTAGTCAAATTAGTTGCTTTTTTGTTGAAATTTCTTATTGTTTAGGTGAAATTAGTAGTTCTTAACCTTGAAATTACTTGTTTACTTGTAACTTGTTATTAGAATGTTAGATACTTAGATTGTTAACCTTGAAATTATTCAAATTAGTTTCTTTTCCATTGAGTTTTTGAACAATTGGATGGCTTATTTGTTTGATATTGAATTGTTAGGATAAAATTGGGTCCTTTTTTGGAAGACCAAGCATCAATAAATCAAGTGTTGGAGAATCCTCCAAAAGACCATGCTCCAATGATTTAAGTTTTGAAGAATCCTCTAAAAGACCATGTCCTTCTAATCAATCATTCCCTTCGGTTTCTAATGTAAATCCACAACCTACAACTACTCTAATTACAAATGTTGAATTGAAAGATCTTCCAAAAGACCCGGGTGTTAGACCAAAGATTACAACTTACCATCCAAATCAAAGAGATGAAATAAGGAGGGCATATTTGCTTCAAGGACCTTGTCAACCAAGGGGTCATACATTCCCTTCAAAGAAAATAGGTTCAAAAGAAAGACGTTTTGTTGTTAAGTGGTTTGATGACTTTGATTGGTTAGAATATAGCATAAAAGAGAACAAAGCATTTTGTTTATTTTGCTATGTATGTCAAGACATGGTGGGTGAACGACATGGGAGAGATGCATTTGTTTCACAAGGTTTTGATAGTTGGAATAAAAGACAATCATTGAGAGATCATATGGGTGGTATTGATAGTTTTCATCACAAAGCAAAAGCAAATTGTGAATTTTTATTGAAAGAAAAACAATCTATTAGTGCAACCTTCAAGAAGCAAACCAAGATTGAGGAGAGTAATTATAAACTTCGTTTAGGTGCTTCAATTTGGTGTTGTAAATTTTTATTGAAAAATGGTTTACCATTTCGGGTTCATGATGAGTCGAGTGACTCTCTTAATAGAGGGCTTTTCTTGGAGTTATTATCTTTCTTGAGAGACCATAATGAAGGCATTCACAATGTTACCTTAGAAAATGCTCCTCAAAATAATCAAGTGACGTGCCCGAGGACTCAAAAGCAAATTGTTGAATGCTTTTCAACAGAGATAGTTGTAGATATTTGCAAAGAAATTGGTAAATATGTGTTTTCTTTATTGGTTGATGAATCTAGTGATGTATCAAAAAAAGAACAAATGGCCATAGTTTTGAGGTATGTCGACAACCGTGGAGTGGTGAAGGAAAGATTCATTGGAGTGGTGCACGTGAAGGATACGTCCTCTTTGACTCTTAAAGCTGCCATAGATGACGTTTTTACCCGTAACAGTCTGAGTATGTCCCAGGTAAATATAACAATTTTTTATTCCTTATTATGAATTTTAATTGAATATTATTCGATTTAATGTTTAATATCTTTTTTTATCAGGTAAGAGGACAATGTTACGATGGGGCAAGCAATATGCGAGGTGCATTTAATGGTCTAAAAGCTTTGATTTTACAAGAAAATGATTCAACGCATTATGTGCATTGCTTTGCACACCAACTACAGCTAGTTATTGTGGGTGTAGCAAAGAAGCATGACGGTGTGGACAATTTCTTTGAGCAACTTTCTTTGGTGGTTAATGTGGTAGGTGGTTCATGTAAAAGACAAGACATGCTACGGGAAATTCAAAGAGAAAGGGTGCAATTGTCAATTGGAAATGGTGAACTTGAAACTGGAAGAGGGTTAAATCAAGAGAGCTCGCTTATTCGAGCGGGAGATACAAGATGGGGTTCACATTTCAAAACCATCACAAGTTTGGTGAACTTATTTTCGGAGGTTCGTCATGTTCTTGCTTATGTCGAAGAGGAAGGATCCACTTTAAGTAACCGAAATCAAGCATTTGGTATCTTAAAATATTTCAAGACATTAGATTTCGTGTATTACTTACATTTGATGTTTGAAATTTTACACCTCACAAACGTATTGTCAAAGCATCTTCAAAAAAAGGATCAAGATATTTTAGAAGCGGCTTCTTTGGTTAGAGGGACAATGGACGCATTGAAGTCTTTGAGAGACACGGGGTTTGCTAAACTTTTATCGAAGGTATTCTCTTTTTGTCAAAAACATGATATTAATATTGAGGAAATGACGGAAAATTATGTCACATCAAGAGGCCGTAAGACTAAAGTTACTAATCAATTTTATTTTGAAGTTGAAATTTTCAACACCATCATGGATATGCAAATTATAAATTTCGGGGACCAATTTAGTGAACTTAGCACCCAATTACTAGAATACATGGGGGCTTTGAGTCATTGTGATTCATTTGCTAAATTTGACAAAACAAAGTTGTTAAAGTTGAGTGAGTTATACAAAAAAGATTTTGATGCGGAGAGGATGCAACTTGATGGTGAACTAGAAATATATTATCACGCTTTACATAAAGATGACCGGTTCACTAGTTTGCAAGGAATTTCCGACCTTTCTCGTTTGATGGTGGAAACGGGGAAACATCGGTCTTATCCTATGGTTTATAGGTTGTTGAAGTTGGTTTTTGTTTTACCCGTTGCAACCGCAACAGTCAAAAGATGTTTTTCAGCGATGAAGTTGTTGAAGACGGATTTGCGTAACAAAACAGGTGATGATTTTTTGAACGATGCCATGATTTCTTATGTTGAAAAAGAAGCACTTATAAAAGTGAAGATCGAAGATGTAATGGATTGGTTTCAAAAAATGTGTACCTGTAGATGTCAAATTTAAATATTAAGATGTAATGGATCGGTTTGATGTATTAGTACTTTTTTTTATGTTAGTATATTCGGACGAAAAAAAAATTTGTGCCACTGCTACGACAACTTTCTGCGTCCGCCACTTGTTAGGTCATAATTATGTGGTTTGGGCTAGGCATCTATCTTGTATAGGTCTTGGTGGGATTTTGGGATTTGTAATGGTGTTTGTAGCTCGTGTACGGCTGTACACACGCGTACGGCTGTACACACGTGTACGGCTGTACACACGTGTGCGGCTGTACACACGTGTACAGCTGGTGGTCCTATAAATAGAGTGTGTCTGTGTCAGTCTTAATGTGACGTATGTGTGTGTGTTTCCCAAGGTGTACCTAACATTTATACGTAATAGATGTGTGCATGCTTGGTTTGATTTATCTTTCTACTTCTTCTACACTCTGTTTGATTGCTTGCAATTCATTGATCACTGATTTGGATCTATAGATCAGGGACTTACAATTGGTATCAGAGACAATTTAGTGTCAATTTGATGAATCATAAGAGTGTGCGGTTGAAGATAGTTGTGGCTTTTGAGTATTTTTGGGTGTGCGGCTGGAACTTTGAAGGTGTGCGGTTGAGACTTTGAAGGTGTGCGGTTAGGTCTTTGAACGTGTGCGGTTGGTGTGTGCGGTTGAGTGTACTGTTGGTGCGTGTGGTTGGAGTGTGCGGTTGGAGTGTGCGGTTGAGTGTGCGGTTGGTGTGTGCGGTTGAAGTGTGTACGGTTGGGTGTGTACGGTTGGCTTGTACGGTTGTGATCCGGTCCACGGCCATACACGGGTGTACGACCGTACACCCGTGTACAACCGTAATCAAGTGTACGGCAGTAATCCCTTGTGCGGCCGTAGACCCTCTCAGTTGTTGGTCAACCCATGCTTGTAATGATCTGGGTTCCCAAACCTAAATAATCCCACTCATTGTGCAGGAACAGCTGCGAAGGAATGTCGTCAAACCTTGGTACGTCGACAGCGGTTGTTCCAGGCACATTGACAGGAGACATCTCCCAACTGCATGTCATTTAGACTTTTAATGGGGGCTATGTTTCCTTCGCAGGAGGAGATGGAGGGAAGATCACTCAAAAAGGGATAGTTGTAAATGGAGTGCTGAGTTTTGAGAACGTCATCTACGCTCCTGAGTTAAAGTGTAGCTTGTTGAGTGTCTCACAGATCAGCTTATGGACTACGAATGATGATATAAGGTTAAGCAGTGAAGACCTCGATGCTTTCTTTGACACTATCCATAATGTTGGGCAACCTAGACAGAAGGAGTTAGTGGTGTTCTCAAAGTGACGTCTCCAATTTTTGATCAGATGGCCGACACCTTTCAACCGATATTGATACAACTTTAAGGATTCCTCCCCTTAATTTTGGTATTCCTACATCTGTGCCATCCACAAGTGATCCGACACCGACACAAATCTCCCTGCCTTCTGTAAAAAGAAGTTGACTCGATCCGAGGCAGGGAGTGTTTATTCAAGATCAAGAACCACCAGTCCAACAACCCTCCACAGCTGCTACACCAACTCAATCGACCCTAAAAGGACCAAGTAATGTTAGATCTTCGTTTGAAGTCGGGAGTTCTTCTGCTCCTGGGGGTTCTTCTCCTCCACAACATGCGCATGATGCTGCCTCTTTGAGGCTTGCCAGGTTTCTTGCTCAACAAGATTCAGATCATTTACCTCGTGGCAAATGAATATCAATAGGTGAAGGAAGTTCAGGGGGAGCAGGCCCATCTATCTCAGAGCTCAAGGAGGAGATCATTACTCTTAAACAGAAGATCATCGAGAAAGACGTTCTGATCGGAAACCTCGATATTCGAGTTTCCGAGCTTGAAGAAGAAAACTTTCAGAAGTCTAAACAGATCTCCGATCTCCAGCTTAATCTTGGTGCCCTATCAGCAGGCTACTCTGACTTGAAGAACAAACTTATTGCAGAACTTGGTGACAAGTTCAAGGCCACAGTCGAAGAGCCTTGCGCCACTATAGTGATCAAGTTTCAAGATAGCGATTGTGCTATTCGTCTTGTTTGATGCTAAGGATCTTCTGCTGTTCAGGAAGCGATACATACACATCCTTGTGACGCTGATCAAGAAGACCTGAGTTCATGCTAGCCACAAACCAAGGGGGAGATTGTTAGGTCATAATTATGTGGTTTGGGCTAGGCATCTATCTTGTATAGGTCTTGGTGGGATTTTGGGATTTGTAATGGTGTTTGTAGCTCGTGTACGGCTGTACACACGTGTACGGTTGTACACACGTGTACAGCTGGTGGTCCTATAAATAGAGTGTGTCTGTGTCAGTCTTAATGTGACGTATGTGTGTGTGTTTCCGAAGGTGTACCTGACATTTATACGTAATAGATGTGTGCATGCTTGGTTTGATTTATCTTTCTACTTCTTCTACACTCTGTTTGATTGCTTGCAATTCATTGATCACTGATTTGGATCTATAGATCAGGGACTTACACCACTGTTCTATATGTTTTTAAAAACTTAAACTGTTTTTGTTAAACTTAAAGAATTTTGGGATTGTTTTCTGCAAATGAAGTTCAATTATTTAAAAGTCCGATTTAAATAGCTTTTAAACTTAAAAACCAAAAGATGGGTGTTTCATGAAGGCACATGCTAATAATTGACACAACATTTCAGACTTGTTCTTCGTGTTCCAGACTATTTCTTCACGTTCCAGACTCAACTTTCTACACTTATAAATTAAAAGTTAAACAAATATAAGTAAAGAAGTGAAAAAATTACCCGTAAAACCTCCAATGCATCGAAATTATATGTCATTTCTTCTTTGCCCATTGAGTCCGAAATATGAAGATATTCCGGTATGCATTCTGAAATGCAATATGTACTGCCAATATTCCGGAACCTGATATGGAATGGGCCGGGCAGGATAACTTCACGTCGAAATGGCCATTCCTATTCAAATTGTTTTATTTAGAAATAAAAAGTTAAATAATGTAGTTATTATATTTAAAATGTCTTACATATTTAGTTAGATTATTCAATTTCCTGTAAAAATGGGTGGTGTTGGATTTGCATGGGTTTATAAAAGATTCCATCTTTAATATTATTAAGTTGCAATCGTTGTTTTTTTGGGGATTAAAAACGCGAACCCAAAATGTTCTAGTAACCGTAATAGTTGACTAAAAATCCTATCTTGTTTCATTGGATCTTTCTAGCACCTTTCTAACGTGTGTTTATTGAATGTTCAAAATTAAGATAAAAAAAAAGTCTTATCTTTCTTGAAATGATTTTTTTTTTGTGTGTGTTATATATGGAAAACTTCTCAGAAATCCCATAAAATAAAGGAACGTAAGATCCATACCATGATAAAGAAAAGAAAAGTTAAATATCCTCCTACTATTTCTCTAAAGAAAAAACTAATAACTTGTTTCAAAATTCCCGTACTATCACTAGTTATTTAGTATCAAACGTTTTCAATATTCTCGTACTATCACTAGTTATTTAGTATTAACGTTAATGTGGGTATATCATGATTCCAATATAATTGTTAATATAATTAAAAGTTAATAGAAAGAGGCAGTGAGTTATGTTGGGTGGTGGGAATATAGGTTTGACTGACAGTCTGACCAAATAATCTGAAAAGCCTCAACCCATTAATAATTATGCTTAATTTGTTGTTTTGTTGTGATTCTCCTGTTCAAAAAAAAAAAAATTAAAACAATTTATTTTTAAATATTTCTAATGTAAAAGAATTTAGAATTGCATAAAGACGATCAATTTAAGTTGATGATGTATAATGATCATATGAAAGGAAGACTAAATTATATTTTTTGTATGAACATTGTTGTAATATTCATTCAAAATTCAAACTAAATTAGCATAGTTAGTCTCTTAGACCAATTCGAATATGACACGAAAACAATACCATTGTAGTGTTAGTTTTTCTCTTTAGCATTCCAACCAACCTCTAAAATACATCATTTCAGTGTGTGAGATACACCTAAACACTAAATATAAATGTCAAAATGTTTAACCTCTAAAATACACCATTTTAATGTGTGGTTGGATTGAATACACCATTTTAGTGTTTAAAACTCACAAATTTTTGTGTTTTACCATTGGAGTTGGTATTAGTCATAATAAATGATGAAGGGGAACTAGGCATCCAACCTTGCATCTTTTGGGCAATTTCTCATGTTTTGATTTGCATTCATCGATCTTCTTTTATTATTTGAGTTGTTTACAATTTTGAAAGATTTAATAGTTAAGGATTATGCTTTTATCTTATTTGTGGATTGGGATGAGCTCGGGGACATTTTTGAAGCCATCTATAAGTACTTATTTTGCTATTGTGTTGAGATAGACTTTTGATTATTTTGTCAATAAAACTTTGGGAGAATTTCTTCTTGTTTGCATTTTTGTGGATTTGGCCATTTTTTTCTTGTTTGCATCATTTGGCATCAGAGCACAGGTCTCGCAAATGGTCGGACGTGGACAACCTCACAATCAACCTCGTAGAGAAGCCGATGGAGGAAACAATGTGGACCTGAGAAACTCACGTGTTAAATGTGACTTGAGCACTTGGAGCATTCTCATGGAACATTTGATTTCAATGGAGCACTTGGAACTCAAAGGAGCACTTGGAGTTTAATGGAGCATGTGACAAATGAACAAATCATATGAGTGTTGGATTAGGTGTCTAAGCCCATAACTATAATTGGTATGTACTTGACCCGAGAGTAGCATGATCCATTTGGGTTGCATTCACCAGAACAATCTGATAGGATGGATATTTGAGAAAGAGGTTGTTTATGATTTACTAATATATTATAAGTACAATACATTAATTGAGAAATCATATTATTATATTAGTATTGATCAAGAATTAATTTGGTGATCAAAAGAGACTAATTAAATTAATGGGGACTGATTATGTAAATTAGTGATACATATGGTTTGGCCTATTGATCCATGATGGGCTAAGTTTATGTGAGAGTCCATGAAGGTTAGTCCATATGAGTTGTGGATCATAAGCCTAAGTGTAAGCATTAGGGTTACACATGACTCTTGGAATTCTAACACTATATATGTAACCCCTTAGAGCCCAAAATCGAATACACAAGTGATATAGCAAGAGCATAGCCGATTTTAGGGTGTTCCTAACCTCTCTCTCAAGTTCTCCAATTGTTGGTGGTGTTTTGTGAAGCATTTGAGACATCACACTTGAGGTGCTAAGCTATTAAAGGCCAAGTAATACAAGCTACATAAAGAGGTAATCATCTAACTAATTTTTTATGATTCATATATCAAGTTGTATGCTACATAGGCTTCACGCTTTGGAAAAATGAAATTTGCATGTATAACTAGAGAAAAATTAGATCCAAAGCATTAGGGTTGTATGTGCACCATAAGGATGTTATAGTGCTCAAAACTCTTCAGTGGTATCAGAGCCTAGGGTAGTTTTCTGTTATATTGATGCATGGTTGATTGTTCAAAGTTGAAGCAAAATGAAAAACTGTTTATGCCAGACTGAATTTGACGAGTCCAAGGAGGAATTTGACGAGTTCATGATGAACTTGACGAGTCCATTAGCTGACTTGACGAGTTGCACTGTCTGGTGGCAGATTTTCAGGGGTTTTTTGGCATAAATTGGATTAGGATCATTACCACAAACTGTTTTGTATCATAAAATCTGTTTTATCTGATATGGTAGTGATTATCCTCATCCAATTAAAAGATAATTGTCAAAATTTCAAGACTATTGTTAGTTTATATGATAGACTAATTGTTTGTAAATTTTTGATTTGATATTATCTTGCCTTATGAGTTAATTAGGTCAATGATAAATTATATGATAATTTTATTAGTTAAACTTGATCTAAATGTTTTTAAAGAGTTTCATAACTTGCCCTCAAGTTATGGAACATGAAAAATCTCATTCATTAAACATTAAACTCATAAGTTATGGAAACCAAAAGTTTTGAAGAGTTACAAAACTTGCCCTCAAGTTTTGGAATTTGTAAAGTCTCACTTATGAAACATTTAATTCCAAACCTCAGAATTTTAAAAGTTTAAAATTCAACCCTTATACTATTATAATATTAAAAGTTAATACTTATATATATATGTATAAGACAAGTCAATGTTACCGTTAGTAGGCCTCATTCACGAAGCTGGTCTATAAGGGGTGTTTAAGTAAGCGGCCTATAAAATGACCGTCATTGGGTATCTACTCTTACCCACCGCACTCTTGACTAGTGGAGGGTCGTTAGCCGAACGGGTAGGATAGGACATTAATTCTCGTTAAAAGTAGAATGATAATTATAAAGTAACTAAATGTTTTTTTATAAAATTCCCAATCTTAGTTACTTTAGGAAAAATGTGAAAATGATGCTATTCGATGAAATTGCACTTTGCACCTTACCAAGTCGTTAATGGAGCGTGTGTGGTTAACCGACACATTAACTTGGACTAGTAAGGGTGGGAAAGGGTAGCTTGATGTTTGTCATGGATAAGTAGGGCGTGTGTGGTTAACCGAAACATTGTTTATGTGATAAATGACGTCGAGTGTACCAATCACATTTTCATGGTTATTCACACCTTGTTTGTGATCCTCAGTATCCCAGTCACAAACTTGAAGGGCATAATCGAGATTTAAACATGCCATTGAAAAGTTCAATGAATATCAAAAGAATCTAGGAATTTCAATTCATTTAAAACTTAATACTCAATTTCATTTTTCATGGTGGAAATTGGTAAATCGTCATTTACCTACCTTCAAATATTTTGCAATTGGATTACGACATCCCTCTTTCGAATTGTGAAATATTGTGTTGGTTCATAGCCTTAATATTTCATTTGGGTGTCATATTAAGGATTCTTATCTAATCTAAACTTTGTCTTTCTTTTTCAGATGTCTTCCAACACCGCTTCTGGCTCAAACTCTTCTGGCTCTTTCTCCCTCATGAACTTGTGTGGGAGGGTCATCTTTGATGGTTCGAATTTTAATGATTGGATCCGGAACATTAGGATTGTCACTCGTTACGAGGACAAGGAATATATTCTCGATAAAGAGCTTAAGGACATTGATGAAGCAATTGCTACTCCTGAAGAAGTTGTTGAATATTGGACTCATGAGAAGGACGCCAACAAGGTGTCATGTACCATGTTAGCCACTATGACAGCTGAACTTCAAAAGTCCTATGAGGATTACTACCCTGTCGAGATGCACCAAGACTTGATGGAAAGGTGCCATCGAAGTGCTCGGAAGGAAAGGTATGAAATCATTGCCTCCATGATTACAACAAAAATGAAGGATGGTGAGTCCATCACTGCCCACTTGCAAAAGATGCAAAGGTTTGTGGACCGCTTGCTGAAGTTGAATGTAAATTGCGATGAAGAGTTGGCCATTGATATTATACTACACTCTTTGCCTCCTTGTTATGATCAGTTTCGTATGACTTATCATATGAATAAGGAGGAGGTAACTCTTAGCAAGCTTCAAGGCCTATTGAGAACTGCTAAAAGTAGTTTGAAAGGAAAATCTATTGTTCCTACTCCTACTGCTGCTGCCCCAGTCCTGGCAATTGGACATGGGAAAGGGAAGAAGAGGAAGGCTCCTTCTAAGAGCCACAAGGGAAAGTCCCATGATGGATCCTCTTCTAGTGGGACCAAAGGTGGTTCTGCTACTCCTTCTTCCAACCAAAAGGAAGCAGAGTGCTTCTACTGTCATGAGAAAGGGCACTGGAAACGAAGCTGCCCCAAATACTTGCAGGACATCAAGGATGGGAAGATAAAGCCCACCCGTGTAGGTATTTACACTAGTCTATCTAATAACTCATCACATGCTACTTCTTGGGTCCTTGATACAGGTTGTGGTTTTCACATTTGTTCTGATTTGCAGGGACTAAAAAGAAGTAGGGATGTTGAGCACGGGAAGATGAACTTAATCATGGGGAATAGGAAAGTGTCGTCTGTCACCAAGATTGGAGTTTATTCTTTTTTGCTTAGTAGTGGGTTAGAATTAGATTTGAATAATTGTTGCTACTCGTCCGATATGGTGAGAAACATTATTTCCTTTCATGGTTTGTATAAACAAGGTTTTAGATTTTCATTTGATAATGAAATTGGTTCTATTAATGCTTTTTATAATGGTATATTTTATTTTAAAGCATTACCTTGTAATGGTATATATGAAACTGTGATGGTTGTAGACAACTTAGGAAATAATGTATTGCACATCGATTCGTCCAATGGTTTGGACAAGGCATCCTCGTGGCATTGTCGTCTTGGACATGTCAACAAGAAGCGCATAACCCAACTCCAAAAGGATGGAGTCTTGGAGTCATTCGACATAAAGTCGGATGACACTTGTGAATCTTGTTTGCTTGGAAAGATGACTAAGTCACCCTTAACTGGTACTTGTGAAAGGGGTGAGGGTCTGTTGGATCTCATACACACCGATGTGTGTGGACCCTTTAGATCCGCCACAAGGGATGCTAACCACTTCTATGTGACTTTTACTGATGATTACTGCAAATATGGCTATATCTACTTAATCAAGCATAAGTCAGAAACCTTTGAAAAGTTCAAATAGTTTAAACAAGAAGTGAAGAATTAGTTGGGCAGGAAAATAAAGATGCTACGATCCGATCGAGGTGGTGAGTATCTTAGTATCGATTTCCACGACTATCTTAAGGAATGTGGAATTGTATCACAATTGATGCCACCTAGGACACCACAGCTTAATGGTGTGGCTGAGAGACGCAATCGAACCTTGTTGGACATGGTTTGTTCCATGATGAGTCGAGCTTCGTTACCTATCTCAAACTGGGGGTATGCCTTAGAGACTGCCGCCCATATCCTTAATCTAGTCCCAACTAAGAAGGTTACCAAAACGCCTCACGAGATATGGACAGGGAAGGTTCCCTCGTTAGCACATATCAAGGTTTGGGGTTGCGAGGCTTTCGTAAGACGAGAGACTCACGACAAGCTCGAACCTCGTAGTGAGCGATGTATTTTCATTGGCTACCCACAGAAGTCATTTGAATATCTCTTCTATAGACCCAGTGAAAATGTTGTCTTCGTTACGACGAGAGGGGTTTTCCGCGAAAGAGAACTCATATGCCAAGAGGACAGTGGGAGGCAAATTGACCTTGAAGAGCTTCAAGAGTTAAGTGATGAAGGAACCTCAAACACTAGCGCTCAACCCGAGGAGGAAACTCCTATTGAACTAGTTGACGAGTCCTTACCTCTGAGACGTTCCACTAGAGTTAGAAAGGCACCTGAGTTTTATGGTTTCCATATTACTACAGATGGTGATACATTTATCAGTGATAATACACTGGTAAATTTGGATGAGCCTAATAACTACAAGGAAGCCATGGCAGGCCCTAAGTCTGCAAAATAGAAAGAGGCTATGGACAGCGAGATTCAGTCCATGTATGACAATCAAGTTTGGAACTTGGTTGACAATGTACCACGTCGTAAGACGGTCGGGTGCAAATGGATCTTCAAGAAGAAGACAGACATGGATGGGAAAGTACACACTTATAAGGCGCGACTGGTTGCGAAGGGATTTACTCAAACTCATGGAGTTGACTATGATAAGACCTTCTCACCAGTAGCGAAGATTAAATCTATAAGGGTTATGCTAGCCATAGCTACATTTCATGATTATGAAATATGGCAAATGGATGTCAAAACCGCTTTCCTTAATGGGATGTTAGCTGAAGATGTTTACATGAGTCAGCCAAAGGGTTTTGTCAATGAAAAGTACCCTAATAAAGTGTGTAAGCTTGAGAAATCCATTTATGGATTGAAACAAGCATCTCGTAGATGGAATATTTGTTTCGATGAGAAAGTCAAAGAGTTTGGATTTTCGAGAAGCAAGGATGAGTCATGTGTATATGTCAAAGCTAGTGGGAGTATAGTTAGCTTTCTGGTGTTGTATGTGGATGATATACTTCTCATAGGAAATGACATTCCAACCTTGCAGGAGGTTAAGTCCTAGCTTGGGAAGTCTTTCACTATGAAGGACCTCGGGGAAGCTGCTTATATTCTAGGGATAAGGATATTGAGAAGCAGGAGTAAAAGACTAATAGGACTTAGTCAAAGTACCTACTTGGACAAGGTGTTGAAGCATTTCAACATGGAGAATTCCACGAAAGGTAACTTACCTATCCAAAGCAATACCAAACTGAGTAAGACTCAGAGTCCGAGTACAGAGGCCGGGATAGCAGAGATGAGTTGAGTACCATATGCTTCCGCAGTTGGCTCGATCATGTATGCTATGACTTGTACTCTCCCTGATGTGGCTTTTGCTTTGAGCATGGTCAGCAGATATCAAGGGAATCCTGGTAAAGCTCACTGGACTGCGGTAAAGAACATTCTTACGTACCTGTGGAGGACTAAGGACTGGATCCTTACCCTTGGTGGGAGTGATGACTTAAGAGTGACAGGGTATAGTGACGCCAACTTTCAGACCGACAGAGATAATTTCCGCTCTCAGTCGGGCTGGGTATTTACCCTGAATGGAGGAGCAATAACTTGGAAAAGTTCCAAACAGGAGACTGTAGCTGATTCAACGTGAAAATCAGAGTACATAACAACAAGCGAAGCGTCTAAGGAGGCGATATGGATGAAGAACTTAATCAGAGACCTTGGAGTTGTACCAGCTGTAAACGAGCCTATGGAGATTTTTTGTGACAGTGAGAGTGCAATCGCCTTAACCAAGGAACCAAGGGATCATGGAAGATCCATGCACATCGACAGAAAATATCACTTCAAAAGACATCAGATAGAAGAAGGAATCCTCGTAGTAAAGAGGGTATCGTCAGAGGAGAACCCAGCAGATCCCCTTACGAAGGGACTGAGTAGGGTTAAGCACTTGCAGCATGCAAGGAGCATTGGGCTGAAGG
Source organism: Lactuca virosa (assembly GCF_052849685.1). Taxonomy (NCBI): domain Eukaryota; kingdom Viridiplantae; phylum Streptophyta; class Magnoliopsida; order Asterales; family Asteraceae; genus Lactuca; species Lactuca virosa. The sequence continues at coordinate 148,372,162 of NC_136429.1, read as the reverse complement.
ACGATATTAGTTTTAATGATTAGATAGCTGTTTAGAAACTTGTAATAGATAAAATGTATTTGACATTTGATGATTAAATAAAAGGAGTTTTATTTATGAGTAAAGTTACTATCTTGTGTTAATTATTTACTATTGTTTCATTTTGCATGTTTTGACTTCCAGAATAATAAGTTTATTCAAACTATCCACAGTCGATCATACTTTGGAAGTTGGTATTGAGGTAAGACTGTCATGAATTTGGCTTGTAGATTGTCTAAAGTATTTATACATAGCAAAAGTTTGCTACAACATTCATGAGTGCTCCTGAAATAAGATTTGAGTATTGGATTAAACCCACGCTCACATGAATCACTTCATGGAATTTATCATGAGTAATTATGAGACGATAATATCATATCGTCTTCAAACCAAGATGTATGAGTTGTTGACTATGAGTTGGTTGTACATTGATAGTGCGAAAACGCATCAGTAACTTGATCTTATAAAACGTGCTATTGTATATGATTTAACGAGTAGTTAGTACAAGCATATAAGTCGAAGTTTATATGTTCCTTTTATCCTTGGAGGAATAAAAGCGATATCTTGGGCCCCTCGATGATTTTGTTTTGACTTATGTGTCGGGCCCGGTCAGGACTCAATTGATGTGTTCAATTAAGTTCTACGTCAAACAAATCGGAAATCGGGAAACAAACTGCTGGACAATAAGTATGACTATGTTCCATGTATTTGTCAGCATGATATCTTGAAGAACAAAGGATTATATGATCCCTTATCTAAATGGCGTGTCAGAGTTCGACAGCGGCTTTTAAGATCTACGACTGCTTGTCGATTTTAAGTCGTACTTACAGTTATAATTATTAGACTTATCCAAGTGGGAGACTGTTGGATGAGTTCGACAACGGCTTTTAAGAGCTACGATTGCTGGTCGGTTTTAAGTCGTACTTGCAGTTATAGTTATTAGACTTATCCAAGTGGGAGACTGTTGGATTAGGTGTATAGTGCTCAAAACCCTTCAATCAGAAGGGAATGGTTCATGTGACAATGGAACGTGAAAGGATGTATTAATCAATAGTAAAAGAAATCAGAGTTAATATGAACACTAGTTGTAAATAAAATCTGGTTTCAGCTCATAAATTTCCGGAGAAGTACCAATACATTTGTTGAAAGAGAAAAGCACAGTGCACCAATTGCAAAGTTACAAATGAATTAGGTACAAACACTATTTATATTGTACTCGACAGACACAAAATGTATATCAGGATTTCGACATTAATAGCGAAACAACACATGTTCCTGATAAAATACATACACTATCAAAGTCATGAAGACCTTTGATATTGACAAACACTTTGCTATTAAGACTACTACCAAAGACTTCGATATATGATAATATATTTGACTCTATAATCTCACCTTTTATGATCAATATCGAATCTTCATACAGATGGTACCGTCTTTACCACTTGTAGCAAAACTCTTCTAATATCCATGTACCAGGCGATAATCTTCCTTATCAATGCCCTGTATTCATTTGTGTTCTTCTTACAGTTGTTGATACGAAGAAGGATATTGGTAAGATGCTGATTTGTGTATCTTTCTTTATCGTCAGTATGGAAGAAATATTTCTTTTTCCTTCCTGTCATGTTCTTTCCTTGAAAGACAACACCTTGAGGTTGATTAAGATGTTCACCATCTTTATAGTCATTGATGTTCGCCTTTACCTTCAATATTGTCTTGGGAACCTTTGAATTTTTGTTGAATGTTGTAGCAAACTCAATGTCTGTTAATGGTAGATGAGCAAAATAATAGTCTATGAAGGCTTTTAACTGACTATGCCCAATGATGTACGAAGCCCTATCTTGAACTTGATTATTGTTCAAATCTTCCATAATCTTCGTAACAATGATGAGATCATTTAAGTTCATCAAGGGAAATTCAGCAATGGTGAAGTCAAAAAGAACATTTTTGGTTCTGATAAGATTATATCAATAGTTTTGAATAATTCCTTCGAACATAACATCAGGAGTTATCGATATAAGTTTCACAATCTTCACCAAAGACCTAACATCTTCTTCCTTCTGTCCAAGAGCAACATGAAATCTAAGCTTCATACTTTTATACTCCTTCGTATCATGGAAATTCTTCTGCAAACTTGAACTGACCACAAGTGAATTTTTATATGATTGAACGCAAATCCAATTGATTGAAATCAGTTTCTTCGATGGCATAACTTCTATTTGGTATTTTCTCAAAAACACCAACTTCTCCATAAGCCACATTCTCAATTGTTTCGTAACACCACACCTTATTTGGGTCTTCCTTGTCAAGACCAGGTTGGTCACTCGCTCTCATTCTCATAACGATGTTGAACTACTTCATTCTTTCATTCTCAAACTCTTGAAATTTCTTTTTATCTTCTTCTGTAGGCTCCACATGAACACCTTTTCCCTTATCTTTTGATTCTTAATTTGCAACAGGTTTGACTGTCTAAGAACCCAATCCTCCTTCATTTATATTCAACCCCTTCTTCGATTTAAGCTTTGACATATCAACTTCGACATTTGGAGTTGTAATTGTTATCGAAGTTGTCAAAATAAGTTTCTTTGAAACTGGAATTGGAATTTTCATGGCAAACACCTTCCCAACTACTTTTCCTTTGACTTCTCCACTATCTTTCGATGAACCACCACCCTTATCTCCCCCTTGTGACACGATTATCGATGGGCGTGGAGCATTAGTGGGTAATCGAAGAACAAGTGAGCATATCTCCCTTCCTCTTCGACTTTCGACTTTAACAAGACTTCCTTCGTTTCTTAAAAAGAAGTCACACTTATTTCTTCATCAAACAATACTTGATTCCTAGTGTCAACAACCAAATGAGATACTCTTATTGAATTATGCTTCAAACTTTCGACATAAGCAACTCGATTAACAGTGAACTTCCCATTTGTCACCTTTCCATAGCCCTTCACCTTGCATTTATGGTTATTGCCAAACTTCACAACTCCAACATTTTCTAACTTCCTAAAATCTCACAAATTCTCTTTCCTCCTTGTCATGTGACAGGAGCACCCACTGTCGATATACGCATTTTCATCATGTTGCTCGTTACATAGAACCAATAATCAATTATAGAGATTTAGGTTCCCAAGGCTTTTTTGGGTCCTTGGACATTAGTGTGAAATGTTGTATGTAGTGTCGAATTGAAAATCCCACTTCGAACCGTTGTTTTGATTTTGTCAATTAAATCAACTTCATCAGTTTTTGGCACATAAATATAATCATTCAATAAAAAGCATCAACTTTGATTTTCTACTTTTCAACCTTTCTTTCAGAGAAATCGACTGTCTTGTTTGTTTTAACTTCTTTCCATTTTAAAGGCTTCGATAATGATTCTTGTGATGAAGTATTTCCACTAATGGATTCATTCAAGTAATTCTCATAAGCCTGTATGACTTGTTCTTGAGAATACTCTTTAGATTGAAATTTATTTCCTTTACTTTCAAACCAATGATTAAAATTTTTCATTTCATTTGTGTCTTTGATAAATGAAAATTTTGATTTGTGTAAAGAAGATGGATTTGGAAATCATGGACCATCAGATTTAAATGGTACATTTTTCTTAGCAACATTTGTTGGTTTTGACGAACTTATTTGCGATTTTTTTTTTGTGATTTTTGTTGAAAATAAATTTGATACCGATTTTGATATCCAAAACGAGACTCTTTTTGAAAACTTTTGTGATTTTGTGAAAAATTATTTTGAACAATTTTCTGAACATGATTTTGACCCTTATGAATTTGCTCTATTTTTGAATTTTGAGCAACCTTCGACTTTTATGAAAAACCAGTTTGATTTTTGTTTTGAACATTATTTTTACTTTTTTCATAAGAAACATTTGATGATGCTTTTGAAAATTCATGTTGTGATTTATTTTGAAAGCTCTTTTGTTATTATTGAGTTGTTTTATGTTAAGACTTCTTTTCTCTTTGAAAATATTTTTTTCTTCCAATAAGCTTTGTTTTGAGCTTTCTTTTTGGAAAGATCTTCTTTTAACTCAGATTTCTTAACATCATTTTTGAAATTTGGATTCTTCGCTTTTTGATCTTATTGATCCTTTAATTTATCTGATAATGACTCATCACAACCTTTTTTTGGCTTGTCTTTGACAACAGATTGAGTACCTTTCACAATCTAAACACCCGATTTGTGGTTTGTATTATCTTTTGAATTTTTTTTTGACTTTTTTGATGTTGAAAAGTTTTTGACCTTTGAATCAAACCATTTTGCACAACATTTTTGTTCGAATAAAAACCTTCATAGTCACATTCAAATTATCTTCTTTCAACAAATCATTCAACTTTGAATCAACATTATCACAATTTCCTGTTGTAACAAAAACTTGGTTTGAAAAATCATTATTAAATTGTGGATAAAGAACCGAGTTTTGTTCAAGAAAATGTTTTCCTTTTTCTTTTAAATTTTTTGTGTATTCCTATGAATCCTCAAACACTTGTGTTTCAACAACTCGTGAAATTTCTTTTTCACTAGAATCATTATCACTATCACTTTCAATGTTTGTTATGTCCTAAACAATATCAAACTCTTGAAAATCATCAGTTTTAGTTGTCGAAGATGAATCATTGTTTAGCTTCAATTTTGAATCATCATTTTCTTCGCTTTTGGCTAACGAAGTAATTTGAATGACAAACAATTTTGAGTAGTATACACATTCCTCTTCCTCAATTTCACTGTTATTACTATAATCATCTTCGATATCAACAAAATTTTGTTGATAACTTTGTGTCGAAGTCTCAATTTTGTTTAAAAATTTTCATTTGTTCATTTTTAGACAGAGTATCATTCGCAATATCAACCAAGTCATTAGCATTCAAACAATCATCAATGTTAACAATACCATAAGCATACGAATCATTTGGAACTTGATCATACTTATCAACCTTACTTTCACAATCATATGTAATCTCATTAACCAACACTCGCTTAAAGTTGATGAAAGGAAGTAGTTTACGATGTTGTTCCTTACAAATATCTGATGAATGATAGAGAAGAGTATGCTTCACAAACAATCGTTTTGTTGTGTTACAATATATGTTTCATTGTTTAACAAGCAAACTATTGTTCATTCTAAGGGAATCTCTATCAATCATAATATTTGTAATTTTCAAATCTAAGCTCTCAATCCTAGCGTTTTTCTCCTCCAATTTATTCCTAGCTTCATGAAGCAAAGCTTTATTTTTCTCCAATTCGTTACTCATAGAAATAATCATATCATTCAGCTAAGAACATGTATCATCAAAATCAGATAAAATATCATTGTAAGAATTTAAAGGAATATTAAGAGCGATAAGTAGATCACGTACCTTATCAGTCATGGGAGACTTCGAAGTGGTTGACACATAACATCTTCCTCCAATCAACTCTTCTTCCTCTTCACTCTCTTCTCCACTCTCCTCCATAAATTCTTCCTAGTCACTCTTCTTCTCTGAATGATCACCACAGTGCTTCGCAAACATAACGCCATGTGTCGGATGATGCATTTCCTCATTGTCCGAACCAAATGACCAAATCCGGTAAGTTCCATCTTGCTCAGTTGAATTTTTTGCCACCAGAGAGAGATCCTTTGACTTTGCTCGTAGATATTCGATTTTCATCCTACAGTAAGCTTCGTATTTCACCTTCTCTTTCTTATCCTCTTGCTTTTTTTAACATACACTCCCTAGCAAGATGATTCTTACCATTGCAATAATCGTAACCAGAATTTCCTTTTAACTTCTTCTTAAATTTATTTTCTTCCTTCTTCTCTTCCACCTTCTCAACACTCTTTTTGGAAACACCAGAACTTGAAGTTGACTTCTTAAATGAGTTGTTATTGAAGTTTCCACCAATTGGATTCTTATACAATTTCTTGACTGTATTATTTGAATAATAGGCCACAATTTCGTCATTAGAATTCATCAACATGCCTTCTTCGCTATGACCCACTTCACCTTCAGAACACACTTCTTTCCCAGTGGTTTTCGAAACTAGTGTCAAAGGACCTCCAAAGTTCAATTTGCTATTTTCTTCTGCAATCTCTTTTACCTCTGACTCATGAGCTGTAAGAATGTTGTAGAGATTTGACAGTGAAAGAGTGTCGAAGTTATCTTGACTCTTAATCATCAAACAAATGTTCTTCCATTCTTTCTTCAATCCAAGAATGGAAGTAATGTTGAACTCTAGATAAGTACGCACAACATTATATCGATTGCACTTGTAAATCAAGTCATTGAATCGATCATATTATGATTCAATAGATTCATTTTCCTTCTGTTTGAATTCAGCTAACTCGGACAAGCATTGAGTCACTGAGTTTTTCTTGGTTAAAGAACATTCAAGTTGTACGTGATTTTCCCGACATCTTTCCAGAAGAACTTCTAGGATTACCTCCGCAACGTCAGGTCGAGTTCGTAATCGACTTAGTTCCAGGGGCTACCCCAGTAGCCAAATCTCCCTATCATCTAGCACCAGCTGAGATGCAGGAGCTATCCAGTCAACTTAACGAATTGCTCAGCAAGGGCTTCATTAGGCCAAGCTTCTCACCCTGGGGAGCACCGATCTTGTTCGTCAAGAAGAAAGACGGATCGTTCCGTATGTGCGTCGACTACAGGGAATTTAACAAACTAACCGTCAAAAATCGTTACCCTCTGCCACATATTGACGATTTGTTTGACCAACTTCAAGGGGCGAACTTCTTTTCAAAGATAGACCCGAGATCCGGGTATCACTAGTTACGAGTGCTTGGGGAGGATGTTCCGAAGACATCCTTCCAAACTCGTTATGGACACTACGAGTTTGTAGTGATGCCGTTCGGATTGACCAATGCACCCGCAATATTCATGGACTTAATGAATAGGGTGTGGCGTCCTTACTTGGATCAGTTTGTCATTGTCTTCATCGATGACATACTTATCTACTCTCGTAGTAAGGAGGAGCATAGTCAACATCTGCGTCAGGTCTTAGAAACGCTGCGATCAGAGAAGCTTTATGCGAAGTTCTCGAAATGCGAATTTTGGATCCAAAGAGTCGAATTCTTGGGGCACGTGGTTAGCGAAGAGGGAATACATGTGGACCCTTCCAAAATCAAAGCCATTGAGAACTGGTCAGCACCGAAGACGCCTACAGAAATTTGTCAATTTCTAGGCCTCGCTGGCTACTATCACAGGTTCATTCAGAACTTCTCTCGGATTGCGAAACCGCTTACAACATTGACCCAGAAGGGGGTGGCCTTTGACTGGGAAGAGAAGCAAGAGAAAGCGTTCCAAACGCTAAAGCGAGCTTTATGCACCGCACCGATACTGTCCCTCCCCGAAGGGATAGAAGACTTCAAGGTTTATTGCGATGTATCCAATCAAGGACCCGACTGTGTTCTGATGCAACAAGGTAAGGTCATCGCCTAAGCCTCAAGACAGCTGAAGACGCACGAGGTCAACTACACCACACATGATCTTGAGTTAGGAGCAGTGGTGTTTGCTCTGAAGATCTGGAGACACTACCTGTATGGTACGAAAAGCACTATCTTTTACAGACCACAAAAGCCTACAACACATATTCGACCAGAAGGAGCTCAACATGAGACAAAGATGGTGGGCCGAGCTACTGAGTGATTACGAATGCAAAATTCGTTATCATCCCGGCAAGGCCAATGTAGTAGCTGACGCCCTAAGTCGGAAAGAACACTCTGGTCGTAGTGTCAAATCATTGACTATGACTATCCATTCACACTTGTCCACACAAATTAAGGAGGCTCAGCTCGAAGCTTTGAAACCTGAAAATGTGGCGGGTGAATCCCTGAGAGGGATGGATAAGAACTTGGAAGTCAAGGGTGGTGGAGCCTTATATCTCATGGATCGGATCTGGACACCGAAACACGGTGGTTTCAGAGACTTGATCATGACAGAAGTGCACAACACTCGATATTCCGTCCACCCAGGTTCATATAAGATGTATCTGGATCTTAAAAAGTTATACTAGTGGCCTAACTTGAAAGTAGAGATTGCTACCTTCGTGAGTAAATGCCTTACTTGCGCCAAGGTTAAGGTCGAATACCAGAAACCATCAGGTTTACTTCAGCAACTGGAGATACCTGAATGGAAATGGGAGCGGATCACGATGGACTTCATAACCAAGTTTCCCAAGACAACGGGTGGTCTCGATACCATATGGGTGATCGTAGACAGGTTAACAAAGTCCGCACACTTCCTGCCTATCAAATAAACTGACAAGATGGAAAAGCTAACAAGAACATACATTAGGGAGATCGTATGGTTGCATGGTGTTCCCATATCCATTATCTCTGATAGAGATAGTAGATTCACTTAGAGGTTCTGGCAGTCGCTACAAAGTTCCCTAGGAACTAGGCTGGACATGAGTACAGCTTACCATCCACAAACCGACGAACAAAGTGAGAGGACTATTCAAAATTTAGAAGATATGTTTCGAGCTTGTGTGATAGACTTTGGGAAGGCATGGGATACTCATTTACCCCTTGTCGAGTTTTCCTACAACAATAGTTATCACACGAGCATAAAGGATGCTCCATTTGAAGCCCTCTATGGCCGTAAGTGCAAATCCCCTCTGTGCTGGGCTGAGGTGGGCGACACTCAGTTAGCTAAAGGACGAGTTCCTGACAGCACTCTCACAGGTCTGGAGATGATTCGGGAAACGACAGAGAAGATCGTTCAGATTCGTGAACGATTGAAAGCCTCTAGAGACCGACAGAAAAGCTACGCAGACAAGAGAAGGAAACCGTTGGAATTCCAGGTGGGTGACCTGGTTCTATTGAAGGTCTCAACCTGGAAGGGCTTGATACGCTTCAGAAAGCGTGGAAAGCTAAATCCAAGATACGTAGGGCCTTTCGAGATTATCGCTAGAATCGGCCCTGTAGCTTACAAACTCAAACTACCTCGCGAACTTAGTAACGTACATTCTACCTTCCACGTATCGAACTTGAAAAAGTGTCTGTTCGATGAGACTCTTGTAATCCCGCTCGACGAGATCGAGATCAACGAGAGCCTCAACTTCGTGGAAGAACCAGTAGAGATCATGGACCGAGAGGTCAAGCAAACGAAGCAAAGCCGTATCCCGATAGTGAAGGTTCGCTGGAATGCCAAGCGAGGACCTGAATTCACTTGGGAGCGCGAGGATCAAATGAAATGAAATATCCTCATCTTTTCGCTTAATTATTTGTAATTGCTTAAACTCTAATTTTGGGACAAAATTCTCTCTAACGGGGGGATGATGTGACAACCCGAAATTTCTATCTTGTACAACATTTCAACTCAATCAAAGTCAGACTTGTTTCTGCTATCTTTTAGCATTGTTTAGGGTCTGTTTGAGCGTTCTAAGCCTAGTACATCCAAGGAATGAGTGTTAGGAAGTATCTGCTGAAGCTCAAAACCACCAATTAAGCCATAAACTCCTTCATGAGGAGTTTACGGCCACATCACATGAGTTTACGACCGTAAACTCAAGGTGGCCGTAAACTCTTGGCCTTAAGGATGATATTCCTTCACTTTTTCTCATTATTCACCATTTCAAGTCAAGGAACCCAAATTCTCTCTCAAGTATCATAAGGATCTTCATTTTTATCTTCAAAAATATAAGTGTTTCATCCTTTGATTTGTTGATACATCTACTTAACTAGTATCACCCTTTTATTTCATCCATGAACTTCATCTTTTGGGTTAGATCTTCAAGAACACCAAGAACACACTAGTTCTTTGGGCCGAAATCAACCCTTTTTGCTTCCATATCGTAAGTATCCTTTCCCTATACTTGTTATCTAGTAGAGGCTCCTGATTTACATCCTTGAAATCAACCAATTTCCAAGAATAATGAGAGTTTACGGCCAGGAGCATCTCCCTTGGCCGTAAACCTTTGTTAAGGCTACTAGTTTGGCCATAAACTCTTCTTAAGGCTAGGAATGGGTCTAGAACACTTCCTTGATGCTTGAAAGACCTTAAAAACACCCTTTGGCAAAAGACTTCATGAGTTTACGGCCGTAAACACATAGGGCCGTAAACCCTATGGCCGTAAACACATAGGGTCGTGAACACCTTGGCCGTAAACACCATTGTGTGGCCATACACCCCTTAGATGCAATCCTTTGTGATTATAACACTTCCATATAAGTGTTTCTTAGTTCGTAAGGTGAATCTCTATCATGATTAGTTTCTTAAACACTAATTATATACATATATGTGTCATTATATGCTTATTAGGATCCGTTGTGCTCAAGGCTTCACTTGGCACTTAGCATCCTACAAATCGATCTTTCATTGGTATCACTCACTGCAGGTGAGTTCATACCCCTTAACTTATCTTTTAAATGATTTTATGGGGGGGGGGGATACAAGTAGAAACATTATAGTTATTATATCAATCACATTTGATTAATAACTATCAAACATATATATTTCTTATACTTCAAACTGTGTTTTCAAACAAATTGCTTAAATCGTTTTACAAACTCTTTTATATGCAAAACCCCTTTATCAAACTCTTTTAAAAGCATATACTTTGTAAAATCATGTCTATGTGGATATAGTTATATGAGTAGGATTGAAAGGACTTAGGACTGATAACTCGCCTTATTTCATGTTCCTTGTTTGGTTGTTGACTTAGGGTATCGGTTGTTTGTCCGAAGGTCATTTGAATCTTAGTTATATATTATGTATATGTATATAGATATAAAAGTTCTTCGTTCAGGTGAATACCTTTGAGTAGAAAAGGTGTACAAACATGTTCATCCATACAAACAACATTGCTAGTAAACTATAATAGGTATAGTTTAGGAAGTCACTATTACTATTACTAGAACAATGAAACATACAAGAGTCAATTCATACATGAGTCAGTTCAAACATACTATAACGAGAGACAATACTCACTATAAAGAGAAACAAATAAAGCATACTATAATGAGAAACAATACATACTACACACTATACACTAGAGAACATACTACATACTAGACAGAGAGAACATGCACTACACTAGAACATACTATACAAATACAAGAATACTATAACATTAATGTGAAATACTACTTTATGGCTCGGCAATATACTACTGCGTCACATTTTGTACCCAGAGTCTCCTGGAGGGAGAGCGTGAATTTGTGTATAGATCTATACGGGACTGACCAGCCTACACCTTGCTGCTAGCTACAGTGGGACCTGCAGGTCTACGGGTGACGAATGTCATATCATTTCGACGTCTCGAACGTCGTGTTATACTAGTCGATCAAGTATGGTTACAATCTTATCACATTTTACCTTAATTAATCAAACAAGTTAAGGTAGTTAGTACATTGGTAGTCATTTAGATAAAACTACAGTACATCTTTATTTTTCCCACTTCATTCACATTGTGATCTTCTCACATAAATGGTAATGAAAACTATATTTTGGTAATGATTGTCATACTTTGGGAAAATACTCACTTTTACAAAAGAACAAACATAAAGAACAGTTGGGTCTTGGTAGAAGACTACGTTAGTAGAAAATATAGGATTTTCTAGGAAGTTTACAAACATTTACATCAAATACTTACAGACTTTTACATCAAACATTTACAAACTTTTACATCAAACATTTACAACTACTTTCTTCAAATTTATACAAACAATGACACTGATATACTTATGAACTCACCAGCTTTAATGTTGATCTATGCTTTCAAAATAACTTGTATTCTCAGGTCACCAGTAGACAGGTACAGATGACCAGACTTTGAGAAGACGAAGCTTTCAAGACTCGTCTTTATTTTGAATATTCATTTTTGGTGTCTTATAAACTTCAGAACACACTTGTATTAAAATTATACTATTAATGCAATGGATGATGTTGTTGCTTGTTTACTATTATGCATTGTTGTGATATTATACATGACGTCCTCCGCCCCCGAACGTTTCTGCCGTTCCGGTTTTGGGGTGTGACAGATTGGTATCCGAGCATTGTTTATAGTGAATTGGGTATATCAACCCATAAAAGATATACAACTATAAACACAACGGGATTAAAATACTCTGACCAAGAGTTTATACTTTTAAATAATAAAATATTTAACCGAAGTATACATACCTGTATTCATACTAAAATCAGTGTCACTAGGACAGAACAAAAGTATTACGATTGTTGGACAGCACAAGTAGGATTGGGGACATATACTTAGATCTGGGAGTGATATAGCCTGATCAACTATATCTTCCCGAGAAGTAATTAGCATGTGCCTAGGAATGGTTGTGATGTTGCAGCAAGTCTAAAAACTTACCAACACTACTACAATGAAAACATTAGAACAGAACATAAACTTAAAATACTATAAGAGTATTTTGTGTTACTATAATTACTTATGTGCAAAGTAAAAAGGTCTTTATTAGTATGTCAATAGTTGCTGAGTGGATACGCTAAAGTTATATGTGACTAGAGTGTTATAGACTTAGAATCTGTGATCTTTGCTTTACTTCATGTTCCTTGTTTGGTTGTGGGCTTAGAGTTAGGGTTACTTATTCGAAGGTCTATCCTGTTTTGGCTACATATGACTGGTATGCACTACGCAAATGTTGGAGTAACTGGTAAGGATCATCTTATTATTATCTTAATTACTACGTCTATTAATTATTTCTTTTACCCCTATTCTCGCGTAGATAACATGGTTGGATTCCATATCCCCGACGACCTGTACTTTCCCAACCAAGGTAACGGAGGATGGCTCGATGCAGAGCTAGAAGAGAATCATCCAATCCCTTTGGATGACGACTTTACAGAGAACTTTTCAGAGGATTCTGACTCCGAACCCGAAGTCGATAACCTACCCCTAGTGGCTCAAATCCCAAACCCTAACCCTCGTCCAGCATTTCAAGGCCCCACACTTCTGTGGGCAACTAACTTGAACAGATGAAGTCATGAACAAGGTCAACCCTTACCCTACAACGGGGATCGAAGTTTCTATAACTTGAGCGAGGGAGGCTCAACGGACAGAGCCTGCCTATACTAGTCCGCAGGGTTGCTCGTACTGATGAGCAGGGTAGGGCGGCCATCAACCGAATCATGGAGGTTGAATCCGATGCAGGAGTCAATACCGTACGCATTCGCCATCTGGAGTCTGCTCATGCGAGGACTCAGAATCAGAATGCGGCCCTGCAAAGAGAACTTACTGCAACCCAAGCCGAAGTCAGGGAACTTCGAGCTCGGCACGTCTGAAAGACGCATGAAGGACATGGAGCGCCGTCTGGTAGAATCAATGACTCATTCTAGTGGTTCTCATCGCAGATAGAGCCTACTCAAATTTCTCTTTTGGGATATAACTTAGGTCTATGTAAAAGCTCTAGTTTTAATTTCCTGTCTATGATAAGACTTTTAACTTGTTAAGTCTTATAAGATCTTGTACTGTCAAAAATTTCTCAATTTGGTTTGATGTAAGACCTACTTCTAGGTCATTTTCCCAAACTAATTACATCGGTAATACCTAATTGACAGATATCTAATCTCATGGAAATATTTATCCAAATGCTTTCATCTTTCTAGTGCTAGATCTCTATTCAATCAAACTTTCATTTGTGTTGTTGGACTATGGAGAGTTAGTCCATGAGTCACTCTCGTCATTCTCTCTATTAAGTTCTTACCAATATCTTCATAATTTGTGATTTTATAGCTTCAAGATGCCTCCACGTCGATCAACGAGATGCACTACTCCAATAACTCTGAATCAAACTCCACCTCCTCCTCCTCAATAGAACCCAACAGCTATCCAAGCTGCGGTGAATGCGGCTGTTACGGCAGCTCTAGCACAATTCACCTCAACCGGTACTAGTGGGAGTGGGACTAATGTGCCTCCCACTATTGTCGAAGCTCCAGTGCGGTCTAGGGAGTGCTCGTACAAGGACTTCACCAGCTGCAAACCCAGGGCCTTCAATGGATCTGGCAGAATCATTGCCCTCTCGCAATGGTTCGAGAAGACGGAGTCGATCTTTGAGATCTGCTCCTGTCCGGAAGGGAGCAAGGTAAAATTTGCCGCCTACACTTTCGCGGACCGAGCCCCGACGTGATGGAATAGCCATGTCAAGTCACTATCTCTTATAGTGGCAAATGCTATCGGCTGGGAAGCTCTAAAAGAGCTCATGATCGAAGAGTACTGCCCGAGGGGCGAAGTTCAAAAGCTTGAGCAGGAACTCTGCAGCCTAACCATGAAAGGCTCCGACATAGTCTCCTACATTGCCGGATTCAGCGATCTGGTAGCACTATGTCCGGGAATGGTCCCTTCTGACGCAAAGAAGGTGGAGAGGTATATCTAGGGGCTGGTGCCTCCATTCCAGGGGAATGTGCTAGCTTCAAACCCCGCTACCTTCGATAGTGCCAAGCGATTGGAACAACGGCTCTTTGACCTTGGGGTCCGTACCCCGTCAACAACAACCCTAGCCATCTCAGAACCCTCCAAAGCCGCTGACAACAAGCGGAAGTTCTGGGATGAGAAGAAGAAGAAAGCTGCCAAAAAGCAGCAGGTCATAGCTGTTCATGCTGCGATAGCACCTGCCGCTGCTGCACCGATAAAGCAGTACGTGGGAAACTTGCCGAAGTGCAACAAATGCAGCTTCCACCACAACGGACCCTGCCGGGAAATGCAGTGCTCTAACTGCAACAGGAAGGGGCACACTGCGCGTTTCTGCAAAGCTCTGGCAAGGCCAATCACCCAAGTCCTCGGTGCTGGTGTGGGCCAGGCTTGCCACGGTTGTGGCGAGGTGGGCCACTACAAAAGGAACTGCCCAAAGGCAGGGAATGCCAGCGGAGTGGGAAGAGTTTTGGCTATAGGCCACGAGGAAGCAGTTGCCGACCCTACATTGGTCACTGGTACGTTTCTCCTCGATAACTCTTAGGCATGCATTCTGTTTGATAGTGGAGCGGAGAGGAGTTTCGTGAACCAGAAATTTGCTCACTTGCTTAAACATAAATCACATGCACTTAAAGAACCGTTCACCATAGAAATGGCTAACGGAAAGACAGAGAGCACTAGCTGATATACATAGGATGTACACTAACACTAGATAGCCATTCATTTCCAATCGACCTCATGTCGGTCTCAATTAAAAGTTTCGACGTCATAATCGACATGGATTGGTTGAGTTATCATCGTGCCGACATCATGTGTTACGAAAAGGCTGTTCGCCTTAATCTGCCGTCTAGCGAAACTCTAGTTGTCTACGACGACAAACCCGACACAAACCTTCACATCATCTCGAGCATACAATCCCAGAAGTACCTACGAAAGGAATGTCGCGCATTCCTTGCTCATGTTGTCGATGTGAGCCAAGAGACGAAGGACATAAAGAACATTCAAGTTGTACGTGATTTTCCCGACATCTTTCCAGAAGAACTCCTAGGATTACCTCCGCAACGTCAGGTCGAGTTTATAATCGACTTAGTTCCAGGGGCTACCCCAGTAGCCAAATCGCCCTATCATCTAGCACCAGCTGAGATGCAGGAGCTATCCAGTCAACTTAACGAATTGCTCAGCAAGGGCTTCATTAGGCCAAGCTTCTCACCCTGGGGAGCACCGATCTTGTTCGTCAAGAAGAAAGACGGATCGTTCCGTATGTGCGTCGACTACAGGGAATTTAACAAACTAACCGTCAAAAATCGTTACCCTCTGCCACGTATTGACGATTTGTTTGACCAACTTCAAGGGGCGAACTTCTTTTCAAAGATAGACCCGAGATCCGGGTATCACTAGTTACGAGTGCTTGGGGAGGATGTTCCGAAGACATCCTTCCAAACTCGTTATGGACACTACGAGTTTGTAGTGATGCCGTTCGGATTGACCAATGTGCCCGCAATATTCATGGACTTAATGAATAGGGTGTGGCGTCCTTACTTGGATCAGTTTGTCATTGTCTTCATCGATGACATACTTATCTACTCTCGTAGTAAGGAGGAGCATAGTCAACATCTGCGTCAGGTCTTAGAAACGCTGCGATCAGAGAAGCTTTATGCGAAGTTCTCGAAATGCGAATTTTGGATCCAAAGAGTCGAATTCTTGGGGCACGTGGTTAGCGAAGAGGGAATACATGTGGACCCTTCCAAAATCAAAGCCATTGAGAACTGGTCAGCACCGAAGACGCCTACAGAAATTTGTCAATTTCTAGGCCTCGCTGGCTACTATCGCAGGTTCATTCGAAACTTCTCTCGGATTGCGAAACCGCTTACAACATTGACCCAGAAGGGGGTGGCCTTTGACTGGGAAGAGAAGCAAGAGAAAGCGTTCCAAACGCTAAAGCGAGCTTTATGCACCGCACCGATACTGTCCTTCCCCGAAGGGATAGAAGACTTCATGGTTTATTGCGATGTATCCAATCAAGGACTCGACTGTGTTCTGATGCAACGAGGTAAGGTCATCGCCTAAGCCTCAAGACAGCTGAAGACGCACGAGGTCAACTACACCACACATGATCTTGAGTTAGGAGCAGTGGTGTTTACTCTGAAGATCTGGAGACACTACCTGTATGGTACGAAAAGCACTATCTTTTACAGACCACAAAAGCCTACAACACATATTTGACCAGAAGGAGCTCAACATGAGACAAAGATGGTGGGCCGAGCTACTGAGTGATTACGAATGCAAAATTCGTTATCATCCCGGCAAGGCCAATGTAGTAGCTGACGCCCTAAGTCGGAAAGAATACTCTGGTCGTAGTGTCAAATCATTGACTATGACTATCCATTCACACTTGTCCACACAAATTAAGGAGGCTCAGCTAGAAGCTTTGAAACCTGAAAATGTGGCGGGTGAATCCCTGAGAGGGATGGATAAGAACTTGGAAGTCAAGGGTGGTGGAGCCTTATATCTCATGGATCGGATCTGGACACCGAAACACGGTGGTTTCAGAGACTTGATCATGACAGAAGCGCACAACACTCGATATTCCGTCCACCCAGGTTCATATAAGATGTACCTGGATCTTAAAAAGTTATACTAGTGGCCTAACTTGAAAGCAGAGATTGCTACCTTCGTGAGTAAATGCCTTACTTGCGCCAAGGTTAAGGTCGAATACCAGAAACCATCAGGTTTACTTCAGCAACTGGAGATACCTGAATGGAAGTGGGAGCGGATCACGATGGACTTCATAACCAAGTTTCCCAATACAACGGGTGGTCTCGATACCATATGGGTGATCGTAGACAGGTTAACAAAGTCCGCACACTTCCTGCCTATCAAATAAACTGACAAGATGGAAAAGCTAACAAGAACATACATTAGGGAGATCGTATGGTTGCATGGTGTTCCCATATCCATTATCTCTGATAGAGATAGTAGATTCACTTAGAGGTTCTGGCAGTCGCTACAAAGTTCCCTAGGAACTAGGCTGGACATGAGTACAGCCTACCATCCACAAACCGACGAACAAAGTGAGAGGACTATTCAAAATTTAGAAGATATGTTGCGAGCTTGTGTGATAGACTTTGGGAAGGCATGGGATACTCATTTACCCCTTGTCGAGTTTTCCTACAACAATAGTTATCACACGAGCATAAAGGCTGCTCCATTTGAAGCCCTCTATGGCCGTAAGTGCAGATCCCCTCTGTGCTGGGCTGAGGTGGGCGACACTCAGTTAGCTAAAGGACGAGTTCCTGACAGCACTCTCACAGGTCTGGAGATGATTTGGGAAACGACAGAGAAGATCGTTCAGATTCGTGAACGATTGAAAGCCTCTAGAGAACGACAGAAAAGCTACGCAGACAAGAGAAGGAAACCTTTGGAATTCCAGGTGGGTGACCTGGTTCTATTGAAGGTCTCAACCTGGAAGGGCTTGATACGCTTCAGAAAGCGTGGAAGGCTAAATCCAAGATACGTAGGGCCTTTCGAGATTATCGCTAGAATCGGCCCTGTAGCTTACAAACTCAAACTACCTCGCGAACTTAGTAACGTACATTCTACCTTCCACGTATCGAACTTGAAAAAGTGTCTGTTCGACGAGACTCTTGTATTCCCGCTCGACGAGATCGAGATCAACGAGAGCCTCAACTTCGTGGAAGAACCAGTAGAGATCATGGACCGAGAGGTCAAGCAAACGAAGCAAAGTTGTATCCCGATAGTGAAGGTTCGCTGGAATGCCAAGCGAGGACCTGAATTCACTTGGGAGCGCGAGGATCAAATGAAATGAAATATCCTCATCTTTTCGCTTAATTATTTGTAATTGCTTAAACTCTAATTTTGGGACAAAATTCTCTCTAACGGGGGGATGATGTGACAACCCGAAATTTCTATCTTGTACAACATTTCAACTCAATCAAAGTCAGACTTGTTTCTGCTATCTTTTAGCATTGTTTAGGGTCTGTTTGAGCGTTCTAAGCCTAGTACATCCAAGGAATGAGTGTTAGGAAGTATCTGCTGAAGCTCAAAACCACCAATTAAGCCATAAACTCCTTCATGAGGAGTTTACGGCCACATCACATGCGTTTACGGCCGTAAACTCAAGGTGGCCGTAAACTCTTGGCCTTAAGGATGATATTCCTTCACTTTTTCTCATTATTCACCATTTCAAGTCAAGGAACCCAAATTCTCTCTCAAGTATCATAAGGATCTTCATTTTTATCTTCAAAAATATAAGTGTTTCATCCTTTGATTTGTTGATACATCTCCTTAACTAGTATCACCCTTTTATTTCATCCATGAACTTCATCTTTTGGGTTAGATCTTCAAGAACACCAAGAACACACTAGTTCTTTGGGCCGAAATCAACCCTTTTTGCTTCCATATCGTAAGTATCCTTTCCCTATACTTGTTATCTAGTAGAGGCTCCTGATTTACATCCTTGAAATCAACCAATTTCCAAGAAAAATGAGAGTTTACGGCCAGGAGCATCTCCCTTGGCCGTAAACCTTTGTTAAGGCTACTAGTTTGGCCATAAACTCTTCTTAAGGCTAGGAATGGGTCTAGAACACTTCCTTGATGCTTGAAAGACCTTAAAAACACCCTTTGGCAGAAGACTTCGTGAGTTTACGGCCGTAAACACATAGGGCCGTAAACCCTATGGCCGTAAACACATAGGGCCGTGAACACCTTGGCCGTAAACACCATTGTGTGGCCATACACCCCTTAGATGCAATCCTTTGTGATTATAACACTTCCATATAAGTGTTTCTTAGTTCCTAAGGTGAATCTCTATCATGATTAGTTTCTTAAACACTAATTATATACATATATGTGTCATTATATGCTTATTAGGATCCGTTGTGCTCAAGGCTTCACTTGGCACTTAGCATCCTACAAATTGATCTTTCATTCGTATCACTCACTGCAGGTGAGTTCATACCCCTTAACTTATCTTTTAAATGATTTTAAATGCCTTTATGGGGGGGGGGGGGGAATACAAGTAGAAACATTATAGTTATTATATCAATCACATGTGATTAATAACTATCAAACAGATAGATTCTTATACTTCAAACCGTGTTTTCAAACAAATTGCTTAAATCGTTTTACAAACTCTTTTATATGAAAAACCACTTTATCAAACTCTTTTAAAAGCTTATACTTTGTCAAATCATGTCTATATGGATATAGTTATATCAGTGGGATTGAAAGGACTTTGGACTGATAACTCGCCTTATTTCCTGTTCCTTATTTGGTTGTGGACTTAGGGTATCGGTTGTTTGTCCGAAGGTCATTTGAATATTAGTTATATATTATGTATATGTATATATATAAACATTCTTCGTTCTGTTCAATACCTTTGGGTAGCAAATGTGTACAAACATGTTCATCCATACAAACAACATTGCTAGTAAACTATAATAGGTATAGTTTAGGAAGTCACTATTACTATTACTAGAACAATGAAACATACAAGAGTCAATTCATACATGAGTCAGTTCAAACATACTATAACGAGAGACAATACTCACTATAAAGAGAAACAGATAGAGCATACTATAACGAGAAACAATACATACTACACACTATACACTAGAGAACATACTACATACTAGACAGAGAGAACATGCACTACACTAGAACATACTATACAAATACAAGAATACTATAACATTAATGTGAGATACTACTTCATGGCTCGGCAGTATACTGCTGCATGACATTTTGTACCCAGAGTCTCCTGGAGGGAGAGCGTGAATTTGTGTATAGATCTATATGGGACTGACCATCCTACACCTTGCTGCTAGCTACAGTGGGACCTGCAGGTCTACGGGTGACGAATGTCATATCATTTCGACGTCTCGAACGTCGTGTTATACTAGTCGATCAAGTATGGTTACAATCTTATCACATTTTACCTTAATTAATTAAACAAGTTAAGGTAGTTAGTACATTGGTAGTCACTTAGATAAAACTACAGTAAATCTTTATTTTTCCCACTTCATTCACATTGTGATCTTCTCACATAAACGGTAATGAAAACTATATTTTGGTAATGATAGTCATACTTTGGGAAAATACTCACTTTTACAAAAGAACAAACATAAAGAACAGTTGGGTCTTGGTAGAAGACTACGTTAGTAGAAAATATAGGATTTTCTAGGAAGTTTACAAACATTTACATCAAATACTTACAAACTTTTACATCAAACATTTACAAACTTTTACATCAAACATTTACAACTACTTTCTTCAAACTTATACAAACAATGACACTAATATACCTATGAACTCACCAGCTTTAATGCTGATCTATGCTTTCAAAATAACTTGTATTCTCAGGTCACCAGTAGACAGGTACAAATGACCAGGCTTTGAGAAAACGGAGCTATCAAGACTTGTCTTTATTTTGAATATTCATTTTTGGTGTCTTATAAACTTCAGAACACACTTGTATTAAAATTATACTATTAATGCAATGGATGATGTTGTTGCTTGTTTACTATTATGCATTGTTGTGATACTGTACATGACGTCCTCCGCCCCGAACGTTTCCGACGTTCCGGTTTTGGGGTGTGATAAATATGAACACCAGTTGTAAATAAAATCTAGTTTTAGCTCATATATATCCGGAGAAGTATAATTACATTTGTTGAGAGAGAAAAGCACAGTGCACCAGTTGGAAAGTTACAAATGACTTTGGTACAAACACTAGTTATAGTGTACTCGACGGACACAAAATGTATTTCAGGAAATCGACATTAATAGTCAAACAACACATGTTCCTAATAAAATACATACATTATCGAAGTCATGAAGACCTTCGATATTGAAAACCACTTCGCTTCTAAGACTACTAGCAAAAACTTCAATATATCACAATATATTTGGAGAATGGATGTGCCATCCATGATGAAGATGCGCCAAATTAGGTGTGGATATGCTATTAAAAATATTGGATATGTCATTTGGGAAGAGGGTGTGTCATCTATAGTCAAGGTGTGCCACTTTGGATTCAAGATGTGTCATCGTGACAGAGGATGTGCCATATTGAAGGTGGATGCGACATCCTAGGAACAAGGTACGCCATTCTAGTGTGTCATGGTCTACTCTGGAGTACTGATATTCTGCTGATGTGTTTCTGAAGCATGGATGTGCCACTAATGATCATGATGTGCCACTAAGGCATCATAATGTGCCATTAGGCGACTTGATGCTCCAATCATGTTCCTGGTGTGCCACAAGTGTTCCTGATGTGCCATGACATTCCTCGATGTGCTACTTATGCTATGATGTATAATATGATGCTCAAGATGATCCAAGGATGCTTAAAAGTTGAAGATGCTCAAGGATATACACAGGTGGTGCGACCAAGTGGCAATGTGCCACTCCGTGGCACCTGATGTGCCGCCATGGCACCTTGACGAAGTGCCATGCACTGGATATGCCACCAAGTGATAGGAGGTGCCACTAAGTGACAAGGGGTGCCAATCAATGACACCTAATGTGTCAGTGGTGTATTGATGGTTCCAATGCAATGTCTCTCAAGAATGAAGATTCCAGAGGCGGCTGCATGACAAATTGTGATTGGTTGAAACCTTCATGGGCTTATGGATTAATAGGCTTGGCCCATTAGAGTTTTAGGTTTGATCCACAGTTTGAAAATAGGGATGTCTTCTAGTCATTTGTGGAATGGTTTTTACATCCTTAGTGAGTAGGGTGAATATATGTTCAATTGTACTTGTAACCTTTATTTAACAGATCTATGAATAAAGAATACTCCCCTCCTGCCCATAGACGTAGGTTGCCTTGACTGAACCACATAAATACTGTGTCTTTGTGTGCTTTAGGTTTCGTGTGTTATCTGTATTACTTCATAAACAGGGTCATTAGATCATGGCAAGTGGCATCATATTTGTTCTGATTCTTGACAAGTGTCATTTGGGTTTCCAAACACCATGGAATATTGAGATCGAGCGCCTTCCACTAAAGGCCCAATATCCCAAACTATTAAAGAGAGTTGCGTGACAAGGACACTAAAACAGATTCCAAAATTTGGGGAAGCATCAAAGACGAAGATAAGAGCCCTTTTGCTAACCACCAAGATTTTTGGAGGCAGCCATATGATGATTTTGTACGTAATTTGGGCATCAAGGTCTAGATTGATGACTTTGATGGTACTGCATACTCTAATGATTTCATCTACTGATTGAACATAGTGGAATGAATCTTTGACTTACAGGATCTCCCCGATCACCTCAAGGTAAAGCTTGTTGTTATTAAACTTTGTAAATACACATGATTTTGGTGGGATCACGTGAAAAAGCAATGTATGCAAGAAAGGAAAGCTAAAGTGGATACATGGGTTAAAAAGGAAAAGTTGTTACAAACCAAGTTTCTTCCTCTATATAGCGCCAAGAGGCATTTTGTGGTAGTCATAGTGTTACACAACTTGACTTGTTTGTCATATGATAACTAGATTTGCTCTATTGCAAATGAGGTGTGCATTGGACGAGGAAGAGAACCACATTATTGCTTATTTTCTTTCTTTCCGTTCCACAATTCATATGGATTAATAGGAATCACACCATTAGTGATCCTATTATTGTTGGATAAGGTGTCTAAGTCCATAACGATATTTAGTATGTACTTGACCCGATTTGGCATGGTCCATTTGGGTTGCTCGGAATCTCAACAATTGGATAGACAAAATGAGAAAAGGACACTTATGGTTTGTTAATATATTATAAGTTCTAATATATTAATATGATATCATATTATTTAATTAGTATTGATCAAGAATTAATTTGGAATTGATTTTGTGATAAAAAAGAGACTAATTAAATATATGGGGTTTGATTTGTAAATCACTCATTCTTATATAGTAGGCTTATGGTTCATGATTCACTAGATTGGGCTAGGACCCATTGGGTACTCCATGGAGGTTAAAACCCATGGATCATAGGGGAAATGAAAAGCCATGCACATTAGGGTTTACATGGTGTAACCCTACATGTGACACACTATAAAAGGAACCTCACATGGAGCAAAATCGACCACTAAGACAAGACAAGGAGGGCTAGCCGATTTTGTGATCAAAGTGTTCTATTCTCAACTTATTCCAAGTGTTGTGGTGTTGTGTGAAACATTTGAGGCATCACATTTGGGGTGCTAGGATCACAAGGTCTTAAGGAATCCAAGCAACTACTAAGGTATGTCATTGTACTAGTTTTTATATTACAAGTACCCCATGTCATGCTAGTTAGGATGAGAACCTTGGAAAATTCTTATGTGCATGTATATTAGAGAAAACATAGATCCAAGGTTTCTAGGGTTGCATGTACACCATAAGAGTGTTAGAATGCTCAAAACCCATCAGTGGTATCAGAGCCTAGGCTTGTTTTCAATTATACTTGATGCTATTTGCAAGAAAAATCATTTTTTTGGAATCTTCCAATTCACCACGAGATGGTAAAATTTACCACGAGGTGGTGACTGTTCAGTGAAATACTTTTTTAGTTTTTGGCCTGTTTTGGATTAGAATCATTACCAGAAAGTGTTTTTGTTCATAAAATTTGATTTTGATGTTATGGTAATGTTTATTCTCATCCAAATAAAGGATAATTGTCAAAGTTTCAAGACTTGTTTTAGTTTATGTGATTAGCTAAGTTCTTGAAAATTGTTGATTTGAATTATCTTCACTTATGAGTTTGATCTTGTTCATAGAAAAATTACTTGATTTTTGTGTTAATTGGTAATTTGATCTTAATGGTTTTTATGAACTCCATAACTTGTCCTCAAGTTATGAAAAAATGAAAAGTTTTTTCCTTTTAAAGTGTCATTAAAACTCATAGGTTATGAAAATGGAAGAGTCTCTAATTTTAATGTCATCATAAAATGTTTTTTATGTCTTCCAGAACTTGTCCTCAAGTTATGGAACTTGAAAAGTTTCTCATAAAAACAATATTAAACTCATAAGTTATGGAAACCAAAAGTTTTTGAATTGTTCAAAACTTGCCCTCAAGTTTTGGAATTTGTAAAGTTTCCCCATGAATACTTTAATTCCAAGTTAAACCCTTAGAATTTTAAAAGTTTAAAATTCAACCCTTATACTATTATAATATTATAGGTTATATATATATATATATATATATATATATATATATATATATATATATATATATATATATATATATATATATATATATATATATATATATATATATATATATATATATATATATATATATATATATATATGTAGAAGAACAAAGTCAGTCTTATCGTTAGTAGGCCTCATTCGCGAAGTCGGTCTATAAGGGGGTATAAAGTTACTGCCTATAAAATGGTAGTTTAATGGGTGTCCACTCTCACCCACCGCTTCCTTGACTGGTGGAGGGTCGTTAGCCGAACGGGTTTGACAGGACTATAATTCTACCTTCATTAACTAAACCTTATTAAGTTCCCAATCATAGTTACTTTAGGAAAATTTGAATTTGGTGCTAATTCCATGAAATTGCACTTTGTACCTTACCAAGTCGTTGGTGGAGCGTGTGTGGGTAACCGACACACTAACATGGACTAGTAAGAGTGGAAAAGGGTGACTTAATTTTTATCATAGATTAGTGGAGCGCGTGTGGGTAACCGGCACATCGATTAGGTGATAAAATTAAGGGTACCAAGTCAATTTGCATGGTTATTCACACCTTGTTTGTGATCCTCGACATCCCAGTCACAAACTTGAGAGGGCACAATCGAGATTTAAACATGCCATTGAAAAGTTCAATGAATCTTAAAAGATCTAGGAGTTTCAATCCAATTAAAACCTAATACCTATTTCATTTTTCATGGTGGAAATTGGTGAATCGTCATTCGCCTACCTTCAAATATTATATAGCTTGGATTACATCATCCCTCTTCCAAGTTATAAAATATTGTGTTGGGTCCTAGCCTTAATATTTCATATTGGGTGTTATATTAAGGACTTAAATCAACTAACTTGAATTTCTCCCTTATAGATGTCTAAGTTCAGACAACTATGATCTGCCCAAATCTCTTGGAACAAGCTTTCCTAATGAAGATGATATCCCACATGGCAATCAAGGTGAAAGATTAATCCATTTGTTGTGCATTAATGGGACTGGAAATCATGCTTCACTTCCTCTACCTCCTCCAATTATTCTCCCTGACCCACAAGTTCAAGGTCACTCAAGCCCTATTGGAAAGCAAAGTCTATGTGTGCTCACATCTTGGAGATGAAGTCACATATTGACAAGCCGGGAGAGTTGGGGGTCAAAGTCTTGAGGAAGTTGGTTGTTGACTAGGTTCTTCAATCACTTCCTAAGTCACATAGTGAGTTCCTTTAGGACTACTATATGACAGACCATGACATGACCCTTAATGATCTTACCTATTTGCTTGTTGCTGCTGAATCAACAATGATTTGGTGCACTGGTAAAGCAAATTTGATTGTAAGATCTACTTACCAGATTTTCATGGACATTGACAATGGAAACATTGGAAGTCCAGAAAAGTCTTCTCTTCCTAATGGAAAAGGATCGTCCATAGTCAACCCGGTTGACCAAATGGTAAAGAGAAAGGCTAAGTCTGAGATAGTCCCATGTACCATTACCAAAGAGTCCATATGTTTCCTTTGACAAAAGAAGGGGCATTGGTTGCGAAGCTGCCCTATTTACCTGAAGAATCATAAGGATTGTAAAGTCAGAATGTATGACTCTACTTCAGGTAAGTCCACTATCTAACTCTATTAAGTTCCTATTTGGAGATTCTTATTACATGATATGACTAGGTCGCATTTTGATGTTTTGTAGAATCGAAGAAATAAAAGGGAACTTAAAAGAAGAGTAAGTTGATTCTGATCGTGAATAGATGGATTTCGATCGCATGGTTCGATGATCAGAATTTTTGAGCTGCTGCTAAGAGTTAGGATAGATTGCTTAGGAATAGATAACAACGTTGTTTTCATATGTATTTGCATTGTAAGGATAAGTTTTTCCGCAATTTTAAAATAAAAGGAAAATTTTTGATTTAATTTATTTTAAGTATCCTTACAATGACATTTGTGAAAAATTGTTGTTTATATGATTCCATTAATAGGAATATTGGAAAATGGATTGGATTCTTTCGTTTGTGGTAGTGTCATAATTTACCAAATAAGGAAATATTATCATCACCCAAGTTTCAGTTGGATAGAAACTTGGAATCATGCAACTTGTATTGTATGATGAATGAGAATTCTTCATCTTTGGAAAATTAAGACTAATTCCTTGTTCACATGTATATGTGAGTCAAGTGAAGGACTAGGGGATCGGGTACACTTGGTTGTGCGCTGGTCAAGTCCACCACAAAGATCGATAAGGCTATTCGTCATGATTTACTAAAGTTTAGTGAATATGGTTATACTTACAAGTTTAAGTGTAATTCTGAAACATTGGAAAAGTTTCAATGTATGGCAGAATGGATGAGAAGAATCAAATTAGGCAGAAAGATAAAAGTTTCTCCAATCTGAAGAGATGGGAGAGTACTTGAGTATCTTGTTTTATGATTATCTTAATGATTATGAAACCATATCACAATTGATTCTCTAAGGACATCTTAGTGCATTTGTTTGACTAAGAAGAGGAATCGTGAATTGTTGAAATTGGTTAAATCAAAAAGATAAATCATACTTCCTTCCAAAATTGAGTTTTAGAGTAATACTCCAAGTTTGTAACTTGAGTGACATAATCTTAAGAACGTTTATAACACTTGTCAAATGTAGAGTAAAATGTTTTCTTACTCTTGTACATTTGAAATTTGTAAGTTGTGATGTTTTTGGATAAAACAAAGACCAACTAAGACCAATTGAGTGAAATGTTTATCTTGATAAGAATCTGCACTAACTCTTGAATATTTGTTTTGTCAAGGAATGGTTCTTGACAAGAGAATCTTATATGTCAAGAGGTCAGTGAGAGTCTTAAAGATCTTGAAAAGTTTCAATAACTAATCAAGGGTATTGTTTATCACTAGCACATGACTTGAGGTTTATAACCTATCGTGTTGACATATTCTTATTTCTGTGCCCATTCCAGTCAAAGTTGACTATGCATGTGAGTTCTATGAGTTCTCGATTGTTTGCATAACTACTTGGAAGCAATGGTAGGCCCTTGCGCTGCCAAGTGGCAAGAAGTTAAGACTACACAAGTTCAGTTCATATGAGTTTGGATTTGTCACTAACCTTGTCTTGTGATTATGGTTTTGACAAATTCGCATGGATAGGAACACATACACCATAAAATCTAAGTGTCATAAGGATTCTCTCCGATTCATGAAAATGATGGTGAGGAAACGCTTTCACTAAGTAGATTTTAAGTAGATAGCAATTGTGATATTTTCATTCTCAAAGTCGTTAGTGGAGCGTGTGTGGTTAACCGCCACACTAACATGGACTTGTGAGAAACGGCAAAGGTCTAAACAATTGAGACCATGATTACGACATCCTTTTTCATAGTTCTAAAAATTGTTTAGACACACATGTGAGCTATCTAAGGAAATGTGTATGATTTTGATAAAGTCTTATCAAAGCATCTCGTATCAGAAATCTGAACTTTGGTAAGAAAGTCAATAAAGTATTGATTTCTAGAAGTCCAGCTGATTCTGGATACATGTAAAGCTAGTGGGAGCATAAGTGTTATGCTAATAATTATCATGTTAGTGGGAGCATGATTATTCTGTTAAGTTTTGCAAGTTAGCAATGTTAATTACAGAAAAAAAAAGTTTCAATTTGCAAAGCTGCAGGGGTTTGAAAAGTTGTTTTGCTATAATTAAGGGAGAGGAAATTATACTTCATTTCAATTCTAAAAGCTTAGATTGAGATTTTAATCATCCTTAGTCAAGAATATATATATATATATATATATATATATATATATATATATATATATATATATATATATATATATATATATATATGTATATATATGGATTTTATGTTGGAATGGTTCAACATAAGGAAATTCTATATATATTGCATTCTCAAAATTCGATTATGATTACGACATACCTCTTCATAGTCGAATTATGAAAACATGGCAAATAAAAAAATATTGTAGCAAAAGACTGGTCTAGGATCATGTCTTTATGTGAGACATCATGAATCGTGTCCCATATGCTTCGGATATAGGATCGATTACATGTGCTATAATATTCATTTGTTCTAAATTGTTCCAAATGCCTAGGGTATTAAGAGGGGAAAAAAGGTCTAGAATTGGATATGACTAAAACGATTAAGCAATTGTCGAGGACAATCTGAGGTTTACCAAAGATTGGTTGCTCATGGAAAGTTGGAAGTATGGTGTAAATTTTTGGAAAGGACCATATTGACATATTGTGAAAGGAGGCAACTCTTATTCAGAAGTGATAGTCAGAATGAGAATATGGAAATGTTTCATAGGTGGAAGTTATTCATTAAATCTGTGTAAGATTAGAAAACTTAATGCAAGAAGGATGTTCAAAGGAAGGTACTTTGAATTTGAGACTTCGTTTCCATGGAATTGATCTCCATTAGAAAACTCTGTAATGTCTGTTGACAAGTCTTTGTGACTTTGTGCATAGTCATTATAAGAGGATCAATGCATATAAGTTTAGATCTAAAAGATTTCGGCAAGTGGCAAGAATTCGGAATTCTTACATTTACGATAAGGATTTGGGATTGTGAAATGAGCATCATTGGAATCATGTTCAAATGGTCTATTTCACAAAGTAAGGATCATAGACAAACATAGTGTGCATACTTGGAGTATGGCATAACTATTGTTTGGACAAACATAGTGTGCATGCTTGGAGCATGGCATGACTATTGTTCAAGTATTAGGTTGATAAATCGAAACATTATACAATGAATAATGTGTAATCAATATGGTGTTTAAATAAAAGGTGTTTTATTTACTCTCAAAGGTGCTTGGGGCCATATAGGATTAGTATTATTATTGTGTTTCACTTTGCATGTTTTAACTTCCCGAATAACTAGATTATTCAAACTCTCCACGGTCAGTCATATGTTGGAAGTAGGTATGAGTCAAGACTGTCATGAATTGGGCTTGTAGATGTCTAAGATGTTAGACATAGCAAAAGTTGCTACAACATTCATGAGTGCTCATAATTTCTGAGTATTGGATTCAACCCACGCTCACTTGTATCACTTCATGGAATTTATCTCGAGTGATCGTGAGACGGTAATATCATATAAGTCTTCAAACCTCGGACGAGTTTCTCCGGTGACAAGGTTGTTGATATATCGGAAGTTCAGATGAGCTAGTTTGTGATGCCATAACCAGCTGACTTCGGATACTGCTTTGGACAGAAAGCACAGCTGCGGTTTCCCAATGATCAGAGAAACGTCCAATGGATACATGGTACCTTCGGATTTGGATTTGATCAAGCAGGTGCTTCTATCACTTGTCATTATGTAGCAGTAGTCATTGTCAAATTCAACCCGATGGCCTGCTTTACATAGTTGTCCTACACTGATGAGATTGTGTTTGAGACCTTATACGTAAGCAACCTTTTGGATAGAGAAGTTCCATGTAGTAAGCACACCGTAACCTCAGATTATTCCATTCGCATTGTTGTCGAATGTGACATTTCCACCATTGCATATAGGCCTGAAATCCCGAAGGTATTCTAACCTTCCGGTCATGTGCAAGGAGAAGGCACGATCTATTAACCACTCCTCTTCTTGATCCTCCTTGCACATTGCCTGAAAATTACACATTTAGTTTGGGCACCCATACAAGTTTGGAGCCCGAGGCGACTGGTGGGTTTTTCAAAGATGCATGAACCGAGGTTGCAGGGACAGGTTTTATGTCAATCTTGAGACCTAGACCTGGGTGTTTGTGAACATTTGGAGTGTTGTGAGATTTTGAAAAGTTATGAGATTTTTGAAAAATATGAGGTTTTTGAAAAGTAAGAGGTTTTTGACAAGTACAAGGTTTTTGGAAAGTGTGAGTTTTTTTAGAAGAGCGAGGTGGGGCTCGAGATGACCCTTTTGACGATGAAATCCGGATGATAGATTTTTATCATTTATCCGAACATTATGCTTGGTCAGCGGTCCGGAGGGTGTGGGATTAGTCATGTGACCAGTTCGAGACTGAGACTTGACATTGATACCCTTGTGATTTGAAAAAGTACGGTTTGAAAAAGTGTAAGTACGTGCAAATCTCCTAGGTTGTGTCTTTCTGAAAAGTTGAGGTGACTTAAAATGTGTTGGAGTTGGTAAAATCCCCTTCCATTTTGGATCGTCTAAGGAATAGATCAGAAAACCATTACTTTGAAAAGACATTACTTGCTTTTCGGTTTTGTCAGAAGACCTTGAAAAGGTTTTAGGAACTGTACATTCCTTTTTGCTTGATTTCTTGACTGCTGTGTTTCTAGAAAAATAGTTTGAGAAAACAAGTTTTTCTGGACTCTTGGGTTTTGAAATTTTGACTTGTTTTTTGTTTTTTCGAAAAGATTTCCCGCTTTTTACCACGAGATTGAAGTTCCTCTTTGAAGGCCATTTTTGCCTGAGTTTTTGGAGAACCGCAGTCATTGAGGTTCAACTGCAGTTTCTTAGAATCCTTAGATTGCTTTTGAAAACGAGGACTTGATTCATCTGAACTAGAAAGTTCAGAATTCTATGAACATTGACCATACTTGAAGTTTTCTATAGGCAACTCATGATGAATTGGCTGAATGGTCACTGAACTCTTAATTGCGGTCTGCGGTAAGGAAGATTGGACTACCGCAGAGTAAGTCTAAGTTGATTTCTTTGTGGGACATTTGATGAGAGGCAGTTGGTCAGACTGCGGTTCAGGATTGCAGTGAGAGGTACGGCGGTCCGAAGGCAAAGACATGAAGCTTACAAGAACTTCAGGTTCTTCCATAAGAATTTCTTCATCAACAACTGATGAAGTCTGAGAGTCGGGATAAATTGTGCCAGAGATAGGAATTTGATCACTTGAGTGGCCCGAAAATTCAGGAAGAATTTCCTTAATAACACAATTATTACTCAGATTATGAAGTCGACCAAAATGAGCTCTGATGTCCTCGGGAAAGGTTTTGTCATTGACTGGGAAATGGAACTCTAGATCCGGAGGGACATAGGGACGGTCTTTGTTAAATCGGGGTGATGAATCCTTTGCGGTGGAGTACCCATTGGACCAACCCCAATTGTATGTGTTATCTACGGTTCAATTATTCACAAGATTCTCAATAGCTTCTCTTTCATTAAACAACTTTTCTATTAGAAGATTTAAGCGTACATTTTCATTTTGAGCTAAATCTCTTTGATTCAAAGCTATTCCTAACTGTGTTTCACATAACATTCTAGCATCCTTTTCTAACACTAGATCTTTTTCTAACAAAGCTACTTTGAGTCTCTTGTCCTCCAGTCGTCCTCTCACATGAAACATCTCTTGGAATGCTATATTCTTCTCATCTAGGGCTTTGTTATAGTCTGAAAGGACGGCAACACAAGTGTCATTAAGGTTGTCTATGAATGGTTGACGATCATGCATGCTATAATTATTAGTTTGGATCATGAGTTTTACCTGCTCAACGATGCTCATAGTTCCATCCTTTGCCATGTAGCAGTAGTTATTTTCCAGCTTGGTTGACCCATTCTCATCCGCAGTTGCCATCATGCAGATTTTGCCTTTACCCTTGATTTTGTTTATATCTTCATCCTCATCTCCGGATGACCACACTTGATTGTCTCTCTTGACTTGGGCTACGTATGCCCTTGCTTTCTCTTTTTCTTCCATTTCTTGAGCCATTCTAAGGTAGAATGCTCTGTCTTTTACTATATTGGCTTTGCAATCTTTTGCAAAGTGGTTTTCCTTGTTGCACTTGTGACAAATTACAACATCAGCTTTGTCTTCTGCTGAGGTACCGGAGTCAGTTGGCTTGACTGGCTGTGGTGCCTCTTTGGATTGAGTGTTTTGAGGTTGCGGTGATGGGTGAGGGTTTTTGGGATATCGAGAGTGATTATTCTGAGGATTGAAGTTGCGGTTGAATGGAGGTTTAGTAAACTGCTGATTTTTGTGGAAAGATGAGGGTGGTAGCCTGTTGAATTGTTGACTAACTAGAGCAATAGCGTTTTGGAATTCCTCTTCATCATCGCATTCTGAGTCAGCTTCGTATGACTACGGAGGGTTGTCATACGAGGGAGAGTAAGATTGAGTGTGAGGTGCTTGTGCTACGAGAGCGACTGGTCCTCTGAAGTCAGCACAGTCTTTCAGTACGGTTGATTCTTGTGCTTGTAGTTCACCATAAAGCTTGTAAAGAGATAAAGAATGAATGTTTCTATCTCCTTGGACTATCATCTTAGCCGTAGTCCAATGTCTACCCAAACCATTGAGAAACTGAAGATTTGTCTCATGGTTACTTCGGATGGTGTCAGTATTTGATAACTTTGTGACAATTAAATTGAACCTCTTGAAGGAGACTTCCAGACTTCCACCAGCATGAGCTTTGAAGTTGTTGAACTCGTTGAGTGTGGTCGTAAGCTTTTTATCTTGAGCTTGTTCTGTACCTTCATACAAGTTCTTGAGAACATCCCAGATTTCTTTGGCCGACTTGCAATTTATGATGATGTCGACGTTGTCAGGAGCAAGTCCGCAAGATATCTCATAAAAAGCAACAACATCATTTCCCATCTTATCAATATCATCTTTGGTGAGACGATTCATGGCTGTTGACCTCCTCCCAGTCTGGCTTGAGCGTCGTCGGTTTGAACTGGAGTAAGAATAGGGACATGAGGTCTTTCTTCTACAGATCTCCATACATCTCTTCCAAGTCTTCTTAGATACCTCTCCATTCTTTGAGACCAGTGATGATATTCGTTTGCCACCAGTATTGGAGCTCTATTCGAACCTCCAACACTGTTGGAAACATTGAAAGATAAAGCTTGTGCCATATTTCCTTGTTTTGAAATGATTTTTTTTTGTTTTTTTAAGAAATGAGCTCCAGTGGTATAGAAGGCCTTTTAAAATCAGAGTTCTTATTTAAAAAGCAACCACTTTGGCTTTGATACCAATTGTTGAGAGAAAAACTTGAGTAACACACTTGAACAAATGTTAGTACAAGTAATATTGCGGAATGAAGTTTAACTCAGAGGATCATAAAGCTCAACAATAATAAATTAGAATTAGATAGTTAGATAGTTAGGTGCGGAAATATAAGGAAATATAAATGACAAGTATTATATTAAGAAGACACTTAAGCTGATTATTAACGAGGATTGCAAACAAACCAAGTTAGTAAGTGAGATCAGACTTAGTGATTAAGTCAAAACTGACTTACTCCGAAGAGAGATTATGATCTTAATATATCAGTTTAAGTTTTGAAGATCTTTGAAGATGAGAGAGTAAGAAGAGAATAAGTAAGATATGATATTCAAGATAGAGATAATCAATGTAATCAATCAGAATGAGAGAACTCTATTTATAGAGTCTCGAAGATTACAAAGTCTAATCTATCTAAGGTGGCCATGCACGGCACACTGGGTAAAGTAATGTAAAGACATAAGATAACAGATAAAAACTAAGACTAAGGATTGATGACGTCGACTGCAGATGCGGTTCTTAATTGCGGTTGATATACTGACTACAGATCTGGAGATGGCTTCGGATCTGTCAAGTTTAAGAGGGTCATTTTTATGCTTCAACATAACCCAGTACGCACAACTTACCCAATGGTACGCCCAGCGTACTCCGTCATAATCCAAATCTTCGTATTAAGAGCTTATTCTTTAAAGACCTCTCATCCAAACTCATATCTAGACCCATAACATCATTCCAAGTCATAAAGTTACCACCATTATGACTTTCCGTGGCTAGATAACGTCCAAAATCTAAAACCCTAACTTAATAATCCATTAAGACATCATAACTCTTGCATGGAAGGGATAGAAGGACCAAGATAACATTTTTATGGTTCCTAACACCTAAAAACGTATGAAAGGACAGCTCTTCTTGTTAGAGTAATCCATACTCATGAACACCAAGCTTATGGGACCAAAATGAACACAAACTCAAGGCTAACAAGATCTAAGCAAATAACTCATCAAGTTTCATACTTTATACCTCCAAAGGATGCTAGAGGGTGAAACACTTCTAGATCCAAAATGCTTTAGGCTTCCAAGATGATTTCCATTCCTTCTCCTTCCTTTAAGAACACCAAAAATGCACTCATAATCTCAAAAAGCTCAAAGGATTATGGGTTGTTAGGGACGAATCGGAGATGGAGGCTGATGAGGGTAAAGGGCTTGAGAAGTTAATGATGCTTAAATAGGGCTCAACCCCTAAAAATTAGGGTTTGGGCATCAGCCACGCACGTCCTGTGTACATAAGCTTATGCCTAGCGTACTAGGTAAATCACGTGTCCCACTTATAAGGGATCCATGGGACCAAATTGCAAGAAAATTCTACTTTGGGGTCAAAATTGAAAATTTACCTGAATAATGAAAGTTACATATACCTTATTAGCTCTTTTTTTAAGTTGGCTTTTAGTACCTTTAACTCATAATAACAATTGTGGACAGTAAATGTTTGAAAACCTTCATATACCGAGTATTAACGTGATTCAAAAGTCATGATTGTTTTAGACGTTTGTGTTATGTTCTGGACCCATAACTTTCTTTTTTGAACTTCCTTGGGATGTACCTGATGCTTTTAGCAAGCTTGGATCAAGCCATAATGAACTCTAGACCACCAGAAGTGATCATGCACGACCGTGACCATGAGGAGATGGTTTTTAGGTTTTGAAATTGATATAAATATTTAATCATAAATCGTTCCTAGATGTTACTAACAGAATTCATGGTGTTAGAACCAAACAATACATCCATTTTACCTTAATAACCATGTGGGTTTATACACACACACACACACATATATATATATATATATATATATATATATATATATATATATATATATATATATATATATATATATATATATATATATATATATATATATGTGTGTGTGTGTGTGTGTGTGTGTGTATGTGTGTATGTAAGTATATATGTATGTATATTTATATATCACTAGAACTGCATATGTGAGAAATATATTAATTAAAGGGTTCTTCTTGTGTGTGTGTGTGTGTATATATATATATATATATATATATATATATATATATATATATATATATATATATATATATATATGTGTGTGTGTGTGTGTATGTGTGTGTATGTGTGTGTTAAAAATAAAATGATATTTGAAAATATCTTTAGACTTGTATGCATGATCTAAAGGTGTTAAGTAATGTAATATCAACCTAATTGTAAGTTGGTAACTTGTAAAGGTGTCAAAGTACTAAGAAGACCATGTAAATGATCACTAGGATGTTAACAGTTGGTAAATAATATATTCTGTATAAAACTATGTAAAAGAACGCATTACACTTAATGGAGTATACACATAGTTCAGTAACTAAGTTAAAAGGGTAAAAATATGTAATAAAGTGAAAGTGTGTGAGCTCGTAAATGAAAATGGTCAGATAAGCTTTATTATGTAAATAGTAGTGCTTAAATGTGAAGATAGAAGAAAAAGTAATATGTATGTATAATACGATAAAACACGAGTGGGGTGTATTAATTATTAAAATCAAACAAAGAGTATAACCACCTGAAAATAAGAGTATGTAAGTTAATAGACTAATTTCAATTAATGTTTATATAATCATATAAGGAAAGGTGAGTGTAAAGCAGGATAATACAAGAGTATTTCTGAAAGTAAAAGTAGTAAAAGTATTAAATAAAGTACAATATACGTATTATCAAGATACTGTCTAAGTTGAGTTATTGGTATGAGATGTATGTGTTCAAAGAGGGAGAAGTTCATCTATCTCACATCAGTAAAGTTGCTTAGACAACTTGTTATCAGGTGATTCAT
This sequence comes from Lactuca virosa, assembly GCF_052849685.1. Taxonomy (NCBI): domain Eukaryota; kingdom Viridiplantae; phylum Streptophyta; class Magnoliopsida; order Asterales; family Asteraceae; genus Lactuca; species Lactuca virosa. The sequence goes on along the minus strand of NC_136429.1, from coordinate 148,335,785 downwards.
ACTAGCTGATTCCTTTATGGACTCTTGCGTGAGAGTCTTGGGTGCTATATTCAAGTGAGTTTTCTTACTATACTATGTGTGACATGAGATGTCTTTGTATGACAGGATGTCTTTATGATTGTTGTGAGACAATAATTTAATTGTAGCAATTGTATGTGAGACTGTGGTTGGAGCATAGAAACAGTATATGAGACTATAGTTGGAATATAGCAATGGTATGTAAGATTGTAATTTGACTATAGTTGGACTATAGTAGTGGTATGTGAGACTATGGTTGGACCATAACAATGGTAAGCTAGACTATGGTTGGACCATAGTAGTGTATGCGATGTATGTGTAAGGAAATGCATGGTATATTAGAGAACTCACTATGTTGTTGGCTTATGTTTAAAAGTTAAATGTTTTTCAGGTTGTTCAGACATGAAAGGGAAGGGTGTGGCATGACTGTACACTCGCATCGATGTTATGATAGTGTTTTGAGACTTCCGCTAGTTTTTATGATTTGACTCTTATTTGACATCATGATTTATGATTTTGAAACTAATGGTTGATTAATTTATTTATTTAAAGGATGGGTTTTGGGTGTTTGATCTTATTTTAAAAACGAATTTTATTTAAAAATTTGGGACGTTACAGGTTCCTTCAGGTACAAGACCATAACGAAGTCTAACCCACTTCTGCAAACATGAGTTGTGGCTCCAAAATCCATAAACCAACCTCGAGTCGACATCGGTCGAGTAAGAGAAGAGATAATGTTGACTCCTCCAAGGCCCGCACTTTTTAAAAGGTGGTTACATCCTCAACAACATTTGTGGATCCGTTTGACGGTCCGAATTTTCGTATGGGGCACTCTCATTTATAGTGGCCAGTCTCTCAGTAGACGTGACACTTTCTCGTTTTCTTCTGATGGTTTTTGTTTGGCTGATAGTTGGGCTTCTTGAACTCCTTATTCTTAGGTTCCAACTATTTCATGTTTTGGAACCCATTCTTACCCTTGTCTCTAGAACCCCCACTAGACACATGGTGTACACTCGATTCAACTTTGCTTCTCTTGGACCTACTGCATGTTTTCTCCTCAATTCGGAGGCGCTTCAACAGATCATCCAAGGAGTAGTCCTCCTATTTTTTCATCATCCTTTTTGAGAAGTCTTTCCAGGAAGGTGACAACTTTGCGATGATTTCCCTTACTCTGAAGAGTTCAGGTAAAGCGATAGAAAGTGTGACAACCCAGAAAATACGTCATCGACCGCCGTTAATATTTAACGATACAACATGAAAATGTAATAAGGCAACCTTGTAAACATTCGATATATTTTAATATATTCAAATTTCGTCCTTAATTACGTCAACATCTAGGCTAAAAAATGAGTGCGCAAAAAGCCGAGTCACTCTGAGAGCAAGTTACCATATTTAGACTCTAAAAGTCACCGCGATTCCAGAAATATAAATTTTGCAACAATCCAACTCATTATGGGTGAGATATGACTTTTATAGTAAATAAATATTTACCGTACTTAAAAAGTTACAATGACGAAACTACAAAGAGAATGGTTGAGTTTTTGAAAAAAGTCAACAACTAGGCAATCGTAGTACTACTTTAATTATGAATTATGAGACAAAGAACGCCTAAAATGAAAGTCGTATGAGAGAGTTATGATTTTTATAAAATCATAACGGTAATAAAAACTAGTCGAAAAAAAAAGTCAAAACTAGCCAGAACGACCAAAAGGAAAGTTGTAGAGGGCGACGAGACCTACACGGATATATAAGAGTCGTTAAAATGGAGTTCGTATGCGAGAGTTATGGAATTTCAAAGTTGGATTTTTACCATCGCATGCGCCTGCGCATTCTGACAGTCGACCCGTGTGGATACGGGATGAGGTGGCACAAGGAGAGGACAACACACGACAGCCCCCCCCCCCCCCAATGTGGCTCACGCACAAAATTGCGGCTTGCAATGCACGACGTGCACTCCAATACGTGCTATAAATACCAAGCTTTGGCTGACCATTTTCCTCACCCCTCACACTCCCTCTCTCTCTCTCTCTCTCTCTTTGTATGTGTGTGTGTGTGTGTGTGTATTAATCATTAGGCCACTGCCCCGAGCGCCTCTCGAAGTGATGACTTTCGGTTTCTACCCTACAGCAGCGTTTTCATAACTCACAGGTGAGTTCACGGCCTCATTTTCCAAACCTTTTCGGGGGATACATGTTAAAATGCAACTATACATAGTTATTACTAATTGTAGTTAGATAATTATGCTCATAACATTACGATAATATTATGTCTGGTAGATACTCTGCCCAAACTTTTAGCTAATATTATGCCTAGTTATACTAAATCACAATAATAGATAAGATCATACCTAGTTATCACGGTGGACAGCTGCCAGGAAACGCTGATACTATATTTGTTATTATAGCCACCATTTAGATAAGAGTGCCTAGTGGTTAGCCCAAATACTCGGCTACGCAAAAACACTAATTATATATATATATATATATATATATATATATATATATATATATATATATATATATATATATACGTATCAGATAAATAATATATAGATAACATGTATGAATACAACAAGAATAATAACACGACCGACCAGGGGAGGCCCCCACAACAAGAGTTAGATGAGACATGATTCCTCAACGCTGAACGATCTTCAGCTAGCTCCCGGCCTATAATTGTTAAATCTTAAGTGAACGGGAGAGATATGTATAGATCTATATGGGATTGACACTCTCACGTGTGGTTCCTAGCTACAACCCGACAGCAAGTCGAATCAGGCATAACTTTCTAAACACATTTGCGACGTCCGATGAAGCATCGTGGTTTTCGAGATCAACTGTCATAGCTCGATTAAAGGAACGCATCGTAACTTTGTTAAACTAAAACTAACTATCTTAGACTACTTCTAGTAATCAACCTACGAAAGTGGTGATCGTATACACAAACTCGAGGATGTGAGTTTAGGATACACAAGATAACTAAACTACCCACACAATGTTTCATAACCATAAAAATTGTGAACTCACCAACATTATGTTGACCTTTCAAAAGCCACATTTATTCTTATGTGCTTTAATTTTGTACTTTGCTTTTGTGACCTACATGTACCCCGAATAGCTATGTAACATATTTTATTTAATGAATAAATAGAAACGGTGTTTAATATATTAGTGTATATTTAATGTATGTCTTGGTCTAAAATCCAACATCCTAACGTCGCACAGCCTGGCGTTTCCGCCGCCAGTCAGGGGTGTGACAGATTGGTATCAGAGCTTCAGATTATAGTGAACTAGTAATTCCTTAGGAAATACAACTATAATCTAGGACTACACTCTAATTAGGTTTAAACCTTTAAGCCTAATAAAAAGTATTAAAATTAATTACCCTACTTCTTGACTACTAATAGGAGAGGAGACTAGTTTGAACTATCGCTTGGTTGTTGGATTTCAGAACGGCAATATGCTAAAATGATACTACCCTCTGGTACTTATCATATACATAACCCAACGAAGATTAAAAGATATAGAGTGATATAGATACACTCATATAAGTATATCTACTACCCACCTACATGAACCCACGAAGTCACAACTCAGGATTTTAAGTCAAAAACCATGTTTAGAGTTGGTATAGTACAGCGGTCGTACCACAACTGGACCTAGAATGCGCAACTAAGTTTTATTATGGTCCGACCGATACACAACCGAACTCGGATACGGTCGTTGGCAGTCTAAACGCTTGAGTACTTCTGGATTGGATGCATAGACAAGTATTATTTACTCAGAGACTTCTTTTAGAGACTTATGCATCTGAGGATTTTTGGCTTAACGACATCTACACTTGAGGACGTTTTGTCTTAAGAACCACTATTCGTGACTTATGACATAGTAAGGAGACTTTGGAGTTACGGTACTATTTATTACATACTTATAATTGGATTTTATATAGTATTTAATTGATCTTCACATCTCTCATAAACTTCTTTCCTGTTTGATGTATTATGCAGGTTTGCCCGAGAATATGGCAGGCGCAGGATCGTGGAGTGCAGCTTCCTTGTTAGAGTTGGAGCATGCAGTACTTGGTGCTTCAGACCCTATCTACACCCCGATGAAGATCATGAATTTTGAGGAGGAGCCTACAGATGATAATGATGGGATCGAGCCCGACTATACTCCAGTTGAACACCCGTCCGAGCCATCCCATTCACCAGACTACACACCAGTTGGACTTGAGATTCTCAGTTCCGATTATGAGCTGGACGAGGACGAGGAGGACTCTGCCGCCTCACTATAAATCTCACCACCCCGCCCCACACCTTCACATCGATATTTCAGAGCACACATGGGTACTCGGGTGAAACAAACCCCGAGGAAGACTATTGTTATTCTCTCTTGGATACCTCAGATACGAGCTTGGATGCATGAGGAGGATATCGGCTCGCGTTCTAAGGTTGGGGAGTCCTCTACATCACCTACCCCTACCCCGGACACTCTGGTCGAAAGGTTATCTCCATCTTGGTACCACGGACCGCCCGTCACTCGGATCGCATAAAGGCGATGGACTTTGAGCTCATTTTGTTGAGGATGGCCCTAAGGCAGCTCAAGAAGCGGGTATAGTATAAGGAGGAGGAGAGGGATGTGATGGAGATGAGGACCCTAATCATTCAGGACCAGTTGTAGGAGATGAGGGATGAGGCCCAGTTTCATCATCAGGTGTTGGAGCTCCAGGTGGAGAGGACGGAGTCACAAGTTTCTTTTTCAGATGTTTGGATTGATTATGTGTAAGACAGTTCGTTCAATTAATGGATCTCTTGATAGTGTACTGCGGATACTAGTTTTATTTTCTATACCCTATCACGATGGCTAGGATTGATACATATATTTTTTTGGGTTAGAGTACTGGAAAAGCTTATATACATTTGTTTTGTAACATCAGAGCTTTTCATACTCTAACCACCCTTTGTTTTGTTGGTCTCTTTGTATGATAATATGATGCATAATATAATTACATGGTTGCATGAAATCTGTGTTATTGTGTTATTACTGTTTCCATTAACACTAAGACAAACACACCACGACATAACCATAACCATGAGGATGCGAACTTACTTCTTGTGACCAAATAACTCACATCTCGACACTAACTTTAGGAATATAGAAATGGCACCCCCAAGAATTACCAGATCTAGCCAAGGTCTTCAAGTTGAGCAAGATGCCCAGTCTGCTCAGAGTAACCCACCTCTAGACCACGCGGATATTGAGGCAATGGTGGAGCAAAGGATAGCTGATGCTCTATCCACACTTGGAAATAATTGCCACACAAACTCTGGGACGGGAGCGGGAGGTGAAAGCTCCTAAGGAAACGATCAAGGTACTCCAAGAGTATTAACCTACAAGGACTTTATGAACTAAAAGCCTAAGACGTTCTATGGGAACGAGGGAGTTGTAGGCCTCACAATATGGATCGATAAGACTGATTCTATCTTCGAAATCAGCTCTTGCCGAGGGAAGCAAGGTTAAGTTCGCCACTTGCACTTTTGCGGATGTGGCCATCTCTTGGTGGAACGGCCATGTCAAGACCACGGGTCTCGCAAATGCTAATGCCCTAACCTGGGAGAAACTGAAGCAAATATTCATCGAGGAGTATTGCCCTCGGGAAGAAATGCAACAATTAGAGCAAGAGTTGTGGAACTTGACAATGAGCAATGCCAATATCTCAACCTACACCAACAGGTTCAAAGATCTTGCGACCCTTTGTCCAAACTTCGTGAATCCCGGGTACAAGAAGGTGAAAAGGTATATATGGGGATTGGTTCAACCCATTCAAGGTTTGGTTATAGCATCTTGACCAACAACATATGATAGTACCAAGAGGTTAGCATACAAAGCTAGGGGAAAACAAGCACAAATCCGGAATCGGATTCAAGAGTACCTCAAAACAAGCTCCAAGCAAGAGGCAGGAAACCGTCAGGGCATACGCCATCAGTTTAGCCTCAACACCGGCTACAACCGCCACACCCCAAGGACAGTACGTGGGCAAACACCCGAAATGAACATCGTGTCACTTCCACCACTCCGAAAACTGCATACACTATAACAGGTGTAATCGCAGAGGGCATACCATAAAATATTACCGACAGCCCAGGAACGCTCCTGCTGCCACAACAACCCCATTGGTGGTTGCCTTGCCATACAATCGAGCCTATTTTGAGTGTGGGATTACTGGGCACATCAAGAGGAACTACCCCGAGATGAGGAACGATGGAGGAAATGCCTGGGGAAGAGCGTTTGTGATTGGCGCAAAGGATGCCATTTAGGACCCCCACCGTTGTGACATGTACATTTCCTGTTAACGGTTTATATGCATCTATACTCTTTGATTCTGGTGCTGAAAGAAGTTTCATTACACCTAAGTTTAGAGAACTTTTAAGCCATAAGTCTAGGAGCTTAGATGAACCTTATATGGTAGAAATGACCAACGGAGAATCCGGTAGTACTCAGGAAATGCAAGAAAATTGCCTTCTAACTCTCAACCACCGCACATTTCACTCAACCTCATGCCTATGATCATCAGAAGTTTCGATGTCATAATTGGAATGGATTGCTTATCACCGCACCGATCCAGGATCTTATGCTATGACAAATCAATACGATTACCTTAACCCAACGGGGAATCCTTAGTAATATACGGAGATAAGCCCAGCAAAAACCTTAGAATCATCTCTTGCATGAAGGCGCAACAATACATTCACAAGAAATATCACACTTTCTTGGCCTGCATTGTAGATAAGGGGGGCGACAAAAAGGAAATAAAAGACATACCCCAAGTATGTGATCTCTCCTCTATATTTCTGGAGGACTTTCCCGGACTACCGCCAATTCGCAAGGTTGAATTTCAAATTGACCTTGTTCCAGGGGCAGCGCATGTGTCAAAATATCCTTACCGATTAGCCCCTTCATAAATGCAAGAGTTGTCTGGTCAACTTCAAGAGCTTTTAGATAAAAGCTTCATAAGACCAAGCTTCTCACCCTGGGGAGCCCCGGTGCTATTTGTCAAAACGAAGGACAGAACCTTCAGAATGTCCATCGATTATCGAGAATTGAATAAGTTGAGAATCAAGAATAGATATCCACTCCCAAGGATCGACAACCTACTCGATCAACTACAAGGGTCTAGGATTTACTTAAAGATTGATTTAAGGTCAGGGTACCATCAATTTTGAGTACAAGAGGAAGACATCACAAAGACAGCATTTTGTACTCGCTATGGTCGTTACGAGTTTCTAGTTATGCCTTTCGGTTTAACTAATTCCCCACCAGTCTTCATGGATCTAATGAACCATGTCTGTAAACCCTACCTATAAAAATTCGTGATCGTATTCATCGATGATATATTGATATACTCACAAACAAAGGAAGAACACGGTCAACACCTTCGAATCATTTTGGGGTTATTAAGAAAGGAGAAATTGTACACAAAATTCTCCAAGTGTGAATTTTGGATCAGTGAAGTACATTTTTTAGGACACGTAGTCAGCGACAAACGCGTTCACGTAGACCCTTCCAAGATCAAAGCCATAAAGAATAGGGAAGCACCCACAATGCCAAAAGAGGTCTGTCAATTTCTAGGATTGGCCAGCTATTACAGGAGATTTATAAAAAAAAATTCTCATATATAACCAAACCCATCACAACACTCATGCAGAAGGATACGAAGTTCAAATGGAAGGAACAGCAAGAATCTGCGTTTCAGAAACTGAAACAAATGTTGTGTAGTGCGCCAATTCTTTCACTTCCGGAAGGAACAAAGACTTTGTCATCTGTTACAAAGCATCATACCAGGGCATGGGATGCGTACTTATGCAAAGAGACAAAGTGATCGCTTATGCTTCATGCCAACTTAAGACTCACGAAAATAATTACACCACCCATGACTTGGAATTGCGAACTTTAATTTTCGCCTTAAAGATCTGGCAACACTATTTGTATGAAACGAAGTGTGTCATATACACCGACCACAAAAGCCTCCAACACATCTTCAACCAAAAAGAACTCAAAATGAGAAAACGAAGATGGCTTGAACTGTTGAACGACTATGAGTACGAGATTCAATACCACCCGGACATGGATAACATAGTAGCCGATGCCCTATGTAGAAAGGAACGAGTCAAACCACGTAGAGTGAAAGCACTCACTCTAATCATTCAATCAAACCTCCCTGCCCAAATCCGAGAAGCACAAGTAGATAGAATTAAGGAAAAAAACAAGCAGGGGAATGCTTACGAGGTATGGAGAAATAATTCAAGTCCATGGAGAAATAATTCGATTCCAATGAAGATGGAACCTGATGTTTCATGGACTGAATCTGGGTACCAAAATTTGGCGAAATCAGGAGCCTAGTTCTGTACGAAGCTCACATGACAAGATACTCGGTTCACCTAAGATCTGATAAAATGTATCTTAACTTAAAGAAAAGGTATTGGTGGCCAAACTTGAAGCCAAAAATCGACACCTATATGAACAAATGCTTGACCTAAGCTAAGGTCAAGGAAGAATACCAAAAACCATCGGGTTTACTGCAACAACTAGTAATACCCGAGTGGAAATGGGAGCAAGTCGCCATGGACTTCATTAAAAAAAACTACCCAAGATGCCTAGTGGTTACGACACGATTTGGGTAGTAATTGATTGTCTGACTAAGTCTGCCCATTTCCTACCAATCAAGGAAACAAACAAAACGGAAAAGCTAGCCAAGACTTACGTCAAGGAGATAGTGCGGCTACACGACGTACCAACATCTAACATCTCAGACAGAGACAACCAATTTACGTCCCGGTTCTGGCAAACAATGCAAAGGGCATTGGGAACCTGACTCGATATGAGTACAGCCTATCACCAGCAGACAGATGGTCAAAGCGAAAGGACCATACAACCCTTGGAGGATATGCTCAGAGCATGTGTGATAGACTTTGGAGAGGCTTGAGATACTCACCTCCCATTGGTTGAGTTCTACTATAACAATAGTTATCACTCGATTATAAATGTTGCACCCTTTGAATCACTTTATGGCAGAAAGTAACGTTCACTGATATATTGGGCAGAAGTTGGTGATACTCAACTAGCAAAGAAACACGCATGGAACACTTTGCTAACCGGACCAGAAATTATTCATGAAACCACCGAGAAGATCGAAAAGATCAAGTAACGATTAAGAACAGCACGTAATCTTCAAAATAAATACACCAACTTTTGACGAAAACCACTTGAATTTCAAGTTGAAGATAGAGTAATTCTAAGAGTATCTCCTTGGAAAGGAGTTATATGATTTGGCAAGAGGGGCGAACTCAACCCGAGATACATATGACCTTTTGAGATCCTTACTAAAATAGGCCCGGTATCCCACCAACTTGCTTTGCCTCAAGAGCTTAGCAATGTACACAACGTCTTCCATGTTTCAAACCTTAAGAAATGTCTCTCTAAAGACACGCTAGTTATACCTCTCGACGAAATCCATATTGACGTAAAACTCAACTTCGTCGAAGAACCAATCGAGATCATGGATCGCAAAGTCAAGAGGCTTAAATAGAGCCGCATTCCTATATTCAAGGTGTGATGGAACTCTAAGCACCCCGACTACCCGTTAAATTTCGGGACAAAATTTCTTTTAATGGGGGGAGGATGTGACAACCTAGAAAATACGTCATTGACCGCCATTAATATTTAACGATAGAACGTGAAAATGTAATAATGACAACTTTGTAACCATCCGATATATTTTAATATATTCTATTTTTCATCCTTAATTACATCAACCCTTAGGCTCAAAATGAGTGCATGAAAATTTGCGGCACTTTGAGAGCAGGTTAGCATATTTAGACTCTATAAGTCACCACGATCTCAGAAATATAAATTTCGTAACAATCCAACTCAGTATGGGTGAGATGTGACTTTTATAGTAAATAAATCTCTACCGTACTTATAAAGTTACAACATCGAAAACTACAAAGAGAATGGTTGACTTTTTGAAAAAGTCACCAACTAGGCAATCATAGTACTACTTAAAGGAGGAATTATGAGACAAAGAACGACTAAAATGGAAGCCGTACGAGAGATTTATGATTTTTATAAAATCATCACAGTTATTAAAACTAGTCGAAAAACGAAAGTCAAAAGTAGTCAAAACGAACAAAAGGAAAGTTGTAGAGGGCGATGAGACCTACATGGATATATAAGAGTCGTTAAAAATGGAGTTTGTATGTGAGAGTTACGTAATTTCAAATTTGGATTTTTACCATCATGTGCGCCCGCGCACAGTACGCCTCGTGCGTTCTAACAGTCGATCCGTCTGGGTACAAGATGACGTGGCACAAGGAGAGGACGATATGTGGCAGCTCCCTTGTGGCTCACGTGCAAAAGCGCGACACACACTCCAAAACTTGTTATAAATAACAAGCTTCTGCAGACCATTTTCTTCACCCCTCACACTCGCTCTCTCTCTCTCTCTCTATATATATATATATATATATATATATATATATATATATATATATATATATATATATATATATATATATATATATATATATATATATATATATATATATATATATATATATATATATATCGATCCTCGTGTCACTGCCCCGAGTGCCTCTCGAAGTGCTGACTTTCGGTATCTGACCTACAACAACATTTTCATAACTCACAGGTGAGTTCACGGCCCCATTTTCAAACATTTTTTTGGGAGGGGGGAATACATGTTAAAATGCAACTATATATAGCTATTACTAATTGTAATTAGATAATTATGCTCGTAACATTAGGATAATATTATGCCCGGTAGATACTCTGCCCAAACTTTTAGCTAATATTTTGCCTAGTTGTTATACCGAATCACAATGATAGATAAGATCATACCTAGTTATTACATTGGCCAGTTGCCAGGAAACATTGATACTCTAGTCGTCATTATGGCCACCCTTTGGATAAGCTTAGTACCTAGTGGTTACTCTACCTAAATACTCGGCTACGCAAAACACAGTAACTATAAATATACACGTATCAGATAAATAATATATATATATATATATATATATATATATATATATATATATATATATATAATAATAAGTACACATGTATGAATACAACAAGAATAAAAACATGACCGACTAAAGGAGGCCCCCGACATCAAGAGTTAGATGAGACACGATTCATCAACAGGTTGAAAGATCTTTAGCTAGCTCTTGGTCAATGTTTGTTAAATCTTAAGTGAGTGAGAGAGATATGTATAGATCTATACGGGATTGACACTCCCATCTATGGTTGCTAGGTACAACCCGACAGCAAGTCGAAGTAGGCATAACTTTCTAAACACATTTGCGATGACCGATGAAGCGTTGTGGTTTTCAGGATCAACAATCATAGCTCGATTATAGGAACTCATCGTAACTTTGTTAAACTAAAACTAATTATCATAGACAACTACTAGGAATAAACCTAAGAAAGTAGTTATAGTACACAGAAACTCAAGGAAGTGAGTTTAGGATACACAAGATAACTAAAATACCCACACAATGTTTCATAACCATAAAACCTATGAACTCACCAACATTATGTTGACCTTTCAGAAACCACATGTATTCTCAGGAGAATGAACCCGACTGAAGGAGGAGGTAACCCCGGTGATGCAGCCTGAAGTTTATGTGCTTTACTTTTGTACTTTGCTTTTGTGACCTACCTATACCGCGAATAGTTGTGTAACATCTTTTATTTAATGACCAAATAGCAATGTTGTTAATATATCAGTGTATACTCAATGTATGTATTGGCCTGAAATCCAACATCCTAACGTCGCATAGTCTGGCGTTTCCACCGCCGGCCATGGGTGTGACAGAAAAAGTGGTCAGTTTATTGACTAAGACATAGAGCTCATCCAGTTGCTCTAAATGGGTCTTTCATCAGCCATTTGGAAGTCCAGGTACTTGGAGACAAGGTACTTGTTAGTACATTCCTCATGTGACTTGTACTTGAGTTCCAAAGCTTTCCAAAGCTCTCTCCGATTTGCGAATGGCACGTATAGATCATTTAGGCAATTAGATTGGGAGTTCTTAATGTGGCCCAAACAGAGATCCTCAGACTCTCTACATAAAACCCTTAGTTTTTCAAGTTCATAAATTTCTTTTTGATCTGGAGCCTTCCCCACTTCGTGGATCAGATCAACCAAAATGACGGGAAGGTTGGGTTCAAAGATATAGTAGAGTTTGAGCACAACAAGCATTAATTTGACCTTGTCGATCCAAAGAGTGTAGTTTTGTCCATTGAATTGGTTCATATTGACAAGTTCTTGATCCATTAGTCTTAATTGGTCATTTGTAGTTCAGTCTCCATTAGTTCTGGAAATTTTAATCATAATAAAAACCTTTAAGATTGGTGTACATCAAAACCGATAGACAAACACTCAAACTAACAATTAATATTTAGAATTGTATGTCAATTAGTTACGAATAATAAATCAAATTTTTATTAATGGATACCAAGTTTCATATAGAAACTAGATTGATTCTTCGTGATTAGATCTAATTATAAGAAAGGTAGAAGGAAGATTGTCCCATTATCGGATGAAAATAAAAGATGAAACAATAAGATAAAACCAACTTCATTTTTGCATATCTTGACCAGTAAAATGACTGCACGGAAGAAGCCCATGTCCTTACAGGTTTTTATGTCGCTCTAAGGTTGTAAGCTTCAAAATCAAACCCGGGATTTGATGCATAATATTCTTTATTCCAAAAACTATGGAAGAAGAGATAAACGTAAAGTGATAACTCAGAAAAACTGAAGAAATTGGATTTTGTAGTTGTAAATTCATAGATGCAGAGAATGAGAGGGAAAGAGACAAAGAAAGAGAGAAGACAAATTTAGGGTGTAAAATAAATGGGACCTAAGAGGTCCTATTTATACTAAGTACAAAAAAAAATCCCCATAAAACAGATCCGATGATAATGTCCATCCAGTCACAGACTGTCATGTGGGAATCTGAATTTATATCTGATGACATCGTTATGTGGTATCTCATCCGATTTGAACAAAAGTTTATCCAGTCTTTCTAGAGGCTTCTGTAATATTTCAGTTTCTTATCCATGAAATCAATTAATGATAGTCAACATTGACCAGTTCAGTCCAACCGACTTTACCTGAACTTTCCAAAAAAAGAAACTCCCCAGCTCCCACCAACATGCGAAGTGCCAAGTGTGTATGAATCATGCTATTTCATACACTCGCGTCAACGGCTATGCTAGGAACACATGCGTGGGCTTGGCCCATATATTTTCTTGTTTACACTAAATCCCTTTGAAATCCTTTCAAGAGATTAAGGTTATAATGATGGGTTTTCTAGGCTATAAAATCACATATAAGCGGAAAAACACTTAGGCCTTAAGTTCACATGCAATCTAGTGTGGATCTATGTTTTCTCTATTAATAGCAATAAAAAATAAATATCAAGAAACCCTAGAGAGAGGCTATGAAAATCGAAATCACATAAAGATTAGAATTACATACCTCTTGATTATTATAGCAAATAATCAAATTGAATCCTCTTGTAGTTCCTTGGAAAGCAAGCACCAAAAGCTTGAATGCCTCTAATGGCTTATACCCAAAACCGTAATAACTAGAAGACTTGAGGAGAGTGGAAGCTAGAGAAAATTTTCGACTCTTGAGAGTGTGAAGGAGTGGACAAAAATATGAGACCCTAGGGGTCCTATTTATAGCTGATAAGGAAACCTTGGATAACCCTAATTTGAATATAATAATAATATCTTGAATTAGGTAATTATCCAACTCCTTAATTATCTAATAGGATTAATCTAGAAACCCTAAAATGCCTAGCCAAAACCAGCCATGCATAGAAGATTCTAGAAACCCCATTTTGCTCATCTGTTGAACATTTACAGCTTAGCCCCTGCACTTCCAATTAATTCTAATTAACCTAAAACTAATTCCAGTTGATTCCTGATTAATTCTTAATTAATTATTACTACATCTAATTTATATATAATCATATAATATAATAATAAATCATTTATTACAATTCACTAATCATATAATAAATTAACAAATCAACCTCTTTCTCGAAAAGTCATTCTATTCAGTTACTGGTTATGAGGGCAACCAAAAAAGACTTTGTGTAACATCCCGGTCCCTAAATATGAGATTTATTTCTTTAAGCATATTTTTCCTTGTAAACTGGGCGAGTTGGAAGCCTCAACACGGCGTTTTGAGGTGACTTTTGGCCGCGGATATTAATGAAGCAACAGGGCGAGTCGAGGTACCTCAACTCGGCGTGTTGGCAGCTAAGATAGAAACCCTAATTTTTAGGGTGTTGCACCCTATTTAAAGTCCTTCAGTCCCTTGGTTGGCCTCCTTACCAACCCCCTCTATCCAGAAACCATAATTTCGTGTATCATCTTCCATAGTTGAGTGTGTGAGCTTGTGGAGAGCTTTGAGTGTTGATTTTTTGTACTCTTTTGAAGGAGCTTTGAAGTTTGAGGTGTCTAGTTTGGAAGGAAGGTTATAGATTTAGAACCTCCCCACTTGTTGCAGTCTCTTTGAGGTATAAAGTCTATACATTGCTTCATTATTGCTTAGATCTCTTCTTTGAAGTTTTATTGTGGTTATTGGCTCATTGGCAGATTTTTCAAGGAGCTGAGTATTTCATGGGTTGTCACTTTAGATCTGGCGATTTTGTGGCCTCATTTGGTTTAAAGTTGCAAGCTTTATTAGGTTCTTGGCCTCATTCATGCATTAAGTCTTTTATTAAGCCCTTCTTGAGTTCTAGAACTTCTTATTGGCATACATGAACGTAAAGTTGGAAACTTTACGTGGTTTTCCAGCTCCAGGGCATCAGATCTGCATTTTGAAGCCTTAAATTCGATAAAAGGGCTTAATGTATTGAGTTGCTGGTATTTTGGGCAAACACGGCGAGTTGTTGGTCAAACTCGGCATGTTGGTTTGTTTTGTCCCGATTCAGAATCTATGGAGAAACACGACGAGTTGAAGAACAACTCGGCGAGTTGGGTTAACATGGACTGTTGACCTTGACCGTTGAATTTGACTTTGACTTTGACTATGGTTGACCAAGTTTGACTTTTGAGGGAATTTTGGGTATTTCCAGGTTTTGATGGAATTGTTCACATGGTGGTTGTAGGCATTTGAGTCGGGAGCTGAGATTCAGAGTTAGATCATATCAGTTCACCACTACTTGTGAGGTGAGTGTTCCTCCTTATACTTGTTGGGTCGAAGGCACCAAGGCCGACCCCTTTTGGATTGTTATCCTGATTAATCCATGACTGAGTACTGTTGTGGTCTATTAGACGTGTATCCTGGTAGATAGGATGATACTTTGGTTAGTGATCTGTAAGATCTGCCTGTTTGTCTGTTGCCTGGTTATATGTTTATGTGTAGTGTATATGTCGACATGTTATGTGTGGTTGGGTTGAGGGGGTCCTGCTTTGTGTTCAAGGCCAACATACCCAGGGCGTCCCAGATAAACTGAAGGCTAGTGGGGTGTACCAGTCAGGCCGAAGGCCCGGAGAACGTTCCAGATAGGCTGAAGGCCCAAGGTAGCGTACCAGTTATACTGTAGGTTCTGTGAGCATACGAGATAGATTGTAGGTCGGTGGGGCGTTCCATTCAGACTGAAGGCTTTGAGTACATGTTGTTTATGATATTATTATGGTTTTATGTTGTGTTGGTATTTTTGGTAAACTCACTAAGCTTTGGGCTTATAGTGTTGGATTATGTTTCAGGTACCTCATAGGATCGCGGGAAGGCAAAGGCGTGATCGTGCACCTCTTCATATTTTATTTCATGATTTCTGGGATTTCTCTGATGTTGAACTTAGTTTGAAATAATTTGTATATAATAATGGTTTTTGGTTTAATTAAAATTTTAAATTTTCATGAATTTTTATGAGTGTTACAAGTTGGTATCAGAGTCTTCGTTTGAGTGAATTGGAGGAACATTCGTGTGAATCCAGTCTCAAACTAAGGAAAGGATTTTCAAAATGATTTTAAAATGGTTTTAAAATACTCAAGGAGGATGCGATGTGTACGATCAGTCGGAGCCCGTAAGTAGACCCCAAAATACCATATTGTGATATGTTAAACAGCATGCTAGTGATAGGCTTGGGATCTTCAGTAATAGCATGTTAGAATTGCTCGATTATATGATGCCTGATAGCTTAGGGCCTTTCTTTTATGGAATTGACATCATTACGCTAGTTGCTTAGTGTATGCATCATGGTTACATATAACTAAGATCTTATAGCCTGAGAATGTATGGTCTGACCTTATTTCCTTTTCTTGTTTGATGAAGGGCTTATGGTAGGATCAGATATCCAAATATCTATAGGGTCTAGTGTTGTGTGTGGCTAGCATACACGAGTGCTGCAGGGTTGGTGGAAGTTTCATGGATGATTCGTGTGGAGTCAGTCGGCCGATTGTGAGATGTTTAGCCTTTCCTATAAGGAGTGAGGATTGAGAGTATGGTTATGCTTATGAGTATTGTTAGGGTGTGGTGATCATACTTGAGACAAATACGAGTAGGTGTGGAAGGTAGTATGGACCCGTACTACTGAAAGCACAGGACTCGTACGCGTAGCTAGGAAGTCACAACCCCTAGGGCTTGGTTGGGAGTTGGTTCCCTGTCATGTTATGCGTATTAACTGATATTCCCTGACTTATTTTCAGAATGGTGATGACAAGACGATTTGAGGCAGGATCCGGGTTGGCATCAGGAGCTGGCAGTCAGGGTGGGCCAGCATTGTCAGAGGACCGTATCAGGGAGATCTTTCACGAGGAAGTGGTTACTATTATCCGGGGAGAGATTCCAAAGATGTTTGGGTTTATTAAGACCGCGATGATAGAGTTATTTGACGATCAATACGCAACCATTGCTGAGACGGCTGCTGTTGCAACCTCTGTAGTTGTGGCGGCTGCAGGTGCTGGGTCAGGACGGGTTTTTCAGTTTCGGGACTTCGATAATACGAAGCCCCTGACTTTCGATGAAGTTCAGGACCCAATCGTATCAATGAAGTGTCTATCTCATGTTGAGGGATGCTTCTTCACCTGCTCTTGCCCAGCTAACCAGAAGTTCAGGTGCGCTCTGAACCTCTTGAGGTCCGGAGCGAAAGATTGGTGGAGACTTGTTACGGGATCATATTCTGCTGAGCATAGGGCTGCGATATCTTGGGATAAGTTCATGGAGATGTTTCGTACTCGATATTTTCTATAGGTCGAGCGAGAGAGGTTGGCTCAGGAGTTTCTAGACCTGAGGTAGGGATCGGAGTCGATGACGGAGATCACCCGGATGTTTAATGAGAGGGCTATGTTTTGCCCTGAGTTTGCTTCAGAGCAGGCTAAGATGACCCCTTATCTGAGCATGCTCAAGATGGATATCAGGCAGTTTGTTTCTACCCAACGGTGTGATTCTTTCTTGGAGTTGCAGGAGGCCGCCAGGTGGCGTGAGCTTGAGATAGAGCTTCAGTTGAGAGAGTAGAGATCGGCCCCAACACAGTCGCAGCCGGCGCCAAAGCAGTTCAAAGTCGCTGATTCTAGGTCTGGAGGTCAGCGAGGTCGCACTTGTGGGAAGTGCGGAAAGATTCATGACGGGGTATGTCAATCAGGGGGGATATGCCACAAGTGTGGCAGGGAGGGGCACTATGCGATGGATTGCCGCCAGTTAGCCCCAATTCAGAGTACGAGGATTTGTTATCAATGTGATCAGGTTGGCCATATGAAGGTTAATTGTCCATTTCTCACAGCCAAGACAGCACATGCCCTCGCACTATCTACATTGAGGATCAGAGATGGGCACCATGGGAAGGCGGAACCCCCGAGGGCTCGAGGTCATGCTTTTCAGATCACCGTCGAGGAGGCCAGAGCAGCTCCAGATGTTGTGACTGGTATGTTTCTATCCGTTATCTTATTGATTATGGTTGTGGTATGCTTATATATATGTATATTTTGTACCTTTTTTAGGTATGTTCCTAGTGATCTCCTTCCCTGCTTTAGTGTTGTTTGACTCGGGTGCGAGTCGGTCCTTTGTTTCTCGATCATTTAGTAGGGAGTTTGTTATACCCTTAGGGGAGTTTGAGTGTCCATTGTGGGTTTCTATTGCCAACAAACACGGGCTTTCTGCTTCTTCGGTATATCAGGGTTGTGTTTTGGAGATCTTCGGGGTATCCTTTCTGATCAATTTGATCCTTATTCCCATGGGGGATGTCTGCGTAGTCATGGGTATTGATTGGCTGAGCCGTTTCAGCGCTATGATCGATTGCGAGGGTCAGCACGTGGTAGTTCGAACCCCAAGTGGGGGAGAACTAGTTATTTATGGAGAGGGCACCAGGATGGGTTCAGGGTTTTGTTCTGCAGCCAGAGCTCGACAGTACATTCAGCACGGGTGTGGTGGATATGCGGGTTGGGGATTAGGTTTCAATTTCAGAGTTTTCGGTGGTCAGGGAGTTGCCGATGTATTCCTGGAGGAGTTACCCGGTGTGCCTCCTATGAGGCAGGTCAAGTTCAGGATTGACCTCGTGACAGGTGTAGACCCTATTGCCAAGGCGTCGTACCGTTTCGCACCACCTGAGATGCAAGAGCTGTCATCTCAGCTGCAGGAGCTGCTAGGCAAGCAGTTCATCCGTCCGAGCAGTTCTCCGTGGGGAGCACTAGTTTTATTCCTCAAAAAGAAGGATGGTTCACACCGAATGTGCAATTATTATCGGGATTTGAACAAGTTAACGGTGAAGAATCGTTATCCCTTTCCGTGGATTGATGATCTCTTTGATCAGTTGCAGGGAGCATCTTGGTTCTACAAGATAGATCTGAGGTCTGAGTAGCATCAGGTCATTGTGAGAGAGGAGGACGTGGAGAAGACTGCATTCCGAACTCGTTATGGGTATTACGAGTTCGTGGTGATGCCATTCGGACTCACTAATGCGCCTACATTATTTATGGATTTGATGAATCGAGTATGCAGGTCGATGCTCGATCGCTCGGTTATCGTGTTTTTTTGATGATATCTTGGTGTATTCCAAGACCAGAGAGCAGCATGAGGATCATCTTCGCGAACTTCCGGGGGTGTTGAGGTGAGAACGGTTGTATGCCAAGTTCTCGAAGTGTGATATTTGGTTGCGAGAGGTTCAGTTCCTTGGACATCTCGTTAACCAGGACAGAATTCTGGTCGATCCGGCCAAAATCGAGGCGGCAATGCAGTGGGAGGTTCTGAAATGTCCCTCAGATATCAGGAGCTTTTTGGGTTTGGTAGGGTACTAACAGATATTTATTCAGGATTTCTCCAAGATTGCAGTACCCCTCATTCGTCTGACGAGGAAGGGGTGGATTTCCGGTGGGGCCCTAAGCAGCAGTCAGCATTTGAGACTCTACGGCAGAGACTGTGCAAGGCCTCAGTTTTGACCCTCCCAGAGGGAATCGAGGATTTTGTGGTTTTCTGTGATGTTTCCATCACTGGGTTGGGGGACTTTCTCATGTAGAGAGGACGAGTGATAGCTTATGCTTCGCGGCAGCTGAAGCCGCATGAGACGAGGTATCCCACGCATGATCTTGAGTTGGGGGCGGTGGTCTTTGCCCTCAAGATTTGGAGGCATTACCTTTATGGGGTCTGCTCTAATATCTACACGGATCACAAGTACTTGAGACACATTATGGATGAGCCGAACCTGAACATGAGGCAGCACAGGTGGTTGGATGTAGTCAAGGATTATGACTGTGAGATCCTTTACCATCCGGGTAAAGCGAATGTAGTGGCGGATGCATTGAGCCGCAATTCGGTTGTACCTTCTGATGGGTTGTCATGTATGAGGATATCAGTGGATTCTCCTCTTGTGGGATTGATTAGGGAGGCTTAGACCGGGGGTGTTCGGGAAGAGAATTGGAAGAGTGAGAGGATTAGAGGGGAGATCACTAGATTTGTCCTGGATGGTCGTGGGTTATTGACCCGATGCGGTCGGGTATGGGTTCCTATGTCTGGAGGGGTCAGACAGATTGTGTTAGAGGAGGCTCATAAGTCTCATTTTTCTATCCATCCGGGGGCCACCAAGATGTATTGGGATCTGAGGTTGAGCTATTAGTGGTCGTGCATGAAGAGGGAAATCGCCTGGTACGTCGATAGGTGCTTGACCTGTAGGATGGTCAAGGAAGAGCATCAAAGGCCGCATGGCAAGCTGCAACCTCTGGAGGTTCCCATGTGGAAATGGGAGCAGATTTCGATGGACTTCATCACCAAGTTGCCGAAGACGAAAAAGGGTTTTGATGTTATTTGTTTCATCATGGATCAATTGACCAAGAGTGCTCATTTTCTGGCGATTCGGGAGAGCTCGTCGACCGAGAAGTTGGCCGATGTTTATATTCGCGAGATCGTTTCTCGCCATAGGGTTCCAGTCTCCATTGTTTCAGACCGTGATTTCGTTTCACCTCCCGTTTTTGGCAGAAGTTCCATGAGGAACTGGGCACGAGGATACACTTCAGGACAGCTTATCATCCGCAGACCGACGACCTGAGTGAGCGGACGATTCATACCCTCGAGGTATGCTGCGAGCATGCGTCATTGATTTTGGTGGGAGCTGGGACTCCTACCTACCTCTTGCAGAGTTCTCCTACAATAACAGTTTCTACTCCAGCATTGGTGCTCCGCCTTTTGAGCTTTTGTGTGGGCGGAGATGCCGTACCCCAGTCTGTTGGGGCGAGGTTGGTCACAGGTTTATGGGACGGACCGAGTTGGTCCTTCAGACTATGGAGATGATCCAGCAGGTCAGGCAGAGGTTGTAGACTGCTCAGAGTCGGCAAAAAAGCTATGCCGACCGACGCCGATATGAGTTGGAGTTTCAGGTCGGTGACATGGTGTTGCTGAAGGTCTCACCTTGGAATGGTGTAATTCGCTTCAGGAAGAGGGGGGAATTTGGTCCCCGATATATCGGACCATTTTGGATTATTCCCAGGGTTGGCAAGGTTGCTTATAGATTGGATCTTCTGTAGGTACCTGTCTACTAACACTTCAGGAAGGTCTCACCTTGGAATGGTGTAAACAATGCTCTGATACCAATCTGTCACACCCCCAAACCAGAACGGCGGAAACGTTCGGGGGCGGAGGACGTCATGTATAGTATCATAACAACGCAAAGTAGTAAATAAGCAAAAACATCATCCATTGCATTAATAGTATAATTTCATACAAGTATGTTCTTTAATAGTAATAAGACACCAAAAATGAATAATCAAAATAAAAGACGAGTCTTGAAGATGCTCCGTCTTCTCAAAACCTAAAATCGGTACCTGTCTACTGACGACCTGAGAATACAAGTTATTTTGAAAGCGTAGATCAGCATTTAAGCTGGTGAGTTCATAAGTATTTAATGTCAATGTTTGTATAAGTTTGAATGTAAATGTTTGTAAAAGTTCAATGTAAATGTTTGTATAAGTTTGAATGTAAATGTTTGTAAAAGTTCAATGTAAATGTTTGTATATGTTTAAAAACCCCTAGAAAATCCCATATTTCCTACTAGTATAAAAAGTAGTCTTCTGCCAAGACCCGACTGTTTTGAATGTTTGTTTCTCTATAAAAGTGGATGTTTTTCCCCTAGTTTATAACTGTCTTAACTCGAAAATAGCTTGCATTGACTTTCAAGTAGAACTGTCACTATATAAAAGTAATGGGAAAAGTAAGTACTCAGGGGTCTTCAGAATTGACAACCTGCAGTACTAATTACCTGAATACATATTTGTTTTATTAAGGTCATAATGTGATGAGTAGTTTCCATACTAAACGTTCTCCCTACAAGAGATTCTGGGAAACAAGGGTGACTTCCGCAACGAATTGCTAGGTCGTAATATCCACATTAAAGTTATATGATCATGTATACCCAATTTATTATCACCTTTTGTTTAGAACAATGCGTTAGTGATCATTGGTATAGTTAGATCCTGTAGTTGTTCCATGCTATAGCATCTTAGTATGTTCGTTCTGCTATAGTATCTTAGTATTTACTTGTATATGATAGTATTCTCTGTGTGTACTTGTATATGATAGTATTCTCCGTGTGTACTTGTATATGATAGTATTCTCCGTGTGTACTTGTATATGATAGTATTCTCCTAAACTATACCTATAATAGCTTACTAGTAATTTATGTTATAGTATTCTTCTTTGAAGTATTTGAATGATTGTCTGGTACTTTTATATCTACATATGTATACATAATATATAACTAATGTTTAGACGACCTTCGGACAACTAACCGATTACTCTAAGTGCACATTCAGACAAGAAAAAGGAAATAAAGTAGGTTAGCAGTTCTAAGTCCTTTAAACATTACTTACATAGCTATACATATATAGGCATGCATTTGACGATATATAAGTTAAAAAGGAAGTTTTGTAAAACCTTTTGAAGAGTTTAATAATAAATATTGATGACTTGATGTCAATTTATAAAATGATTTAAAAGTAGTTTGTTTGATAACACAGTTTGAAGTATATGAAATCCTATTGTTTGAAACACAGTTTGAAGTATATGAAATCCTATTGTTTGAAACACAGTTTGAAGTATATGAAATCCTATTGTTTGAAACACAGTTATAAATCACATATGTTTTTCACACGAGGATAATTGTGTGTTTACTTGTATTCCCCCCTTAAAAGTGTATAACAGCATTTACAAAGTATTTGAAAACATAGTTGTAGGGGTATGAACTCACATGATAGAAGTGACGATGTGAAGAAGACGATGTTTAACTCGGGCCGCGCTTCGACTGGTAAGAAAGCAAGTTTCTCGGATACGTCGGGACTTCGGGTCTTGCGTCGTGAGTTAGCGGTGTTACCGGGGCTTCGGGGCAGTCTCGGGATGCTTAACACAGAGCAAAAGTAGCAAGGAAGGTAGAATTGAACAACCAAAACCCAAGACCTTCGGTTTCTATTTATAGGGCTGATTTCTTCATTTCCACGTCGTGGACACTATTTCCACGTCGTGGGCTTGACCGTCACTGCATGCATCATCGTAAGTTGGGTCTGGCAGACTCCAGGAGGCGTCAGAATTCATGCCACGTCGTGGGCACTGTTTCCACGTCGTGGCCACTGACAGTTTTGGGGTTTCGCGCCCCGAACTTCAGAAATTCATAACTTTCGCATATGAACTCCGTTTTCGACGTTCTTTATATCGACGCGTAGGCGATATTATGCTCTACAACTTTCATTTAGACTCCATTGGCAAATTTTGACTTTATTTTTAATATATTATCAATATATTATTTATATATTATTTTTAGTAGGCCGGGACAGGAAAACTCCGTCAGAAATCCATAACTCCTTTATCCGACGTCCGTTTTCGTCAGACTTTTTACCGTTGCGCTAATATTGTTGAGATATTCGATTCTTGTTTAGGTCATGATGGCAAAAAGTCGCTCGATCTCTAATTCGAGTTTTTAGCTGTCTACTGCTATATCCGAAACTTCGAAAAATCATAACTTCCTCATACGAAGTCAGATTTGGGCGTTCTTTTTTCGTATGTTCACGGTTTAATGATATCTACGACTTTCATTTAGACACCTAAGGCTAATAATTATTGTATTGAAACTTCGCGTTTTACGTTTACCAGTATTGCCGGTTTTTGCCGCGAATCTTAGATTGGTCATAACTTCTTCGTTATAACTCGGATTTTAGTGTTCTTTATATTTCTGAAACCCTTGAAACGATATCTATCATTTTATGCAACCCAATAGAAACTTTTAAACATTCTAATTTTGATGCTAATTTCATTAAATCAAAAGAGATTACAATTCCTGACTTTTTAGATCAGTACATTGATTCGAAATATCGGGTTGTCATATTTTCCTTGGAAACTCGGTGAGTTGGAAGCCTCAACACGGCGTGTTGAGGTGACTTTTGGCCGCAGATATTAATGAACCAACATGGCGAGTCGAGGTTCCTCAACTCAACGTGTAGGCAGCTGAGAAGGAAACCCTAATTTTTAGTGTGTTGCACCCTATTTAAAGGCCTTAAGTCCCTTGGTTGGCCTCATTACAAACCTCCTCTATCCAAAAACCCTAATTTCGTGTATCATCTTCCATAGTTGAGTGTGTGAGCTTGTGGAGAGCTTTGAGTGTTGATTTTTGGTACTCTTTTGAAGGAGCCTTGAAGTTTGAGGTGTCTAGTTTGGAAGGAAGGCTATAAAGCCAGAACCTCCCCACTTGTTGCAGTCCCTTTGAGGTATAAAGTCTATACTTTTCTTCATTATTGCTTAGATCTCTTCTTTGAAGTTTTATTGTGATTATTGGCTCATTGGCGAATTGTTCAAGGAGCTGAGTATTTCATGGGTTGTCACTTTAGATCTGGCCATTTTGTGCCCTCATTTGGCTTAAAGTTGCAAGCTTTATTAGGTTCTAGGGCCCATTAATGCATTAAGTCCTTTATTAAGCCCTTCTTGAGTTCTAGAACTTCTTATTGGCATGCATATGAACGTAAAGTTGGCAATTTTACATGGTTTTCCAGCTCCAGGGCATCAGATCTGCATTTTTCAGCCTTAAATTCGATAAAAGGGCTTAATGTATTAAGATGATGGTAGTTTGGGCAAACACGGCTAGTTGTTGGTCAAACTCGGGGTGTTGGTTTGTTTTGTCCCGATTCAGAATCTATGGAGAAACACGGCGAGTTGAAGAACAACTCGGCGAGTTGGGTCAACATGCACTGTTGACCTTGACCGTTGACTTTGACTTTGACCATGGTTGACCAAGTTTGACTTTTGAGGTCATTTTGGGTATTTCGGGGTTTTGATGGAATTGGTCACATGGTGGTTGTAGGCATTTGAGTCGGGAGCTGAGATTCGGAGTTAGATCTTATCAGTTCAGCACTACTTGTGAGGTGAGTGTTCCTCACTATACTTGTTGGGTTGAAGGCACCAAGGTCGGCCCTGTTTGGATTGTTATCCTGATTATTGCATGATTGAGTACTGTTGTGATCTATTAGATCTGTATCCTGATAGATAGGATGATACTATGCTTAGTGATCTGTAAGATCTGCATGTTTGTATGTTTCCTGGTTATATGTTTATGTGTAATGTATATGTCGACATATTAAGTATGGTTGGGTTGAGGCGATCCTGCCTTGTGTTGAAGGCCAACATACCCAGGTCGTCCCAGATAGACTGAAGGCTAGTGGGGCGTACCAGTCAGTCTGAAGTCCCGGAGAATGTTCCAGATAGGTTGAAGGCCCAAGGTGGCGTACCAGTCATATTGTAGGTTCTGTGTGCATACCAGATAAATTGTAGGTCGGTGGGGCGTTCCAGTCAGACTGAAGGCTTTGAGTGCATGTTGTTTATGATATTATTCTGGTTTTGTGTTGTCTTGGTATTTTGGGGAAACTCACTAAGCATTGGGCTTACAGTTGTGGATTATGTTTCAGGTACCTCAGAGGATCGAGGAAATGCGAAGGTGTGATCGTGCACCTCCTCGTATTTTATTTTATGATTTCTGGGATTTTTCTGATGTTGAACTTATTTTGAAAACAATTTGTATACAATAGTGGTTTTTGGTTTAATTAAAGTTTAAAATTTTCATGAATTTTATGAGTGTTACACTTTGCTTCTAATTCAAGAATATACCAATTTAGTTATTGGCTTAGACACCTTAATCCAACAATCTCCCACTTGGATAAGTCTGTATCTACAATTTCACGTATAGACCTTAAATTAAACAGCAAAGTGTGCTTTCCAAAGCCACTTCCAAACTCTGATTCAAATCATTCGTTGCCCCCAAGATAAGTGGTCAACTATTCCTTTGTTCTTCATGATATCATATGGACACGAGACATGGATCAGAAATAATCTCATTATCCAAGATTTTGTTTCCCATTTTCCTTATTTATAAAGAATTTATTAGAGTTCAAATTGAACACATCAATTAGTCCTGGATGGGCCCAACACTATAATGTGAACATCAAATCATCGACGAGACCAATGATATCGCTTTTCCTGTTAGGGAAAAAGAAATGAATAAAATTTGACTACATAACTATTACCTTTACTTACCAAATCATATATGATGCTATGTTTTATAACATCAAGTTATTGATACGGTTACGGAACACCAATACACAACCGATTTGTAAATTACAACTTATGTATCTCCGTTTGAAGAATAGTAGATATTATTGTCTTAGAATTACTCGTGACTAGATCCATAAAGTAATCTCTAAGCATGGGTTTATCCAATACTTAAAATCTCTATTTTCAAAGTACTCATGAATATTGTAGCAATACCAATTGTAATGTCTTAACCTCAATCGACAATCTACAATCAATTCATGACAATCTTAATTCACTACTTACTTCCAAATGTATGAACGACTGTGGAAGTTTGAATAATTTAAATTACTCGGGAAGTAAAACATGCAAAATGAAACAAAAGAATAAATAATTGAATAAGGTAGTACAATACTCATAAATAATTCTCTATTATTCATCCACCAAATCAGTTACATTTATTGTGTTACAAGTTTCTAAATATCACCTAAGTACAAAAACTAAACTCGTCTCTTAATCCAATGCTCCTAGCATGTTGGTAGTGTTTGACTCTGGTCGGAGCCTTTGTAAAAGGATATGCAACATTATCCTCTGATTATACTCTCTTCCCCAAAAAGGTGACCTTCTTCTACCCGATGTCAAATATAATTGTACTTTCTGTTGATATGATAGGATCTACCATGATCCTTTGATTCTTTTGTCAAATAAATTGTACCTTCATCATCTCATAAGAGTTCCATTGGTTCTTGAAGAGTTGGAATGACTCTAAGATCTCCGATAAAGTTCTTCAGCCAAGCCCCTTCCTTTGAGGCTTCACTCGCTGCAATGTACTCCGACTCACAGGTGGAATCAGCCAGCGTGTCTTGCTTGGAACATTTCCAAGTAACCGCACCCCTATTCAATAAGAATACCAAGCCAAACTGCAAACAAAAGTTGTCTCAGTCTGTTTGAAATCTGACTTCACTGTAACCACTTATTCTTAACGTATCACTTCCGCCAAGAACTGGGAACATGTCTTTTGTTCTTCATAAATACTTAAGAATATTCTTCACCGCAATCCAATGGGCTCTGACAGGATTTCCCTGAAATCGACTAACCATGCTTAAGGTATAAGACACATCAGGGCGAGTACATGTCATTGCATACATAATCGATCCTACAGTCGAAACATATAGGACTCGACTCATGTCAGCTATCTCTTCATCAGTATTAATACTTTGAGTGTTACTCAACTTAGCAGTACAATGAATGGGCAATTCTAATTTCTTTGAATTCTCCATACTGAAACGCTTCAGTATTTTTCCGAATATGTACTATGAATAAGACCAATAAGGCGATTCTTTTTATCCTGATGAATCCTAATTCCCATACTATAGGCCGCTTTCCCTAGATCCTTCATAGCGAAACACTTTCCAAGCCAAGAATTAACTTTTTGCAAAGTTGTAATGTTTTTTCTTATAAGGAGTATGTCACCAAGATAAAAGACTAGGAAGGTCACTATACTCACACTAGCTTTGACATATACACAGGACTCATCTTCACTCCTAGAGAACCCAAACTCTTTGACTTTCTCATGGAAGCAAAGATTCCAGCTGCGAGATGCTTGTTTCAATCCATAAATAGATTTATAGAGCTTACACACTCTACCAGGAAATTTGTCATGTACAAAACCCTTCGGATGACTCATGTAGATGTCATCAGATAACTTCCCGTTAAGGAAAGCAGGTATAGAAAGCATGATCCTCATAGAATTTATCTTAGTTACTGGTGAAAAGGTCTCATCATAGTAAATCCCTTGGGTTTGAGTAAAGCCCTTTGCAACTAGCCTAGCTTTGAAAGTGTGTACTTTCCCATCCATGTCGGTGTCCTTCTTGAAGATCCATTTGCACCCGACTATCTTGCGACCATGTACACGATCAACCAAGTTCCACACCTGGTTATCATACATGGACTGACTCTCACTCTCCTTTGCCTCCTTCCATTTAGCAGCCTCATGGCCTGCCATCGCTTCCTTGTAGTTAGTTGGTTCATCAAAATTTACCAGTGTACGATCACTGAAAAACATATCATCATATGTAGTTATATAGAAACCATAGAACTCAAGTGGCATGCTAACCCTACTAGATCGACAAAGGGGTAATGAGTTGTCAACTGGCTCAGCTGGAATTTCTTCCTCATGTTGAATTCTAGTGTTGTCTGAGGTTACTTCATTGGATCACTCTTGAATTTATTCAAGATCAATAGCACTCCCACTGTCCTCTTTGATATGATCTCTCTCTCTCTCATGAAAGACTCCTCTTCGAGCTACAAAAAGCACGTTCTCACTAGGTCTGTAGAACAAGTATCCAAAGGATTTATATGGGTAGCCAATGAAATACACTTATCGGCTCTGAGTTCAAGTTTTTCATGAGTCTCTCATCTTATGAGTACTTCACAACCCCATAACTTGATATGTGCAAGAGAGGGATCTTTCCCTGTCCACATCTCATGTGGTGTTTTGGCAACCTTCTTTGTTGGAACAAGATTCATGATATGGGTGGCTGTCTCTAAGGCATACCCCCAGGAATGAATAGGAATAGAAGCTCGACTCATCATGGAACGAACCATATCTAGTAGGGTTTGATTACGCCTCTCAACCACACCATTAAGTTGTGGTGTTCTGGGAGGAGTCAATTGTGAAAAAATTCCACATTCCTTAAGATAGTCGTGGAACTCGATACTAAGATACTCATCACCTCTGTCAGATCTAAGCATCTTTATCTTCTTGCCCAATTGATTCTCGACTTCGTGCTTAAACTCTGTAACGCTTGGTCCATGTATCATTTATGTCTCAGCATTTTAGGGTTTTGGGCTGGAACTCGATCAATTGGGGAGCTCCAAATCGTCATGTAGGGATTAATTTGGACGCGGATTACGGACTCAAATCGACGAGTTGGGGAGCCCTAACTCGACGAGTAGACGCTGGAAAGGAAAACCCTAATTTTTAGGGTTTGCACCCTATTTAAAGGCCTTAAGCCTCATTGTTAGCCTCCCTTATCTCCCCTTCGTCCATAAAAACCCTAGTTCGTGCTTTTCCTACCATTTTGAGTTTGTGAGAGCTTAAAGAGTGCATTTTTGGTGTTTGTTTGAAGAAGTCTTGAAGTAGGAGGTGCATAGCTGAAGGGAGAGGTTGTAGATTCGGTGTCTTCTCTGTTGTGGCAGCCATATTAAGGAATAAAGTTGATACCTTGCTCATTTATTTGCTAGATTTCTTCATATAGGAGTTTATGGTCATTATTAGCTCATTTTGGGACCATTCTTGGATTTGAGCATGTCATGAAGCTATGACTTCAGATCTGGACATCTCATGACCTTGTTTGACTTAAAGTTGCCATCTTTATCAAGTCTTGGCCTTCCTTCATGTCCTAAATCCCTTAAGAAGCTATGATTAAGTGTTTTAGCCCCCTTAATCCCATCCATGGACGTAAAGTCAGCAACATTACATGGTCTCTCAGCCCTGGGAGATCAGATCTATAGTTTGGAGCTCTAACTCTCTTAGAAAGTGGTTGAATGAGGTAAGACAGGGCAAACTCAACGAGTTACCTTTCTAACTCGGTGAGTTGGCCCGGGGTTTCCCCGATCTTCTAGACATTGTTCGAACTCGACGATTTGTTGTAATAACTCGGTGAGTTGACTAGAGTTTTTCTCGGTTTTGCTGAGAACTTAAGGAACTCGATGAGTCAGCAAGTGCACTCGACGAGTTGGGTCAACATGGACTATTGACCTTGACTGTTGACTTTGAACAGGGCTGACCAAGTTTGACTTTATGGGTATCTTTGTTAATTCATGGTTTTGTTGAAGTTAGTTGCAGGGTGGTTGTAGGCAGTTGAGTTCGGAGTTGTGAGTTGGGATTTGATCTTACCAGTTCAGCGTTTCTTGAGAGGTGAGTCTCCTCACAATACCAATGAGTCGAACGCACCAAGGCCGGCCCATTTTCTGATATGTGGTACACTAGTTGATTTAGTGATATGTGGTATACTAGTTGATTATGTGATATATGGTATGGTAGATGTCTCTGTGATATTTGCATGAAAGACCATGAGGGGAGCCCATGGCACTTGGATATCAGACCATGTGGGGGAGTCCATGGCATTCCGGGTAAAGACCATGGGGGAGCCCATGGCACTTGGATATCAGACCATGTGGGGGAGCCCATGGCTTTCCAGGTAAAGACCATGGGGGAGCCCATGACACATAGGTGTAAGACCCTGGGGGAGCCCATGGCATCCTGGAGTAAGACCCTGGGGGAGCCCACGGCATCCCTATATGTTATATGCCATGCTTATGTGATTGATATGGATTATATGATTATGTTGATTTTGGGGGTATGCTCTGGGGAACTCACTAAGCATTAGCTTACAGTTTGTTGATTGTTTCAGGTATTTCAAGATCTAAGGGCAAGGGCCCGGCATGATGGCGCGGCATGCACTCTCTGGCGTTTTATTTGGGACACTCTGATCTTATGAATAATTTATTTGATGTGCTGGATTTTGAAAACAAATGTGATTAGAATTTTATATCTAATGAAAATGATTTGGTTAATTAAAAATGAAAAAATTTATTGGAAAATTTAGGTTGTTACAGGTTGGTATCAGAGCCTTGGTTTGATGGATTCTATCACACCCCCAAACCTAGATGGAGGAAACATTCGGGGGCGGAGGACGTCATGTACAGTATCATAACAATGCACAATAGTAAAACAAGCAACAACATCCATTGCATTAATAGAATAGTTAATACATATGTGTTCTGAGTATAGTTGTATGAAACCAAAAATGTATATAGAAAAATATAAAAGACGAGTCTTGAACATGCTCTGTCTTCTCAAAAACCTGATCCAGTGTACCTGTCTACTGATTCCCTGAGAATACAAGTTATTTTGAAAGAGAGTGTCAACATTTAAGTTGGTGAGTTCATAAGTATTTAATGTCAAGTGTTTGTATTTGTTTCATGAAAATGTTTGTGTTTGTTTAGTAAAATGTTTGTATACTTCCCAGAAAATCCTATATTTTCTTCTAAAATGAAAAGTAGTCTTTTACCCAAGACCCGACTGTTTTGTATGTTTGTTCTCTTGTAATGGAAAATTAAGGTTTACAGTAGAATTATGTAAAATAAACTACTGATGCATTAACTGCCTTGTAACCAAACTGGTTAATTTAGTTTAAATGTGATTAAGTTATAACCATGCTTGATTGACTAGTATAAAACACGACATTCTTCAGGCGTCGAAAATGGTATGACATTTGTCACCCGTGGACCTGCAGGTCCCACTATAGCTAGCAGCAATGTGTGGGATGGTCAATCCCGTATAGATCTATACACAAACTCACACTCTCCCTCCAGGAGACTCTGGTTACAAAACGTGACATAACAAGAATATTGCTATGCCATGAAATAGTATCTCACATTTTAGTTATCTTGTTCACATATAATATGTAAGTTCCTTTTTGTTCTTGTAAATGAGTAGTATACTTTGTAATGAATAGTAATAGTATGTATGTATTGATTCATGTATTTTTCCTCTGTTCTATAAAATAGTATCTATTGATCCTCTAAACTATACCTATTATAGTTTACTAGTATATTTGTTTGAACTGTAAATGATTTGGAGAAAAGACTCAATTGCCTAACATATGCAACTGAGTTAAGTATGATATTTAAAAATGGGGTTTAATATTCATGTATATATTTAACAAGTATAACTATGATTTAGCCGACAGTCGGACTAGTGATCCTACCCTAAGCCCACAACCAAACAAGGAACAGGAGTCATGGTATTTAGCAATAGTCCTAAGTCCGTTAAAGCATACTTATACATAAATATATAAATGAATACGATTTTGATAATAAACAGCAATCTAAAATACTTTAAAAGAGTTTTTGAAATGATTTTAACAACAATTATAAGCATAATAAATCGTTTGTTTGTTTGTTTTCACATGTAAATGTTAACACAATTGTATTGTGTTTTACTTGTATTCCCCCCCCCCCTCCCCCCCCCCCCCCCCGCTAAAAACATCGAAAAAGGTAAATTGTAGGGGTATGAACTCACCTTGTGTGAGTGTTTCTTTTGAATGTTCGATATAGGATGATTGTTTCCACAAGTTAGATCCCGGGAAAAAACCTAAGTCCTAAATGGCAATTTACGTGATATATTGGCATGAAATTAGTGAATATAACCTCAAATGTGTTAAGGAAACAACCTAGGATGTAAGAATTACTTACAAAAGAAGTGTTAGAAGCGGAATCGAGTGACTGCTTTGAGTTCACGGCTGAGCTTCGGTGTGTACGGTCGTAAACGGTTCACAGCCACCTGAAGCTTCAAGTGTTTTCGGCTGGAAACACAAGTGTGTGATCTTGGTGTTCTTGGTGAACCCAAGGAGATTCAAGGGTTTACGGCTGTAAACACAGAAATGAAGGGTGCTTGATCGTTGAAAAGAAGAACACTAGATGTTCTTATCAAGATCCGAAGGTGAATCAAATGATCCTCGGATGATAGTTGAGAGAAAACTAGGGGTTATCGGTTGAAGATCTTGAGAGAAAAAGCTTGAGTTTTCGGCTAGAAGTGTAGAAGTGAGGATTATTTCGGTCAACCATATATATATAGGGCGGGGTTTGCGGTCCGAAGGGGGGTTTACGGCTGCAAACCGTTTGCGGTCCGAACCATTTGCGGTCCGAGGGTTTACCGCCCATGCGAGGGGTTTGCGGCTCATGCGAAGGTTCTCGGTTTCAAATGATTCCCTCCTAAAACACACAACACCTTTGAATATAAGTTCTATACCCTAACTCATTAATCTAACCATATTAATATAATTAAAGAAATAAGTTTGACCTTTATTTGATATGTTTGACTTTCGTTGACCAAGATTGACTTTTACAAGAATTGAAATTACGGGTTGTCACAGATTCGGGCACACTCTCGGGTGTGTCAGAACTCAAACTGAGGAAATGGTAAAATTGTTTTCAAAATCAAAAGTTAAAAACTTTTTAAAACTGAAAAAGGGAGAGTGCAACGCGCGTAATCAGCCGAGCTTAAGTAAGTGGTTCCTCAATATGTTAGCCATGCTATATTGATATTTGGAATGTGATAGTCGGATGGATTTTGCTATGTGTATGCTTTAAAAAATGTATACGGTTAGGATCTTATAGCCTTAGAATAATTGATTTGGCCTTATTTCCTGATCCTTGTCTGGTTGTGGTCCTAGGGTAGAGTCTGTTATTCGACAGTCTATTTGATCCTATTCTGTGTATAATTTGCATGCATAGGGCAACCTGTTATGATTGATTTGAGTTATGGTTTGATGGGAATGGAGAAAATCTTAGGATAGCATAGGATTTAAGTTATGCGGTAGTTTAGGTGATATATTTTGTTCTGTGACGAATTAGAGTTATCAGGTAAAGCCTTGGGGAAGGTACAGGTAGGTGTGGAAGGTAGTATTGGGCCCGTACTACTGAAAGCACAGGACCTGTACCCGAACTAATGTTAGATCTGGAAGCTCTAAGGAGAACTGGTGTGGAAGGATCCCCTTTTTGGAATATCTTGATCATTATGTCTTATGGTATTTCAGATCAGAATGGTGGTGACACGTCACGGAGCAGGTGGATCGGGATCAGGATCAGGATCCGGATCGGGGTCGGGCTACGCTACAAATCCCATTGACGAGAGGTTGCGCGACCTTATCGCATTCGAGGTTACGAGGGGAATATCTTGATGCTACCCCAGTGATTTTCGGGATCGTCAAGGAGGGGATGATGGAGATCATGGAGGACCGGCTCAGGTCTTTCCGAGCCGAGATTGTTGCGGGCCAGGTCGTGGCCCGAACTCCTTCGTTCCGTAAGTTTAAGGCGTGCGGGGTGCCTGAGTTCTTTGGGGCCAGGGACCCCATAATTAGTCAACGCTGGGTGGCAGACATGGAGAATACCCAGCACACGACCTCTTGCCCCGAGGCGGAAAAAATGGTGTTTGCTTCATGCATGTTGAGGGACCGGCCAGGGACTAGTGGGAGGAGGTGACCCACCAGGTGGGATCAGCTGGAGTGGTTGAGATGTCATGGGAGGAGTTTGTCAGGCGTTTTGACTTGGAGTTTGCACCATCCATTGAGGTGCAACGTTTAGTAAGGGAGTTTCAGGAGTTACAACATACCACCGAGACTGTGGCGAAGATCACTGCCAAGTTTCGGCAGCGAGTACTATTGATCCCGCAGTATGTTGTGCATGAGGATATGAGGAGGACGAGGTATCATTCCATGTTGAAGGATGATATTCGTGAGTTCGTGAGCTTTTCAGGGTGCAAAACCCTGAATGAGATGGTGGATAAGGCCCGGGAGCGGGAGATAGAGTTGGAGCTCCACACCAAGCGGAAGCCAGAGCAGGTACAGACAGCTGTAGGTCAGGCTAAAAATCCTAAGACATCTAATTCTTCCAGTAGGAGCCAGCAGGGTCGTAGCTAGTGTGCCAAGTGTGGTAAGCCGCACAGTGGGGCTTGTCGAGCAGCGGGCTCGGGATGTTACGCGTGTGGCCAACCGGGCCACATGAGCAGGGATTGCCCCAAGAAGGGCTTGATTTGTTTCCACTACAACCAGATCGGCCATAAAAGGGTCGATTGTCCGAGATTGCAGGGAGGAGGAGGAGCAGTGGTGGCGCCTGCGCCCACCACAATTAGGATCATTGATGGTCGCCCTGCCAAGGCGGAAGTTCCTGCGGTGAAGATTCGTGCATTTCAGCTGACTACCGAGGAGGCTCGAGCAGCACCAGACGTCGTGGCTAGTACGTAATCTGTTTTTCCTGTTGATATTATTTGTTATGCTTATATATATATATATATATATATATATATATATATATATATATATATATGTGTGTGTGTGTGTGTGTGTGTGCACTTGTATAGGGACCTTTTTGGTCAAAGGTATGTCGGCTCATGTTCTTTTCGATTCGGGAGCTACCCAATTGTTTGTATCTCTTTCACTTAGCAAGAAGTTTCGGGATGCTCCGCGGACTTTGGATTCCCTGCTTGAGGTTGAGATTGCGGATGACCACACTGTGAGTGCTGAGAGAGTATATCGGGGTTGTGTCCAGAATGTGATTGGGGAGAGGTTTCATGTTGATCTGGTTTCAATATCGTTGCGAAGGTTGAAGGTGATCGTCGGAATGGACTGGTTGGGGGCCAATGGGGCCATAATAGACTGCGAGTGCCAGTTGGTGAAAGTTCGAACCCCAAGTGGGGAGAACTGGTTATTCATGGGGAGAGGTCCTCGTAGGGGCCAACCCTCTTTTCGACTGCGAGGGTGAGGAGTCTTCTCCAGCAAGGTTGTTCGGGATTTTTGGCATATATCTCGGATACGAGGATTGAAACCACGACAGATTTGGACAGTGTACGAGTTGTAAGGGATTTTCAGGATGTCTTTCCTAAATCGTTGCATATGGTGCCTCTGAAGAGGCAAGAATAGTTTCACGTTGTTTTAGTGTCGAGTGCCGCTCCGATAGCTAAGGCACCGTATCGGCTAGCTCCGCCCGAGATGCAGGAGCTGTCTACGCAGCTTCAGGAGTTGCTAGACCGAGGGTTTATTCGTCCGAGCAATTCTCCATGGGGAGCACTGATCCTGTTTGTGAAGAAGAAGGATGGGTCACACAGGATGTGCATCAATTATCGAGAGTTGAACACGCTAACGGTGAAAAACCGTTATCCGCTTCCGAGGATCGATGATTTGTTCTATCAGCTGCAGGGTGCATCTGTCACACCCCAAAACCGGAACGGCAGAATCGTTCGGGGGTGGAGTACGTCATGTATAGTATCACAACAATGCATAGTAGTAAACAAGCAACAACATCATCCATTGCATTAATAATATAATTTAATACAAGTGTGTTCTGTCAAGTTAAATAGACACCAAAAATATGAATCAAAATAAAAGATGAGTCTTGAACGAGCTCCATCTTCTCAAAATCTGGCACCGGTACCTGTCTACTGGTGACCTGAGAATACAAGTTATTTTGAAAGAGTTTATCAGCTTTAAAGCTGGTGAGATCATAAGTATTTTAGTGTCATTGCTTGTATGAAAGTGTTTGTAAGTATGTGATGTATAAGTTTGTAAAAGTTTGTAATTGTTTGAACTCTCCTAGAAAACCCTATGTTTCCTACTAAAAGTAGCCTTCTACCAAGGCATCAAGTGTTCGTGAGTATCTCTTGAAGAGTATGCATTTTCCCAAATCTGACTATCATTAACCAAAAATATAGTTTTTACATTACTATTTAGTGTGTGAAGATCACGAAGTGAATGCAAATGGGAAAATGAAATAGTACTGTAGTGTTGTATTAAGTAACTACTGCTGTACTAACTACCTTAAACCAATTGTTATTTAAATTACCATGTGATCGGCCTGTACCCTGCTACCGACTATAAACACGACGATGTAAGACGTCGGAAGAAATGACGTTTGGCACCCGTAGACTTGCAAGTCCCACTGTAGCGAGCAGCAAGGTGTAGGATAGTCAATCCAGTATAGATCTATACACAAAATCAAACGCTCCCCACTTAAGGAGATTCTGGATACAAAACGCGTCATGACAGGTGATGTCATGCCCCGTTACGTGGCTCACATAACTGTAGTAATGTTCTTGTATATGTAATGTATGTGCTAGCTGTATTGTGTGTTCTCTCCCTGTCTAGCATGTATGTATGTTCTCTCTGTATGGTATTGTATGTTCTCTCTGTATGGTATTGTATGTTCTCTCTGTATGGTATTGTATGTTCTCTCTTTATGGTATTGTATGTTCTCTCTGTATAGTATTGTATGTTTCTCATCATAGTGTTCTCTATCGGTATGTTATTGACTCATGTATGAACTGACTCTTTGTATGTTTCACTGTTCTAGTAATAGTATTAGTATATCCCTAAACTATACCTATTATAGTTTACTAGTAATGTTGTTTGTATGTGTGAACATGTTTGTATACCTTTGCTACCCAAAGGTATTGAACTGAATGGAAGAAGGAACTTTTATATCTATATACATATATATAATATATATAACTAGGATTCAAACAAGGAACAGGAAGTAAGGTGAGCTATCAGTCCTAAGTCCTTTCAATCCTACTTATATAACTATATCTATATAGATACACGTTTAACAAAATATAAGTTTAAAAGAGTTTAATAAAAGTATTTGACATGTAAAAAAGTTTGTAAAATAGTTTGAAGTAGTTTGCTTGATAACACAGTTTGAAAAGTAAGAAATCCACTTGTTTGGTAGTCATTAATCACATGTGATTGATATAATAACTATAATAGATCAACTTGTATTCCCCCCCCCCCCCATAAAAGCATTTAAAATCATTTAAAAGGTTGATTAAGGGGGTATGAACTCACCTGTAGTGAGTGGTTTGGATGAACGGATGGTATAGGATGCTAAGTGTCAAGTGAAGACTTGAACACACACAAGGATCCTAGTTAACATATAATAACACATATATGTATCCAATTAGTCATTTAACAACTAATTAATCAAGTTAAGACATCCTAGAACATGAAAAACACTTGATTTAAGTGCTATAAGTACTAAGGATTTCATCTAAGGGTTGTAGGGTCTTGTATTTGAGTTTAGGGTCCAAGGGTAAACTCTTTTGGAGTTTACGGTTTTGGGACCAACTCCCTTGGAGTTTACGGTCATAAACCCATGCGTTTACGGCCGTAAACTCATGGCACTTCTACCATTTTGTGTTTTGAAGCTTTAAAGGTCATAAGAAGCATTCCTACTTCAAGTCTAAGCCTTAGGAAGTGATTGTGGCATCATTTCACCCCTTTGTGGAGTTTACGGCCCATGGACCATTTCTCCATGTGTTTACGGCCGTAAACTCTAATGGTTCATGGTCTTTTTGATGTTTAAAGTCCTAAGCACATCAAGGATATGATCTAGACTAGTATCCAAGGCTTGGTAAGGAACTAGGGCACACAATGACCCATTCATTAGGGTTTACGGTCCAAGAACATGTTGGACCGTAAACACCTTTGATCTTGTGTTTCTGTGTGTTTTCTAGTTGATTAAGTAGTGTAACAAGTCTTATAACACACTAGGGTAAGAGTACTTACAATAGATAAGCTTGTAAGGGTGCTAAAAGTCCAAGAACACTAGTGTGTGTTCTTGGTGTTCTTGGTGAAACTAAGAACACTTGAAGATCTACACAAATGGAATGATTTCACGGA
Organism: Lactuca virosa; assembly: GCF_052849685.1. Taxonomy (NCBI): domain Eukaryota; kingdom Viridiplantae; phylum Streptophyta; class Magnoliopsida; order Asterales; family Asteraceae; genus Lactuca; species Lactuca virosa. The sequence goes on along the minus strand of NC_136429.1, from coordinate 148,297,438 downwards.
TGAAATCATGTAAGATCACTAGATTAAGTAAGATATCAACTAATTAGGGCTAGAAACACTTACAAAGTTGAAGATCAAGAAGGAAAATCGGATGATACTTGAGAGGATTTGAGTTCTAGTTCTTGAAAATGTGAAAAAGTGTTAAAAATGACTAAGTGTCACTTTTATACCCCTTGGGGTTTACGGCCGTAAACACCATGTTTAGGCCGTAAACTCCAAACTCTTGGAGTTTTGGGACTTTATTGTTGCACAATAAACCCTAGGGTATCCTCTCTCCAGTTATCTCCTGAGGTACTAGGCTTTAGAACACTCAAACTGACTCTACACAGCTCAAAAGTTAGCAGAAACAGTTCTGACTTCTATTGAAGTGAATGGTTGTACAGAATAGAAATTTCGGGTTGTCACATCATCCCCCCATTAGAAGGAATTTCATCCCGAAATTAGAGTTTAAGCAAATAAATAGTTACACATAACTAAGTAAAAAGACGAGGATATTTCAGTTTCATCTGATCCTCTCGCTCCCAAGTGAATTCCGGTCCTCGTTTTGCGTTCCAACGAACCTTCACTATCGGGATACGGCTTTGTTTCGTTTTCTTGACCTCTCGGTCCATGATCTCTATAGGTTCTTCCACGAAGTTGAGGCTCTCGTTGATCTCGATCTCGTCGAGTGGGATTACAAGAGTCTCGTCGGACAGACACTTTTTCAAGTTCGAGACGTGGAAAGTAGAATGTACGTTACTGAGCTCGCGGGGTAAGTTAAGTTTGTAAGCTACAGGGCCGATTCTGGCAAGAATCTCGAAAGGCGCTATGTATCTTGGTTTTAGCTTTCCATGCTTTCCGAAGCGTATCTAGCCTTTCCAGGGTGAGACCTTCAATAGAACACGGTCGCCCACCTGGAATTCCAACGGTTTCCTTCGTTTATCTGCGTAGCTTTTCTGTCGGTCTCTAGAGGCTTTCAATCGTTCACGAATATGAACGATCTTCTCTGTCGTTTCCCGTATGATCTCCAGACCCGTGAGAGTGCTTTCAGGAACTCATCCTTTAGCTAACTGGGTATCACCCACCTCAGCCCAGCACAGAGGGGATCTGCACTTTCGGCCATAGAGGGCCTCGAATGGAGCAGCCTTTATGCTCGTGTGATAACTGTTGTTGTAGGAAAATTCGACAAGGGGTAAATGAGTATCCCATGCTTTCCCAAAGTCGATCACATAGGCTCGCAACATATCTTCCAAGGTTTGGATAGTTCTCTCACTTTGTCCGTCGGTTTGTGGATGGTAGGTTGTACTCATGTCCAGCCTAGTTCCTAGGGAACTTTGTAACGACTGCCAGAACCTCGAAGTGAATCTACTATCTCTGTCCGAGATAATGGATATGGGAACACCGTGCAGTCATACAATCTCCCTTATGTAAGTTCTTGTAAGTTTCTCCATCTTGTCTGTTTCTTTGATAGGCAGGAAGTGTGCGGACTTGGTCAATCTGTCGACGATGACCCATATGGTATCAAGTCCACCCGTTGTCTTGGGCAACTTGGTTATGAAGTCCATAGTGATCCGCTCCCACTTCCATTCCATTATCTCCGGTTGCTGGAGTAATCCTGAAGGTTTCTGGTATTCGACCTTAACCTTGGCGCAAGTAAGGCATTTATTTACGAAGGTAGCAATCTCTGCTTTCATGTTAGGCCACCAGTATAGCTTTTTGAGATCCAGATACATCTTATCTGAACCTGGGTGGACGGAATAACGAGTGTTGTGCGCCTCTTTCATGACCAAGTCTCTGAAACCACCGTGTTTCGGTGTCCAGATCCGATCCATGAAATATAAGGCTCCGCCACCTTTGATTTCCAAGTTCTTATCCATCCCTCTCAGGGATTCACTCGCCACACTTTCAGGTTTCAAAGCGTCGAGCTGAGCCTCCTTAATTTGCATGGACAAGTGTGAATGGATAGTCATGGTCAATGATTTGACCCTACGACCACAGTATTCTTTCCGACTTAGGGCGTCAGCTACTACGTTGGCTTTACCCGGATGATAACGAATTTCGCATTCGTAGTCACTGAGTAGCTCGACCCACCGTCGTTGTCTCATGTTGAGCTCCTTCTGGTCGAATATATGTTGTAGGCTTTTGTGGTCTGTAAAGATAGTGCTTTTTGTACCATACAGGTAGTGTCTCCAGATCTTGAGAGCAAACACAACTGCTCCTAACTCAAGATCGTGGGTAGTGTAGTTGACCTCGTGTGTCTTTAGCTGTCTCGAGGCATAGGCTATGACCTTACCTCGTTGCATCAGAACACAACCGAGCCCTTGATTTGATGCATCGCAATAGACAACGAAGTCTTCTATCCCTTCGGGGAGGGATAGTATTGGCGCGGTGCACAAGGCTCGCTTGAGCGTTTGGAACGCTCTCTCCTGCTTCTCTTCCCAGTCAAAGGCCACGCCCTTCTGGGTCAAAGTCGTGAGAGGTTTTGCAATTCGTGAGAAGTTCTGAATGAACCTGCGATAGTAGCCAGCGAGGCCTAGAAATTGACGAATTTCAGTAGGCGTCTTCGGTGGTGACCAGCTCTCAATGGCTTTGATTTTGGAAGGGTCCACGTGTATTCCCTCTTCGCTAATCACGTGCCCTAAGAATTCGACTCTTCGGATCCAAAATTCGCATTTCGAGAACTTCACATAGAGCTTCTCCGAACGCAGTGTTTCTAAGACCTGTCGCAGATGTTGACTATGCTCCTCCTTACTACGATAGTAGATAAGTATGTCATCGATGAAGACGATGACGAATTGATCCAAGTAAGGACGACACACCCTATTCATTAAATCCATGAATACTGCGGGCGCGTTTCTTAATCCGAACGGCATCACTACGAATCCGTAGTGCCCATAACGAGTTCGGAAGGCTGTCTTCGGAACATCCTCCCCTAGCACTCGTAGTTGGTGATATCCGGATCTTAAGTCGATTTTTGAAAAGAAGTTCGCCCCCTGAAGTTGGTCAAACAAATCGTCTATACGAGGCAGAGGGTAACGATTTTTTACGGTTAGTTTGTTGAGCTCCCTGTAGTCGATGCACATACGAAACGATCCGTCTTTCTTCTTGACGAACAAGACTGGAGCTCCCCAGGGTGAGAAGCTTGGTCTTATAAAGCCCTTGCTGAGCAGTTCGTTAAGTTGACAGGACAGTTCTTGCATCTCTGCAGGTGCTAGACGATAGGGCGATTTGGCTACGGGGGTAGCCCCTGGAACTAAGTAGATTCTGAACTCGACTTGACGTTGCAGAGGTAATCCTGGGAGTTCTTCTGGAAAGATGTCGGGAAAGTCGCGTACTACTGGAATGTTCTGAATGTCTTTTGTTTCTTAGCTCACATCGACCACATGAGCAAGGAATGCGCGACATTCCTTTCGTAAGAATTTCTGAGCTTGAATGCTTGAGATGATACGAAGGTTCGTGCTGGGTTTGTCGCCATAAACGACTAGAGTTTCGCCAGACGGTAGATTAAGGCGAACAGCCTTTTCATAACACATGATGTCGGCACGACGTAAACTCAACCAATCCATGCCGATAATGACGTCGAAACTTTTAATTGAGACCGGCATGAGGTCGATCGTAAATGAATGGCTATCTAGTGTTAGGGTACACCCTATGAATCTACTGCTAGTGCTCTTCGTCTTTCCATTAGCCATTTCTACAGTGAACGGTTCTTTAAGTGCTCTTGATTTTTGCTTAAGTAAATGAGCAAATTTTTGGTTCACGAAACTCCTCTCCGCTCCACTATCAAACAGTATGCATGCATAAGAGTTATCGAGGAGAAACGTACCAGTGACCACTGTGGGGTCGGCAACCGCTTCCTCGTGCCCTATGGCCAGAACTCTTCCCACTCTACCGGCATTCCCTGCCTTTGGGTAGTCCCTCTTGTACTGGCCCACCTCGCCACAACCGTAGCAAGCTTGGCCCACTCCTGCGCCGGGGACTTGGTTGAGTGGCCTCGCCGGTGCTTTGCAGAAACAGGCAGTGTGCCCCTTCCTGTTGCAGTTTGAACACTGTATTTCTCGGCAGGCTCCTATGTGGTGGAAGTTGCATTTGTTGCACTTAGGCAAACTTCCAGCGTACTGCTTTACCGGAGCAGCAGCGGCAGGTGCTATCGCAGCATGAACTGCCACGACCTGCTGCTTTTTGGCAGCCTTCTTCTTCTTCTTGTCATCCCAGAACTTCCGCTTGGAATCGGCGGTTTTGGAGGGTTCTGAGATGGACAGGGTTGTTGTTGCGGCCGGGGTACGAACCCCATGGTCAATGAGCCGTTGCGGCAATCGCTTGGCACTATCGAATGTAGTGGGGTTTGAAGCCAAAACATTTCCCTGGAATGGAGGCACCAGCCCCCATATGAATCTCTCTATCTTCTTTCCCTCTGTATGAACCATGTTGGGACAGAGGGCCACCAGCTCACAGAACCTGGCGGTGTAGGAGACTATGTCATAGCCCTTCATGGTCAGGCTCCACAATTCTGTTGGATAAGGTGTATAAGTCCATAACTATTTCTGGTATGTACTTGACCCGACCCGGCATGGTCCATTTGGGTTGCATGGCACCATGCAATTGGATAAACTAAAATGAGAGAAATAACACTTATGGTTTATTAATATATTATAAGTTCTAATATATTAATAATATTATTTAATTAGTTTGATCAAGAATTAATTTAGAATTAATTAAGTGATCAAAAGATAACTAATTAAATATATGGGTAGATTATGTAAATCTTCCATATCTTATATAGTGGGCTAAGAGGCTCCATGGATTATCAAGTTGGGTTCCACCCATAGGATGCTCCATGGAGGCTCCATGGGAGTTACAAACCCATGGGTCATGGAAATGAAGAGTCATGCCACATTAGGGTTTACATGGTGTAACCCTAGATGTGACACACTATATAAGCAACATGTTCTCCACCAAAATCGGCGACACTAAGAAACAAGAGGGCTAGAGCCGATTTTGCAAGTGTAAGATTCTCTCAAAGTTTACTCCTTTGCATTTGGTGTTGTGTGAAGCATTTGAGGCATCACACTTGGGGTGCTAGGCTCACAAGGTTTCAAGGATCATAATCAACAATAAGGTAAGTTATTCTATCTTTCATTCAAGTTAAAAATGTTCCCCATGTATGCTAGATAGGAATATAACCTTGGAATTCAACTTTCCATGATTATTAGACAAACATAGATCCAAGGTTATTAGGGTTTCATGTACACTTAGGAAGTGTTAGAATGCTCAAAACCCATCAGTGGTATCAGAGCCTAGGTTTGTTTGTTGTTTTTTTTGTGTGCAAGCAGCTTGAAAAAAAATCGTTTTTCTGTTTTCTGCTCGTATGAAAGTTTGCACATTTGTTGCTGGAAATGGACTAGAAACATTACCCTAAACTGTTTTGATGTTTTAAAGCTTGTTTTAGATGGTGTAATGTTTATGCTAATCCATTTACAATGGCAATTATTAAAATTACAAGTTTTTTTTAAGTGTAATTTTTGATTCTTGAAAGTGTTCATATTCATGTTCTTCAACTTATGAAGATTAGATGATCATAGGAATTGTTTGTAACCTTCATGGTAGTTTAATTCATGATCATAATGTGTTTTAATGGAGTCCATAACTTGTCCTCAAGTTATGGAAAACCAAAAGTCTCACTTTTATTAAAGCCATTAAAAGAACACACGAGTTATAAAAATGAAGAGTCTTCATTTTTATTACTCAATTAATTCATAAGTTATAAGAAATGAAAAGTTTTGGAAGTTTACAAAACTTGCCCTCAAGTTTTGGAACATGTAAAGTCTTGATTAAAACTTTAGTTCCAACCCTTAGAATTTTAAAAGTTAAAATTCAACCCTTATACTTTATAATATTATAAGTTACTAATATATATATGTATAACGTCAAGTCGTCTTACCGCTAGTACGCCTCATTCACGAAGCCGGTCTATAAGGGGGGTATAAGGTTGTTGCCTATAAAATGCCAACTTAATGGGTGTCCACTCTCACCCACCGCTTCCTTGATCGGTGGAGGGTCGTTAGCCGAACGGGTAAGACAAGGACTTATAAATTCTCATTAAAAGTATGATGAATATTATAAAGTAACTAAATGCTTTTATTAAATTCTCCATCTTAGTTACTTTAGGAAAATGTGAATAAGGTGCTAATCCATGAAATTACACTTTACACTTTGTTTAAGTCGTTGGTGGAGCGTGTGTGGTTAACCGGCACACTAACTTGGACTTAACAAGGTAGGTAAAGGGTGACTTAAGGTTTACCATAGCATCGGTGGAGCGTGTGTGGTTTACCGGCACATCGATTGAGTGATAAACCTTGAGGGTACCAAGTGATTTGCATGGTTACTTCACACCTCGTTTTGTGATCCTCGGTATCCCAGTCACAAAACTTGGAGGGCACACTCGAGATTGAAACATGCCTTTGAAAAGTTCATTGAATCTCAAAAGAATCTAGGAATTTCTAAGAACCAATTAAAAACCTAATATTTATATTTCGTTTTTCATGGTGGAAATTGGTGAATCGTCATTCACCTACCTTTCAAATATGTTATAGCTTGGATTACGGCATACCTCTTCTAAGTTATAATATATTGTGATTGGATTCTAGCCTTAATATTACATTTGGGTGTTTTATTAAGGACTCTCTTAATATCTAAACTAATCTTGTTCTCTTCTTTCAGATGTCTTCAAACAATGCTGCTTCTGGCTCTAATCCTAATGGCTCCTTTACCCTTATGAACTTGTGTGGGAAAGTCACTTTTGATGGATCCAACTTCAATGAATGGATCAGAAACATCAGGATGATTACCCGCTACGAGGACAAAGAATATGTCCTTGACAAGGAGCTTAAAGAGATTGATGAGACCACTGCAACTCCCCAGGAGATCGCTGACTTCCGGGCACATGAAAGGGATGCTACAAAAGTGGCATGCATCATGTTGGCCACCATGACAGCGGAACTCCAAAAATCCTATGAGGACTTCTACCTTTTTGAAATGCACCAAGATCTGATGGAAAGATACCATCAAAGTGCACGACAAGAGAGGTATGAAATCATATGCTCTATCATAACAACCATGATGAAGGACGGGGAATCCGTCACGAGCCACATGCAGAAAATGCAAAGGTATGTGGATCGGTTGCTGAAGCTTAATGTGAACTTCCCTAAGGAGCTTGCAATAGATATCATTTTGCACTCCTTACCATCGTGCTATGATCAATTCCACATGACATATCACATGAATAAGGAAGAGGTCACACTCAGCAAACTTCAGGGACTCCTCAAGACCGCAGAAACAGGTCTTAAGGGTAAGTCGGTTGTTAACACTCCTACTCCAAACTCCGCCACGGTTTTGGCAATCGGGAAAGGTAGAGGGAAGAAGAGGAAGAGCTCTTCGAAGGGTACCAAGGCTAGGACCCTTGATAGCTCTTCTTCAAGTGGAACCAAGAAAGGTTTCGTCACTCCTTCTTCTGACCCAAAAGAGGCTGAATGCTTCTATTGCCATGAAAAGTCACATTGGAAGCGGAACTGCCCAAAATACCAGCAAGATGTGAAGGATGGGAAAGTTAAACCCAACTATGCAGGTATTTACACTATCTTATCTAATAACTCACCCCATTCTAACTCTTGGGTCCTTGATACCGGTTGTGGTATTCATATCTGTTCTGATTTGCAGGGACTAAGAAAAAGTGAGAATGTGGAGCATGGAAGAATAAACTTAATCATGGGGAATAGGAAAGCTTTACCTGTCACCAAGATTGGAGTTTATACTTTATTGCTAAGTAGTGGGTTTAGTTTAGATTTGAATAAGTGTTGTTCTTCGCTAGAAATGGCAAGAAACATTATTTTCTTTCATGCATTGTATAAACAAGGTTTCACCTTTTCATTTGATAATGAAGTTGGTTCGATTAATGCTTTCTTTAATAATGTTCTTTATTTTAAAGCATTACCTTGTGATGGCGTGTATGAAACTGTATATGTGGTTGATAACTTAGGAAATAATGTATTGTGTATTGATTTTGTTAATAATAATAACTTGGATAAAGCATCATTATGGCATTGTCGTCTTGGACATATAAGCAAGAAACGCATAGGCCAACTCCAAAAGGATGGAGTCTTGGAGTCATTTGACCTAAAGTCAGATGATAGTTGCGAATCATGCTTACTTGGAAAAATGACAAAGTCACCCTTCACAGGTTCTTGTGAGAGGGGTGAAGGTTTGTTGGATCTTATACACACGGATGTGTGTGGACCCTTCAAACATGCCACAAGGGATGCTAATCGTTATTATTTGACTTTTACTGATGATTACAGTAGATATGGATATGTCTACTTAATCAAGCATAAGTCAGAGACTTTTGAGAGGTTTAAAGAGTTTAAACAGGAAGTCGAGAATCAATTGGGCAGGAACATTAAGATGCTTCGATCCGATCGAGGTGGTGAGTATCTTAGTTCAGAGTTCCACGACTATCTTAGGGAATGTGGGATTGTCTCACAATTGACACTTCCCAGGACACCGCAGTTGAATGGTGTAGCTGAGAGGCATAATCGAACCTTGTTGGATATGGTTCGTTCCATGATGAGTCGAGCTTCGCTACCAATCTCATTTTGGGGGTATGCCTTAGAGACTGCCGCCCATATCCTTAATCTAGTTCCCACAAAGAAAGTTGCCAAAACTCCTCATGAGATGTGGACTGGTAAAGTACCCAAACTAGACCACATTAAGATTTGGGGTTGCGAGGCTTTCGTGAGACGCGAGACTCATGATAAGCTCGAACCTCGAAGTGAGAGGTGTATTTTCATCGGCTACCCACAGAAATCCTTTGGTTACCTCTTCTACAGACCTAGTGAAAATGTGGTCTTTGTAGCTAGGAGGGCTTTCTTTCGAGAGAGAGAGAGAGTTCATAAGCCAAGGAGACAGTGGGAGGCAAGTTGACCTTGAAGAAATTCAAGAGTCAAGTGGTGAAGGAACTTCAAACCCTAGCACTCAACTTGAGGAGGAAACTCCTGTTGAGCCAATTGACAAGTCTGTACCTCTGAGGCGTTCCACAAGGGTTAGGAATGCACCTGAGCATTACTATGGATTCCATATTACTGCGGAAGATGATACACTTATCAGTGATGAGACACTGATAGGTCTGGATGAACCTAACAGTTACGCGGAAGCCATGGCAGGCCCTGAGTCAGCCAAGTGGAAAGAGGCAATGGACAGCGAGATACAGTCCATGTATGACAATCAAGTTTGGAACTTGGTTGAGAATGTACCAGGTCGTAAGACTGTAGGGTGCAAATGGATCTTCAAGAAGAAGACCGACATGGATGGTAATGTACACACTTATAAGGCACGACTGGTTGCAAAGGGTTTCTTACAAACTCTGGGAGTTGATTATGATGAGACCTTTTCTCCAGTGGCCAAGATTAAGTCTATTAGGGTTCTGTTAGCCATAGCCGCATTTCATGACTATGAAATATGGCAAATGGATGTCAAAACCGCTTTCCTTAATGGAAAGTTGGCTGAGGATGTTTACATGAGTCAGCCAGAGGGTTTTGTCAACACAGAGTACCCTAATAGAGTGTGTAAGCTTGAGAAATCCATTTATGGGTTAAAGCAAGCACCTCGCAGATGGAATCTTTGCTTTGATGAGAAAGTCAAGGAATTTGGCTTTTCTAGGAGTGAAGATGAATCTTGTGTATATGTCAAGGCTAGTGGGAGTATAGTTAGCTTTTTGGTATTGTATGTGGATGACATACTACTCATAGGAAATGACATACCAACTCTGCAGGAAGTTAAGTCCTGGCTTGGGAAGTGTTTCTCTATGAAGGACCTAGGAGAAGCTGCCTATATTCTAGGGATAAGGATCTTGAGAGACCGGAGTAAAAGACTAATTGGACTTAGTCAGAGTACCTACTTGGATAAGGTGCTGAAGAGATTCGGCATGCAGGACTCCAAGAAAGGAGAGTTACCCATCCAGAGTAACGCCAGATTGAGTAAGACACAAAGCCCTAGTACTGAGGCTGAGATAGCAGAAATGAGTCGAATACCTTATGCTTCGGCTGTAGGATCGATCATGTATGCTATGACGTGTACTCGACCTGATGTAGCCTTTTCTTTGAGCATGGTTAGCAGGTATCAGGGGAACCCTGGCAAGGCACACTGGACTGCGGTAAAGAACATCCTCAAGTACCTACGGAGGACTAAGGACTGGGTCCTTACCCTCGGTGGGAGTGAAGACTTGAGAGTTGTAGGGTATAGTGATGCTAGCTTTCAGACTGATAGGGATAATTTCCGCTCTCAGTCAGGCTGGGTCTTTACCTTAAATGGAGGAGCAATTTCTTGGAAGAGTTCCAAGCAAGAGACAGTGGCTGATTCAACTTGCGAATCAGAGTATATAGCAGCTAGCGAGGCAGCAAAGGAGGCGATATGGCTGAAGAACTTCATTGGAGACCTTGGAGTTGTACCAGCTATTAAAGAGCCAATGGAAATTTTCTGTGATAGTGAAAGTGCAGTTGCCTTAGCCAAGGAACCAAGGGATCACGGGAGATCCAGACACATCGACAGAAAATACCATTTCATCAGACATCGAATAGAAGAAGGACTCCTCGTGGAAAAGAGGGTATCATCGGATGAGAATCCAGCAGATCCCCTCACGAAGGGACTGACTCGGGTTAAGCATCTCCAGCATGCTCGGAGCATAGGGCTGAAGGATGATATTAGATTTAGTAGTTAGATAACCTTGAAATTTGTAAAGTGTAATTGACATTAGATGATGAATAAAAGGTGTTTTATTTATGAGTAAAGTGTTGCTATCTCTTGTCGATCGTTTACTATATTTCTTTTGCATGTTTTGACTTCCAGAATAATTATGTTTGGTATATCATATTATTCGAACCTCCACAGTCGGTCATATGTCGGAAGTAGGTATGAATCAAGACAGTCATGATTGGTTGCAGAGGTCTAAGTTGTTGGACATGGCTACAACACTCATGAGTGCTCATAAGTTCTGAGCATTGGACTCCACCCACGCTCACTGGAATCACTTCATGGAATTTATCTCGAGTGATCGTGAGACGGTAATATCATATAAGTCTTCAAACCTAGAGATATGATTTGTTACTTATGAGTTGGTTATGCATTGATTGTACGTTAACGCATTGGTAACTCGATGTTATAAAACGTGCTTTTGTGTATAATTCAATGAGTGGTAGAACAAACATATAAGTCGAAGTTTATCTGTTCCTTCTTGGATTAGAAGCTGATATCTGGGCCCCTCGATGATTTTGTTTTGACCTATGTACCGGGCCCGGTCAGAACTAAGTTGATGTGTTCAATTAAGTTCTTTGTCAAACAAATCGGAAATCGGGAAACAAACTGTTGGACAATAAGTAACACATTGTTCCATGTATTTGTCCGGCTGATATCTAGAATAGAGGATTATATGATCACTTATCTTAAATGGCGTATCATCATCTTCTCAGTTCCGAGAGACCTTGAAAGAGCTACGATTGCCGATCGGTTCCTGAAGTATTGCAGTTATAGTTATTAGACTTATCCAAGTGGGAGACTGTTGGATAAGGTGTATAAGTCCATAACTATTTCTGGTATGTACTTGACCCGACCCGGCATGGTCCATTTGGGTTGCATGGCACCATGCAATTGGATAAACTAAAATGAGAGAAATAACACTTATGGTTTATTAATATATTATAAGTTCTAATATATTAATAATATTATTTAATTAGTTTGATCAAGAATTAATTTAGAATTAATTAAGTGATCAAAAGATAACTAATTAAATATATTGGTAGATTATGTAAATCTTCCATATCTTATATAGTGGGCTAAGAGGCTCCATGGATTATCAAGTTGGGTTCCACCCATAGGATGCTCCATGGAGGCTCCATGGGAGTTACAAACCCATGGGTCATGGAAATGAAGAGTCATGCCACATTAGGGTTTACATGGTGTAACCCTAGATGTGACACACTATATAAGCAACATGTTCTCCACCAAAATCGGCGACACTCAGAAACAAGAGGGCTAGAGCCGATTTTTCAAGTGTAAGATTCTCTCAAAGTTTACTCCTTTGCATTTGGTGTTGTGTGAAGCATTTGAGGCATCACACTTGGGGTGCTAGGCTCACAAGGTTTCAAGGATCATAATCAACAACAAGGTAAGTTATTCTATCTTTCATTCAAGTTAAAAATGTTCCCCATGTATGCTAGATAGGAATATAACCTTGGAATTCAACTTTCCATGATTATTAGACAAACATAGATCCAAGGTTATTAGGGTTGCATGTACACTTAGGAACTGTTAGAATGCTCAAACCCCATCAAGTTCCTCTTCCAGTTTTTGGATTTCGCCCCTCGGGCAGTACTCTTCGATCATTAGCTCTCTTAGAGCTTCCCAACCCATAGCATTAGCCACTATTAGAGTTAGTGACTTGACATGGCTATTCCACCATGTCAGGGCTTTTTCCTCAAAGGTGCAAGCAGCGATCTTGACCTTGCTCCCTTTTGGACAGGAGCAGATTTCGAAAACCGATTCGGTCTTCTCGAACCTTTGCGAGAGGGCAATGACTCCGCCAGTCCCTTTAAAGGACTTGGGCTTGCAGTTACTTACAGGAGCACTCTCTCAAGCGCACAGGAGCTTCACCATGAGTAGATTGAACAGGGGTTCCTCCTCCAGTGGAACCAGAAGAATGATATTGAGCCATGGTTGTTGCCACATCCGCAGCTACTGCAGAATTTAGAGCTGCCGTATCGATTTGAGGAGCAGGTGGTGTTGCAGTTAATGGAGGATCGCGTCTTGTTGATCGACGTGGAGGCATCTTTTATCTATAAGTTTAGAAAGATGAAGATATTGATAAGAATTTAATAGGGAGAATTTGATGAGAATGACTCATGGACTAACTCTCCATAGCCCAACAGCACAATTGAATAGCACGATTGAATGTAGATCTAGTACTAACAGATGATAGCATTTGGACAATAATTTACGTAAGATTAGATATCTGTCAATAATACTGGTATTACAGATGTAACAAGTTTGGGAAAAATGACCTAGAAGTAGGTCTTACATCAAACCAAAATGGGAAAATTCTGACAGAACTACGACCTAATCAAGACCTAACAGGTCCAGGTTTGAACAAAGATAGGAAATTAGACTAGTGTTTTTACATAAACTAAGTTATATCCAAAAGAGAAGTCGATGAGACTCTAGCAGCGACGAGAACTACTAGAGTGAGTTCTTGATTCAGGCAGACGGCGCTCTATGTCTCGCATGCGCCTTTCATACATTGACTGCCTAGCCCGAAGTTCCCTAACTTCAGCTTGGGATGCAGTCAGCTGTTGTTGCAGAGTTCCATTGGTTATCCTAGCCCTTTCCATAGCTACTTCTAGTTGGCGAATGCGGACCGTGTTAACGCCAGAGTTGGCGTCAATCTCCAACACTCGGTCGATAGTTGCTCGACCTTGTTCGGTGTTCTGAGAAATCCTACGGATCATGATGGGCAGGACACGATCAGCTGAACCTCCTTCGGTGAGGTTGTAAAAGCTTCTGTCCCCATTGTAGGGAATAGGTTGACCCTGTTCCTGACTCCATCTGTTCAAGTTTGTGGCCCACAGAGGTGTGGGTCCTTGAAATGCTGGAAGAGGGTTTGGGTTTGGGTCTTGAGCAGCTGGGGGTAGGTTGTTGACTTCAGGTTCTAAGTTAGAACCATCAGAAAAACCCTCAGTATAGTGATCGTCCAAAGGGATTGGGTAATCGTCTTCTGGTTCTTCTCCCAGCCATCCAGCGTTGTCGTGGTTGGGATAGTACGGGTCTCCGGGGATATGGAATCCAGCCATGATACCTACGCGAGAAAAGGGATATAAGAAATAACTAAATAGACGAACTAATTAGATAATTATAAGATGATCTTTATCAGTTACTTCAATACTTGTTTAGTGCATACCAGTTATATGTACTCAAAACAGGATAGACCTTCGAATAAGTGACCCTAACTCTAAGTCCACAACCAAACAAGGAACAGGAAGTAAAGCAAAGATCACAGATTCTAAGTCTATGATATCCTAGATACATATAACCTTAGCGTATCCACTCAGAAACTATTGATATACTAATAAAGACCTTTAGTTCTCAGATAAGTAATTATAGTAACACAAAATACTCCTATAATATTTTAAGTTTATGTTCTGTTCTAATGTTTTCATTGTAGTAGTGTTGGTAAGTTTTTAGACTTGTTGCAACCTCACAACCACCCTTAGGCACATGCTAGTCACTCCTTGGATAATATAGTTGATCAGGCTATATCTTCCCAGGGTTGACTATATGTCTCTAAGTCTAATTGTGTTGCCCAACAATCTTAATACTTTTGTTATGTCCTAGTGACACTGATTTTAGTATGAATGCAGGTATGTATACTTGGTTAAATATTTTATTATTTAAAAGTATAAACTCTTTATCAGAGTATTTTAATCCCGATGTGTTTATAGTTCGTATATCTTTTATTGGTTGATATACTCGATTCACTATAAACAATGCTCTGATACCAATCTGTCACACCCCAAAACCGGAACGGCGGAATCGTTCGGGGGTGGAGGACGTCATGTACAGTATCACAACAATGCATAGTAGTAAACAAGCAACAACATCATCCATTGCATTAATAATATAATTTAATACAAGTGTGTTCTGTCAAGTTAAATAGACACCAAAAATATGAATCAAAATAAAAGATGAGTCTTGAACGAGCTCCATCTTCTCAAAATCTGGCACCGGTACCTGTCTACTGGTGACCTGAGAATACAAGTTATTTTGAAAGAGTTTATCAGCTTTAAAGCTGGTGAGATCATAAGTATTTTAGTGTCATTGCTTGTATGAAAGTGTTTGTAAGTATGTGATGTATAAGTTTGTAAAAGTTTGTAATTGTTTGAACTCTCCTAGAAAACCCTATGTTTCCTACTAAAAGTTGCCTTCTACCAAGGCATCAAGTGTTCGTGAGTATCTCTTGAAGAGTATGCATTTTCCCAAATCTGACTATCACTAACCAAAAATATAGTTTTTACATTACTGTTTATTGTGTGAAGATCACAAAGTGAATGCAAATGGGAAAATGAAATAGTACTGTAGTGTTGTATTAAGTAACTACTGATGTACTAACTACCTTAAACCAATTCTTATTTAAAGTACCATGTGATCGGCCTGCACCCTACTACCGACTATAAACACGACGACGTAAGACATCGGAAGAAATGACGTTTGGCACCCGTAGACTTGCAAGTCCCACTGTAGCGAGCAGCAAGGTGTAGGATAGTCAATCCAGTATAGATCTATACACAAACTCAAACGCTCCCCACTTAAGGAGATTCTGGATACAAAACGGGTCATGACAGGTGATGCTATGCCCCGTTACGTGGCTCACATAAATGTAGTAATGTTCTTGTATATGTAATGTATGTGCTAGCTGTATTGTGTGTTCTCTCCCTGTCTAGCATGTATGTATGTTCTCTCTGTACGGTATTGTATGTTCTCTCTGTATGGTATTGTATGTTCTCTCTTTATGGTATTGTATGTTCTCTCTATATAGTATTGTATGTTTCTCATCATAGTATTCTCTATCGGTATGTTATTGACTCATGTATGAACTGACTCTTTGTATGTTTCACTGTTCTAGTAATAGTATTAGTATATCCCTAAACTATACCTATTATAGTTTACTAGTAATGTTGTTTGTATGTGTGAACATGTTTGTATACCTTTGCTACCCAAAGGTATTGAACTGAATGGAAGAAGGAACTTTTATATCTATATACATATACATAATATATAACTAGGATTCAAACGACCTTCGGACAAATAACCTGAATACCCTAAGTCCACAACCAAACAAGGAACAGGAAGTAAGGTGAGCTATCAGTCCTAAGTCCTTTCAATCCTACTTATATAACTATATCTATATAGATACAAGTTTAACAGAATATATGTTTAAAAGAGTTTAATAAAAGTATTTGACATGTAAAAGAGTTTGTAAAACAGTTTGAAGTAGTTTGCTTGATAATACAGTTTGAAAAGTAAGAAATCCACTTGTTTAGTAGTCATTAATCACATGTGATTGATATAATAACTATAATAGATCAACTTGTATTCCCCCCTCCCCCCCCCCCATAAAAGCATTTAAAATCATTTAAAAGGTTGATTAATGGGGTATGAACTCACCTGTAGTGAGTGGTTTGGATGAACGGATGGTATAGGATGCTAAGTGTCAAGTGAAGACTTGAACACACACAAGGATCCTAGTTAACATATAATAACACATATATGTATCCAATTAGTCATTTAACAACTAATTAACCAAGTTAAGACATCCTAGAACATGAAAAACACTTGATTTAAGTGCTATAAGTACTAAGGATTTCATCTAAGGGTTGTAGGGTCTTGTATTTGAGTTTAGGGTCCAAGGGTAAACTCTTTTGGAGTTTACGGTTTTGGGACCAACTCCCTTGGAGTTTACGGTCATAAACCCATGAGTTTATGGCCATAAACTCATGGCACTTCTACTATTTTGTGTTTTGAAGCTTTAAAGGTCATAAGAAGCATTCCTACTTCAAGTATAAGCCTTAGGAAGTGATTGTGGCATCATTTCACCCCTTTGTGGAGTTTACGGCCCATGGACCATTTCTTCATGTGTTTACGGCTGTAAACTCTAATGGTTCATGGTCTTTTTGATGTTTAAAGTCCTAAGCACATCAAGGATATGATCTAGACTAGTATCCAAGGCTTGGTAAGGGACTAGGGCACACAATGACCCATTCATTAGGGTTTACGGTCCAAGAACATGTTGGACCGTAAACACCTTCGATCTTGTGTTTCCGTGTGTTTTCTAGTTGATTAAGTAGTGTAACAAGTCTTATAACACACTAGGGTAACAGTACTTACAATAGATAAGCTTGTAAGGGTGCTAAAAGTCCAAGAACACTAGTGTGTGTTCTTGGTGTTCTTGGTGAAACTAAGAACACTTGAAGATCTACACAAATGGAATGATTTCACGGATGAAATCATGTAAGATCACTAGATTAAGTAAGATATCAACTAATTAGGGCTAGAAACACTTACAAAGTTGAAGATCAAGAAGGAAAATCGGATGATACTTGAGAGGATTTGAGTTCTAGTTCTTGAAAGTGTGAAAAA
Organism: Lactuca virosa; assembly: GCF_052849685.1. NCBI lineage: Eukaryota > Viridiplantae > Streptophyta > Magnoliopsida > Asterales > Asteraceae > Lactuca > Lactuca virosa. Next base: position 148,280,227 of record NC_136429.1, on the reverse strand, counting down.
GTGTTAAAAATGACTAAGTGTCACTTTTATACCCCTTGGGGTTTACGGCCGTAAACACCATGTTTAGGCCGTAAACTCCAAACTCTTGGAGTTTTGGGACTTTATTGTTGCACAATAAACCCTAGGGTATCCTCTCTCCAGTTATCTCTTGAAGTACTAGGCTTTAGAACACTCAAACTGACTCTACATAGCTCAAAAGTTAGCAGAAACAGTTCTAACTTCTATTGAAGTGAATGGTTGTACAGAATAGAAATTTCGGGTTGTCACAGCATCTTAGTTTTCTGAGATTGATCTTCGTTCGGGGTACCATCAGATGAGTATTAGGGATGAGGATATACCGAAGACAGCTTTCAGTACTCAGTATGTAACACCTCGTTTCGAAGACAAACTCTAAAGTCCGAGAATGTATTTTAAGTATTCTTTTATTTCGATATATAAAAATTTAAATAAAAGAGTTTTAATGAAAAAGTGTGTGATTGGCATTATATTTTGTGTTGGAGGTCTAAAGAGTGCTTCCGGGGTTTGTGGTGTAAGGAATAGTTTAGCATGTGGCTAAAGAATAATCAATTGGGCTTACTTTATAGTTTTTGGGTTTAAATTGAAAAGATTTTTGAAAGTTGGGGGCTGAATGGTAACATATGGACTTATGTTGAAAATAATTCAGTGAGGAGGGACCATAGTTGTAGTTTTGGCTTTAAAGTTTGAATTAGGGACGGGATTAAACCCGATACCCCTCCTTTCCCGTTTGAAGAGGCATCACCCAAACCCTAACCCTACTCCTTATGCAGCCACCATGCGTGAACCCACCAGCTGCCACCGCCCGACTCCCTTTCATCTTTGCGATCACTCGAAGGTCCGAGCCACCGAACATCCACTAGCGGCTCTTGTTGTCGGCAATGACGAAGACTGCCAGGAAACCGGGGATGTCGCACCAAGTAAAGATCGGAGGACCAGATATCGACGTCATGGTTGCCACCGCTGTCATTCTCGACCTCATCTTCTTCCCCTTTCTTCTGTTGATGCGTTGTCACCGGCCCGCCGCCGCCGCTTCTTGTTGTTTCTCATTCGTGGGTTCTCCTGTCGCCACCTTCCTCTGACGGTGAGGTTCCTGCTCCGTTGGTGTGTGACTTCCGCCATGAAGTGGTGGCTGCCGTCGTGAACCACCGCCAACCACCACTGCCCGAGGTGGTAGTGGGTGGTACCCAACTTATTTGAATTTAATTAATGTAAAGAATTAACCATTGGACTACTTGGCTTGGGATTGGGTTGGAAACCCAAATTAGGCTTTAGAAAACCCTAATTTTGGAGATGTTAAGTTTTGGATTTGTCGGGACTCGCGTGTTGGACCAATGAATTGAAGTTACGACTTATGCCTGATTACATTGTATGTTTGGCCTAGTGGAGTGATGGACTTAATGGATTAAGTCCTTAATGGGTTAAGTAAGAACACTTAACCCTAATCGTCATTTTATGTGAAAACCCTAATTGTGTTGGGTTTTGAGATGGGCCTTTCTTTTGGGCTTAGGTGTTTGGGTTCTTAATGGGCCATCTAAGAACAAGTATATGGACTAGGGCTTTTGGATGGGCTTTAGGGTAAGGCCCATGTGGGAAGTTTGGGCCCAATTTGGAAAATTAGGCCATAGTTGGACCTTGGTTGATTATTTGGCTTTTGGACCTTCAGAGTGTGAGTTTGGGTCTTGGTCTTGGTCTTGGTCTTGGTCTTGGACCAAGCTAGGATAGGGTTAAAATGGTCCTTTTACCCCCAAGTGTGCATTTATGGTTATGCATTGAAACCCAAATGGTTAATTGGGTGTTGTTTTGATATGGATAGTTCGGGACTTTGTCATCCAACATCTAGAGTTGTATCTGGGGACTTCGACAGTGTGAGGTGAGTCTCCTCACCATACCAATGGGTCGAAGGCACCAAGTCCGGCCCATTATGTGTTATGTGGTATGCTAGTTGACTATGTGTTATGTGGTACGCTAGTTGATTATGTGGTATGTGGTATGCTAGTTGTCTTTGTGATACTTGCATGGAATACCCCGACGGGTTCCCGAGGCAATTGGATATAAGGCCATGTGGGGGTTCCCATGGAATTCTAGGCTAAGACCATGTGGGGGTTCCCATGGCACCCGGTCTAAGACCTTGGAAAGTTTCCATGGCATCCTTAGTTAAGACCATGTGGGGGTTCCCATGGCAATAGGCTAGGACCATATGGGGGTTCCCATGGCTCCCGGGGTAAGACCTTGGAGGGTTTCCAGGGCATCCTTATATGTTTGTATGTATGGTTTATATGGCAGTTAGTTAATACCATGTGGGGGTTCCCATGGCAGTAGGCTAAGACCATGTGGGGGTTCCCATGGAACCCGGAGTAAGACCTTGGAGAGTTTCGAGGGCATCCTTATATGTTTGCATGCATGGCTTATGTGGTTGATGTGGCTTATGTAGCTTATATAGTTGATATGGTTTATGTGATTATGTGGATTGTGTGGGGTATGTTATGGGGAACTCACTAAGCTTCGTGCTTACAGTTTTGTTTATGGTTTCAGGTATCATTGGTTTGGAAAGGAAGGGCCCGACTTGATCGCAGCGCACACACCCATGTTTTTCCGCATTATGTGATTTTGGGATGTAACTCTGATATATATATATATATATATATATATATATATATATATATATATATATATATATATATATATATATATATATATATATATATATTAATCAAGCAATGTTTTTGAATGGTTGGATTAAGTAACATTTGTGTTTGACTATAATGAAAAATGAAATTTTTACCCTGGATTTTTGGGTCGTTACACGGTACGGTCACTACGAGTTTGTGGTGATGTCATTCAGGCTCACCAATGCCCTAGCAGCGTTCATGGACCTCGTGAACAGGGTGTGTAGGCTGATGTTGGATCGGTCTGTGATCGTTTTTATCGATGATATCTTGGTCTATTCTAAGACCAAGGAGCAGCATGAGCAGCATCTGAGGGAGGTATTGGAGACACTGAGGACGGAAAGGCTTTATGCCAAGTTCTCAAAGTGTGATTTATGGCTGCGAGAGGTACAGTTTTTGGGGCACATCATCAACCAAGAGGGTATTTTGGTTGATCTAGCCAAGGTTGAGGCAGTGATGCGGTGGGAAGTACCGAATAATGCATCTGAGATCCGTAGCTTCTTGGGTCAAGCGGGGTACTATTAGAGATTCATCCAGGATTTCTCCAAGATCGTCGTACCCTTGACTCGCTTGACCAAGAAGAATGTGACTTTCCGGTGGGGCCCGGACTAGCAGTTGACTTTTGAGACCTTGACACAGAGATTATGTGACGCCCCAATTCTAGTACTACTCGAGGGATTTGACGATTTGGTGGTGTATTGTGATGCGCCGATCTCAGGGTTAAGGGCGGTTTTGATGCAGAGAGGGCATGTGATTGCATATGCCTCGAGGCAGCTGAAGCCTCATGAGGCGAATTACCCCACTCACGACCTGAATTGGGGGCGGTTGTGTTTGCCCTCAAAATCTGGAGGAATTACTTGTACGGAGTTCGGTGCACCATCTTTACTGACCACAAAAGTTTGAAATATTTGATGGATCGGCAGAACCTGAACATGCGGCAGAGGAGGTGGTTGGATGTACTGAAGGATTATGATTGCGAGATCGTGTACCACCCAGGAAGGCCAATGTGGTTTCTGATGCCTTGAGTCGCAAGGCGGAGAGTGCTTCGATTAGGGATGTTTGTTTGAGAATGACAGTGATTTCCCCCTTGCTGGATATGATCAAGAAGGCTCGGGTGGAGGGTTTGAAGAAAGAGAACTGGAAGATAGAACGGATTCGGGGTCAGATTCCCTTGTTTGTTCGGGATAGTCGGGGTCTTTTCACACAGTGTGGTCGGGTGTGGGTACCAGTATCTGGGGGAGTGAGACAGAAAATCTTGGAGGAGGCACACAAGTCCAAGTTCTCTATTCATACGGGGGCCACAAATATGTATAGAGACCTGAGGTTAAGTTATTGGTGGCCTTGTATGAAGCGGGAGGTCGCGTGGTTTGTGGAGTGATGCCTGACCTGCAGGAAGGTAAAGGCCGAACATCATAGACCTCATGGCAAGGTTCAGCCGCTACACATTCCTATGTGGAAATGGGAAGAGATCACCATGGACTTCATCACGGAGTTACCAAGGACGGCGAGGGGTGTGGATTCCATTTGGGTCATTGTTGACAGGTTGACAAAGAGTGGTCATTTTATTAGGATCTCCGAGAGCATCTCTGCTGAGAAATTAGCAGATATTTATGTACGAGAGGTGGTGGTCAGGCACGGGGTGCCAGTGTCGGTGATCTCTGACCGGGATGTTCGTTTTACATCCAGGTTTTGGAGGAAGTTCCATGAAGAGTTGGGAACTCAGTTACATTTCAGCACCACTTACCACCCCCAGACAGATGGCCAGAGCGAGAGGACGATCCAGAAGCTCGAGGATATGCTTCGGGCATGCGTACTGGATTTCGGAGGGAGTTGGGATACATACCTCCCACTAGCAGAGTTTTCATATAACAATAGTTATCATGCTAGTAACGACCGACCTCCATTTGAGATATTGTATGGTCGGAGGTGTAGGACCCCAGTTTGTTGGGGTGAGGTTGGGCACTGAGTCATGGGAAGCACCGAGGTGGTGCTTAAGACTACTGAGCTGATCCAGCAAGTGCGTGACAGGCTGCGGGTCGCGCAGAGCCGTCAGAAGAGCTATGCTGATCAGCGTCGCTCGGATCTCGAGTTCTAGGTGGGAGACTTCGTTTTGCTGAAATTCTCACCATGGAAGGGTGTCATTAGGTTTCGGAAGAGGGGCAAGTTAGGGCCCCGATTTATTTTTCCGTTCAGGATTTCTGCTCGGGTGGGCAAGGTGGCTTACCGTTTGGATCTACCGGTCGAGCTTAGCTAGATCCACAACACATTCCACGTGTCCCAGCATCGGAAGTGTGTCGCTGATGAGGCCACAGTCATTTCTTTGGATGATATTCAGGTGGATGAGAGCCTGAATTATGTGGAGAAGCCAGTAGCAATTTTAGACCAGAAAACGAAAGCCCTACGGAACAAGGAAGTGAGACTAGTTAAAGTGCAATGGCAGCACCGAAGAGGCTCTGAATGGACCTGGGAGCCGGAGGATGAGATGAGGAAGCATTATCTGGACCTTTTTGCATCAGCAGACTTCGAGGAAGAAGTCTATTTCAAGTGGGGGAGAATTGTAACGCTTGGTCCAGGTATCATTTATGTCTCAACATTTTAGGGTTTTGGGTTGGAACTCGACGAGTTAGGGAGCTCCAACTCGTCGTGTAGGGATTAATTTGGACGCACATTAAGGACTCAACTCGACGAGTTGGGGAGCCCCAACTCGACGAGTAGACGCTAGAAAGGAAAACCCTAATTTTTAGGGTTTGCACACTATTTAAATGCCTTAAGCCTCATTGTTAGCCTCCCTTATCGCCCCTTTGTCCATAGAAACCCTAGTTCGTGCTTTTCCTACCATATTAAGTGTGTGAGAACTTAAAGAGTGCATTTTTGGTGTTTGTTTGAAGAAGGCTTGAAGTAGGAGGTGCATAGCTGAAGGGAGAGGTTGTAGATCCGGTGTCTTCTCTGTTGTGGTAGCCATATTAAGGTATAAAGTTGATACCTTGGTCATTTATTTGCTAGATCTCTTCATATGGGAGTTTATGGTCATTATTAGCTCATTGTGGGACCATTCTTAGATTTGAGCATGTCATGAAGCTATGACTTCAGATCTGGACATCTCATGACCTCTTTTGACTTAAATTTGCCATCTTTATCAAGTCTTGGTATTCCTTCATGTCCTAAATCCATTAAGAAGCTATGATTAAATGTTTTATCCCCCTTAATCCCATGCATGGACGTAAAGTCAGCAACTTTACGTGGTCTCTCAGCCCTAGGGGATCAGATCTATAGTTTGGAGCTCTAAACTCTCTTAGAAAGTGGTTGAATGAATTAAGACTGGGCAAACTCAACGAGTTACCTTTCCAACTCGGCAAGTTGGCCCGGGGTTTCCCCGATCTTCTAGATATTGTTCGAACTCGACGATTTGTTGTAATAACTCAGCGAGTTGACTAGAGTTGTTCCCGGTTTTGCTGAGAAGTTAAGGAACTCGACGAGTTAGTAAGTGCACTCGACGAGTTGGGTCAACATGGACTTTTGACTTTGACCAGGGCTAACCAAGTTTGACTTTAAGGGTATCTTTGTTAATTCGGGGTTTTGTTGAAGTTAGTTGCAGGGTGGTTGTAGGCGGTTGAGTTCAGAGTTGTGAGTTGGGATTGGATCTTACCAGTTCAACATTTCTTGAGAGGTGAGTCTCCTCACCATACCAATGGATCGAAGGCACCAAGGTCGGCCCATTTTGTGATATGTGGTACACTAGTTGATTTAGTGATATGTGGTATACTAGTTGATTATGTGCTATGTGGTATGGTAGATGTCTTTATGATATTTGCATGAAAGACCATGGGGGATCACATGGCACTTGGATATCAGACCATGTAGGAGAGCCCATGGCATTCCAGGTAAAGACCATGGGGGAGCCCATGGCACCTGGATATCAGACCATGTGGGGGAGCCCATGGCTTTCCAGGTAAAGACCATGGGGGAGCCCATGGCATATAGGTGTAAGACCCTGGGGGGAGCCCACGACATCCTGGAGTAAGACCCTGGGGGAGCCCATAGCATCCCTATATGTTATATGCATGTCTTATGTGATTGATATGGATTATATCATTATGTGGATTATGTGGGGTATGTTCTGGGGAACTCACTAAGCATTAGCTTACAATTTGTTGGTTGTTTCAGATACTTCAGGATCTAAGGGTAAGGGCCTGGCGTGATGGCGCGGCATGCACTCTCTGGCGTTTTATTTGGGACACTCTGATATTATGAATAATTTATTTGATGTGATGGATTTTGAAAACAAATGTGATTGGAATTTTATATCTAATGAAAATGATTTGGTTAATTAAAAATGAAAATTTTTATTGGAAAATTTGGGCTGTTACAAACTATTTTAACTTTTCAAAGGTTTCTGATTTATGTTTGATTAAATAGATATAACCATGTCTCTATAATCATCTGTAAATGTCACGTAATATCGATTATCATCTCTTATGGTGGGTCAGAATGGGCCACACACATATGTATTGATTAGGTCCAACAATCCTTCACCTCTTTAACATGTTCCAATGAAAGGAGATTTGTCATCTTGACCAATAGACAAGATTTGCATTCATCATCTGCCCTAAGATCAAATGACTCCAGTACTCCATCCTTTTTGAGTTGGGCGATGCGTTTCTTGTTTATGTGCCCAAGACGACAATCCCATAAACATGCCTTGTCCGCATCATTGGACGAATCAATATGAAACATACTATTTCCTAGGTTATCCACACAAGTCACAGTTTCATACACACCATTACAAGGTAAAGCTTTAAACATAAAACGCCATTATGATAAGCATAAATAGATCTAATGTCTTTATCAAATGAATATCTAAAACCTTGTATGAAAAATGCATGAAATGAAATAATGTTTTGCATCATATCTGACGAATAACAACAATTTATCAAATTAACCCTAACATCACTACTAAGCACAAGTTCATAAGTCTCAATCTTGGTAACAGGTGAAGATTGCCTATTCCCCATGATCAGGTTCAGCCTTCCATGCTCCACTTCCTCACTTTCTCTTATCCCATACAAATCAGAACAAATATGGAAACCAGATCCTGTGTCAAGGACCCACGAATGAGAAAGCTATGTGTTATTAACTTGAATAGTGTAAATACTTGAAGAGGACGCCTTGATCTTTCCATCTTTCAAGTCCTCCAAGTATTTGGGGCAGCTTCTTCTCCAATGACCCTTTTCGCCACAATGGAAGCAAATGGGCTCTTTGGGATCACTAATCGCAGGGACATCAAAGTTAGGCTTTGTCTTGGACCTGCTGCTAGACCCTCCAACATGGGCCTTCCCTTTCCAGTTGGATTGAGAAGGATCCTTCCTCATTTTCCCTTTGTCAGATCCAATGGCTAGGACTAGGGATGAGCAAAGGAACCGACCCGGCTGGAACTGGCCTGGGAACCGAACTTGATGGAAAATAGGAACCGAACCGGACCGCCGATTCTACCGGTTCCGGTTCTTACCGGTTCTTGCTATGTCATTAATGTTGGAACCAGTCCTCGAGAAATAGCAACATATGGTTCCAGTTTTTGTCGGTTCTACCGGTTCCCGGTTCCAAAAATACACAAGAATATCGTCCCGGTCCTGGCCCGACCAGTTCCATCGGGTTCCGGTTCCGGTACCGGTTTCGATTCTGGTACCAGTTCTGGCCAGTTCCCCAGTCCATAGTATCATCCCTAGCTAGAACAGGAGCATGATTTTTCTTCATCCCCACCTCAGCAATTTGCAACAAGTTGTGGAGCTAGGTTAATGTCGTCTCCATGTTGTTCAAATGATAAGTTAAGACAAACTGATAATAACTACGAGGCAAAGAGCTGAGGACCATGTCAATGGCCAACTCCTTGTCAAACGAAACATTGAGCCTTTCTAGCTGCTCCATGTACCTTTGTATTCTTTGTACGTAAGCACACACATATTCTTCCTCCTTGAGCTTACATGTCATCAGAGACTGTCAACCACTTCATAAAGCTCTTGTCTCGTTTTCTTGTGAAACTTTTAGCAAGATCGATGCACCTCTCATAAGGCCAATAGTCTTCATAGAACTTGGCCAGCTCAGGTGTTGTAGCGGCCACCATGATGTAAGCAACCTTAGTGGTGTCATTAGAATGTTTTTTGTAAGAAGCAATTTCTTCAGGAGTAGCGGTAGAATGATCGATCTCAATGAGAGGTTTTTTTGAGACCATACTCCTTGTTCTCCTACCTAAGAGTCATCTTGAGGTTACACATCCAGTCCTTGTAGTTAGGACCAGTTATCTTCTTTTTTGACAGGATCGAGAGAAGATTGAAGTTCGATTGGGGAGTGGTGGTTTGAGTAGTAGCGAGATCACTGGTTCCAAAATACAATTCACGACAAAGAAGAAGGATGTTGTAATCTAATTAAAAATTTATTAAGGTAGGTAATACAAATTTACCAATTTCAGTCTAACATGAAATTCCTAGATCATTTGAGATTCATTGAATCTTATAAATTGCATGTTTAATCTCAAATTATGCTCTTCAATTTGTTACTGGGATACCGAGGATCACAAATAAGATGTGAATAACAATGCAAACCCGCTTGACAACCTCGAGGTCATTTATCATCTCAAATTGATTTTCCAATAAACCACACACGCTCCATCAACAATGATAATTTTCGATCTGTCCTTCACTCAAATTTATAGTCCCAAATTAGTGTGTCGTTTAACCATGCATGCTCCACTAACGACATATAAAGAGTGATGTGCATTCTCATGGATTAGCATACACTTAACGTTTTTTCCTAAAATAACTAGAGTTGGGATTTGTATAAAAGGTTCTAGTAATTTAATAGCATTATACTTTTAAGAGGTTATGTCCTATAAAACTCGTTCGGCTAACGACCCTCCATCATATAAGAGAGCGGTGGGTAAGAGTGGACACCCATTCAACGGTCATTTTATAGGTCGTTTCCCTATACTTCCCTTAAAGTATGTGTGACAACCCGAAAATTTTTGCTTTGTAAAGTCCATCCATTCAATTCAACTGAGTGTCTGACTCGTTTCTGCTATCTTTTAGCATTGTTTAGAGTCCGTTTAAGGGTTCAAAGCTCAGTACATTCAAGCATTGAGTATAGAATTGAGTTACGTAAGTTCTTCGCGTTGAAATCAAGCCATACACTCCATTCAAGGGAGTGTATGGCCGTACACATGGGTGTGCGGCTGTACACCCATCTTGGCCATACACTCTCCCCCATTGGAAGATTATCCTTTCCATTCTAGTCATTTCTAACATTCCCAAGTCCATAAAATCGATTCTCTCTCAACTAACATTGAGTTCTTCGCCCTAGATCTTCAAAAACGTAAGTGTTTCTTCCATCTTTGAGTTGTTATCCTTCTTAATCATGTAATCACCCTTTGATTCATCCATAAAAACAACTCTTTATGATATATCTTCAAATCTTCATCCATTTCACCAAGAACACCAAGAACACACACTTATTCTTGGTGATTGTGAACCCTCTTGAGCCTCCAAATCGTAAGTACTCCTTCCTTATGCTTAGTACATGTTAGGAACACTTGATTAACACCCTAAAAATGGCCAAAACTCAAGATCATAAGGAGTGTATGGCCGTACACCCATGTGTGGCCGTACACCCCTCAAAACACCCCTAAAGGGCCTCCAAAATGCAAACCTAGCTTCAACACTTGTTGAGCAATTGTCCCACAAGCTTCCCTATCATTAAAAGACCCTTTTGTGCACTTGTTACCATGAGTGTACGTCCGTACACTCCATGGCCGTACACCCATGGCCGCACACTCCATTTAGTGGCCGTACACTCCCCTTAGATGAATCACATGTGATTCTAACACTTGGTCCAAGTGTTTCCTAGTCCCTAAAGGTGTTTCCTTGCATATCGTTGCTTCTAAACACTATATTCATGCCAATATATGCCATTATATGTCATTAGGACTCGTTTGTGTCTCGGGACTTCATTTGTGGAACTTCTCATCCTTACGCACAAATTCGTTTGAATCACCCACATAACGTGAGTTCATACCCCTATAATCAATCTTTTAAACTGTTTTAAATGCTTTTAAGGGGGGGAATACAAGTTGAACACAATGATAATTGTGTAAATGTTTGTTATAAACATCTTTCAAAGGATTGCTTATGTTTTTATAAGTGATCAAAACATTTCAAAAACTCTTTTTAAGTTATGTTACTTTATAGTTGCAAAACTCCGTTTTTAAAGTACAATCATAACTTAGTAGATAAATGAGTCTTTTCAATAACAGTTCAAGTAAACATACTAGTAAACTATAATAGGTATAGTTTAGGGGTTCAGTTCATACTAGATGCTAGAGCATACTATAAAGAGAAACAGGGAGGAAGATACAATACACGATAACAGAAAGAACATACTAAGATACTATAACAGAAAGAACATACTAAATGCTATAACAGAAGAACAATACAGGATCTAATTATACCAATAATCACTAACTCATTGTTCTAAACAAAAGGTGATAGTAAATTGGGTATACATGATCATATAACTTTAATGTCAATTTACACGGCCTAGCAATTTGTTTACGGAAGTCGCGTTTGGTTCCCATAATCTCTTGCAGGGAGAGCGTATAGTATGGGTACTATTCATCACATTATGACCTTAATAACACAAACTTGTTTTAAGGTAATTCAGTACTTCAGGATGTCAATTTCAAAGACAACTGTGTACTTACATTTTCCCATTACTTTCATATTGTGACAGTTCCACTTGAAAGTTAATGCAAACTATTTTCGAGTTAAGATAGTTATAAACTAGGGAAAACTTACATCTTTTCAAACAACAAACAGAACAGTCGAGTCTAGTACATTCGGTAGAAAGGGGCCTATAATGCTAACTTTATGATTCCTTAGTGTATACATCAGGGATATATATTAATCGGATCCAACAGGTAGTAGGATGTGTGCTTTCCGCTTCATTTCCTGTTCCTTGTTTGGTTGTGGGCTTAGAGCAGATTCACCCAGCCTACTATTTATTCGATCTTAGCTATATATATATTCCGTATACACCAAGTAATCATAAGGGGTACCAGGTATGGGTCAGGTCATAGGACACTAATTCAATGCACCATTTTCTAGTACAAAACATACTTTTCAAATAGAACATTAGGTATTCAAAACTAGAAACTTACCAGTAAAGGGTTTAATCCATTTTATTAAACCAGTATAAACTTAAAGGACCTTAGGTGGTTAATTTTATAATACCTTAGTTTATACATCAGGGTTATATATAATTAATACCCGATAGGTAGTTGGATGTGTGCTTTCCGCCTCATTTCCTGTTCCTTGTTTGGTTGTGGGCTTAGGGCAGATTCACACAGTTAACTATCTGTTCGATATTAGATTATATATAGCTAGTATAAACTAGGTGATTATAGAAGGAACCATTGTGGTTACCATTTTTACTAAAAGAAATAAGGGTTTTCTTAAAGAATCTTTTCATCAAATATAAAGGAACTATTACAGTTAACTCCGTGAGTACCAAGTGAATACGTCAGGGTTACATACAACGATGATCTAACAAACAATGGGATGTGTGCCTTCCGCCTCATTTCCTGTTCCTTGTTTGGTTGTGGGCTTAGGGCAGATACATACAACCAATTGTTTGTTTACTCTGGGTTTTATATAACTTGTATCCATTTAGTACTCATAGAAAGGATTGTAGAGTCATTTTTACTTATCTTTCATCAAAGCAGGAAATATAGGATTTTCTAGAGGAACAGGCGAACTTTTCTAAACATAACTTACAACTTACTACAACTTTCTTACAACTTGCTTACATCACTAAAATCTTATGAACTCACAAGCTTAAATGTTGATCTACTCTTTCAAAATAACTTGTATTCTCAGGAGACCAGTAGACAGGTACGCGCACTGGGATTCAGAAAATGGAGCAGTATAGCTTCATGTCTTATTTTGTTATTTACTTTGTAATCTATGTTATGTGAACCACATACCTTGGTAAACACTTTCTTTCTAATGAAATGGTTGTTTATTACTTTGATTACTATGATGCATGTCTTGTGATACTAAACATGACGTCCTCCACCCCCGAACGTTTCCGTCGTTCCGGTTTTGGGGTGTGACAGTATGGTTTTGTGAATGAGGCCTACTATTGACTCGACTGACTTGTCTTATACATATAATATATTAAACTTTTAATCATATATAGTATAATGTGTATTTTATAACTTTTCAAAATACTAGGTCAAAATTAATTTTCAAAATTAACATTTAACTAATTAATTTTGACCAATTAATGATTTACCAATTATCCTTTAATTAACCAATTAGATTAATTTAAATCATTAAATATTTAAATAATTATCTTCAGTTAAACAATTAATAAAATAATTCAAATTTAAATCATAAGGGATTAAATAGTTAACTTCAATTAACCAATTAATATGATAATTCAAATTCCTAATCCCAAGAACCCTTTTAATTTTTGAAAAAGGGGATTAGGGTTACTAGATTTTAATTATCCAAATTTTAAGATATTTAAAATTTTAATTAAGGAAACTAGATAAACCCTAAGGGATACCTATCATTTTCGAAAATAAGGGGTGGAGGCTAGGGTTTCAAGAACCCTAGCCATTTAAGAAAATTTTAAGCCTTTAGGGTTTAATTTCCATAAACCCTAATTTGATCAATTCACTTTTATGCACAATCAAATAGAAAACTAAAGCTTTGATATCACTGATTGGTTTTCTAGGCTATAAAATCACATATGAGTGGAAAAACACCTAACCCTTAAGTTCACATGCAACCTAGTTAGGATCTATTTTTCTCTATTGATAGCAATAAACAATGAATATCAAGAAACCTTAGAGAGAGGTTATGAAAATCGAAAATCACATAAAGATTAGAATTACATACCTCTTGATTATTATAGCAAATAATCAAATTGAATCCTCTTGTAGTTCCTTGGAAAGCAATCACCAAAAGCTTAAATGCCCCTAATGGCGTGTACCCAAAACCCTAATAACTATAAGACTTGAGGAGATGGGAGGCTAGAGCAAATTTTTGGCTCTTAAGAGTGTGAAGGGGTGGATGAAAATATGAGACCATAGCGGTCTTATTTATAGCTGATAAGGAAGCCTTTTATAACCCTATTTTGAATATAATAATAATATCTTGAATTAGGTAATTATCCAACTCCTTAATTATCTAATAGGATTAAACTAGAAACCCTAAAATGCCTTGCCATAACCAGCCATGCATAGATGGTTCTAGAAATCCTATTTTCGTAACCTATTGAACAACTACAACTTAGCCCCTGCACTTCCAATTAATTCTAATTAACCCAAAATTAATTCCAATTAATTAATGATTAATTCTTAATTAATTATTACTATTTCTAATTCATATATTAATCATATAATATATTAATAAATTATTTATTACAATTTATTAATCATATAATAAATTAACAAATCAGCCTCTCTCTCTCTCTCTCTCTCTCTCTCTCTCGCTAAAAGTCATTATATTCAGGTTATGAGGGCAACTCAAAAAGGAATTTGCTTCTAATTCAAGAATATATCAATTTAGTTATTGACTTAGATACCTTAATCCAATATATATAAATCCACACAAAGTTTTTTTCCCCACCCATGTGGGACAAAGGAAAAAAAATTATTAATGCATTATCCTTCATAATTTCCAACATAAATCACTTTCTTTAATTTTACATAAAGAATAACCAGGCGAAGATCAAAGATAAAAGAGGGGGTGATAAAGGGGTTCCAGGTGGATATATCCTAAATTTATCTTTACAATATGCCTCGTCACCACCATCCACTATTCACAGGTGATCATCCTGTCCACAATCAGCAAACTTGCCAAGTCTATCCGGAACGGAAGGGTAATTAATGGTAAAATTTATCGTAATGAAGGAATAAAGAAAACATGTATGGACCACTTCCTAAGCTTCATATTTAATAGTTTCATGTTAGAAATCACTAATAACTTAAGTTTTCATATCATGTAATTAGAATTGTGTTGTTATTTGGGATTTTGTTTTGTGTGTGTAGTGTACAAGTTATCTGCTGCAAGGGAAGTGGTGTATGATGGTCATGGGACATGGCTTCTCCGATGATGATAGATCCATCACATGGAAATAAATTCCATTTTTGGTTTGATTTTTACAATAAGCATGATAAGTGTTTAATTAATTAAATGAAACTTGTATTAAAGGGGTTTCAACTTTAAATGTAAGAATCTGAAAGTCACATAATTATCAAACTTAAGGATAATTACTTAGTGACCAAGTAATTATCCATTAGGGTTTAAATCATTCCCTTATAAATAGAGGGCCTTAGAACCATATTTTAGAGCTGGTCCCGAGGTAGAAAAACCCTTAGAAATTTGATGGTCCTCTTTCTTTCTCTAAAAACCCGACTTCCCTTCTCGACGCACCGCGTAGCTGTTTTGGATGTGTCGTGTAGATCTCATAGAAACCATAATCGATAAGGGTTTATGATGGTGGGTGTTGTGGTGGTTTCCAATATTGTTGATATGATCTTTGGGTGTGACTACATCAGAGAGATTTTATTTTGGATCCTAACCCATCCAATCAACTAGCTAGAATGCGCAAATTAAAGGCTACAAATATATGTTCTTTTACCCTTTTCTATGGTTGACTTTATTGCTTTAGATTGGTTGAACATGGATCCCCTATTGGGTTCATGAGATCTATTTTAAATGCTTCAGATGTGCGCCTTTGTGGCCTTTAGATCCCTCATTGACCAACAGTTTCAACGGTGTTCTTTCATGTGGAGAGAATGGGGGAAGGGGATGTGGGCTCCATTACTATTAATATTAACACAAAATAATGCGATTTGTCCATGTGCTTTGCCAAATTAGGGTACTTCAGGACAACTATCAGAACTCCTACGCGCTTGGTTCCTATGGTTTATTTTTCTTACCCGTTTGGTGAAATTAACTTTTTTTTATTGATTATATGGAGAAGGTAATAGCAAATGGGTTATTTATTGTATTAATAACATAAATGAACTTTTGGTGGTGATTGGTGTCTTTGGTGCCTTCTTGGTCAAAGAGATAAATTAGACATAACTAAGGTAAGGGAGAAGGGTTATTAATAGAGGCAAAGAGTCATAGTTAGAGACAAATATTATTTTCCATGTTTTGTAATTCCTATATGTTTTTAGAGTTGATACAACTATTATTAATCCTTTATATGGACCTTCAACAACAACTCGAGCATGACTGCAGAAGAGTATAACACAACTTGCGCTGCATTTTGGGGACGAGATCCACAACGTATTCCTCCATATCAAGAAATAAGGACCAAAATGATACATGATTTGCAGGGGATTCATCCAAGTGCAGTACAAGAGCATTGGGTTATCCTCACAAAGAAAATGAGAGTGGCAATAAGGTAAACATGGTCGTTGATACTGTCTTGTCAAGGTACAAGAAAAAAAAAACAAAAAAAAAAAAAAAAAAAACAAAAGACCGTCAATCCTTATATTGTTGGGCATAGGAACTTATGAGCTTATGTTTGTTCTTGGTTGTGTTGTTTTTGTTTTTGTATGATATTGGTTGTTTTAGTATTTTGTTAAACTTTACTCTGAATGTTATGGATTAGTTGGTACATGTTTGAATAAAATTGTAATGTCATTTGTGTTGTAATGGTAATTGTTGTTTGCATGAAATGGTACTTGTTTTTGTAATTGTACTTCACATGAAATGGTAATTCATTTTGTTCATTCATTCTGAAATGGTAATGTACTTTCATTGTGAAAGATGGTGTGGTCAAATACATTGTTTATTTAAAAGTTTAAATACATATAAATATGCAAAAATTAAACAATTGTAAATACTTAGAAGTGCGAAAAAATGCAAATAAAAAAACAAAAAAAAATTACTTTTTGCAAAAGGACCCTAAGGACAAATTTATAATAATAATAAATAAATAAATAAAAAATCATACGGACCAGGATTACTTTTGGATTCCAATCATGACATGCATTCACATTTCTAATGATATCTATTTAATTAACTATGCTGATGTAAACTTATCACTTTTTTCATTTTTCTGTAATTATTAATATCACAATTACAATACCTCATTTTCTCTCAAACTAATAAATACAAATCAAAACCAAACATATGGAATTTAGACCACCATTTCCGCTTCTCTAACACTACTAGGAATTCCAACATCTAACCTCATTGTCCCCTTATACTGTTCCGGCACGGCGGCACCACCCTGCACACACATCTCCACCACCGCCGGAGCCTGACCATAGAAGTTCCTCAGCTCCTTCTGCAACAAGGGTTCCGCCATGTTCGGGACATGCCACACGTATCGTGGCGGTATCAAGTCATCAAGAACCGCCGACTGCCACCCGTGTTGCCCATTCCGTTGCTGATGCTTGTAGGCCCCACAGTTCTGTGCTTTATGACCCGTGGGACCCACATGGATCTCCGGGCAGTACCCACAAACTCTCACCGGGTACATCTTCATCAACCTTTTCGCTCCTCCCCTCATTTTCTCCCACATTTTGAGTGTCTCTTCTGCAAGTAAACTCGTCTCCTCTTCATTACACGGTGCCACAATCTCCCAATCCGGTATTTCGGTAACTAACTCCGGAATTGGTGATTCCGGGGTTGGATCCGGGAGTTCGCTTTCGTCGGCATCGATGAATTCGCTTTTACTGATACGGATTATGGGTTTTCTTCTTCGTTTTGTGGGGTATTTTGGTAATTCGACTCCTGCTTGAATGCATAGCTCAATTAAAGCCGGGATTCGAGGGACTGAGAATCTTTCTTCATGTGGGATACGTTTTCCTAAACGATCGTAGAGGTGGTAGGCTTCAATTTGGACGATTATGTCCTCCACAATCGCATCTACCCACTCATGTTTTCCCTTCCGAATTGACGAATTTTGCCCTTGACATGACCTAAATGGATGGCCTATAGGTCCAACATGTATTTCATTGCAATACCTATCAAAAAAGAAAAAGATGAAACATATCAACTTTAAAACAAATAGTACAGACTGTACAGTACATGACATGACATGACAGTATATAATATGACAGTATTACTTGCAGGCTTGTACTGGGACTACTTTCAGTAGCCTTTTGAGATTGTTAATCAATGAAGTTCTTGCATTCAACACTGCATATGCAAGAGGAATCATGCTTTGAACAAGCAACCCGTTTTTAGGAGGTGGAGGGCCGCCTCTTTTAGGTTGGCCTTTGCTGCTCTTCATCCTCTGCCTGGCAGCTCGCCGGAGCTCCACAATTGGTACAGGAAATGGCTTCTTTTCTTTTTTGGAATAGTAACGTGGCAAATCAACATTTTGAGGATTATTACTGCATCTAATTACTAATGATTGTCTCGATTTCTTGCCACTATACTGTAAAAAAATAGTGGAAATTATCATTCGATTTGCAACACAACAACAATGGTTAGTCTGCAGTTGGAAATCCAAAAATTATTATACATAATTACATATGACTTACCTTTGAAGAATCAAGAAATTTGAGGCTTTGTGATGGATTGGATCTCAAAATTCCCACTTTAGGAGGTATAATTCTTTGGCTACATGAAAGGAAAGTAGTTCCCAACTCAGGAGAAACCAAACTGGAACTCATATCTGTTACTGAAAGGAAACATGTAAGATCATGATTAATACATATATACATAGTAACAGCATATTAATTTTCTCTTCCATTATTGTGCTGATGAGAAAAACTAACTAAAAATAAACTAGAATGTGATAACTTTGAAAGTTTTGATGTTGTTACTGTGTATATATGTATTAATCATGATCTTACCTGCTGTTTCCTTTTAGTAAAGGATATCTTCAAAATCATATATTAATAGACGACTTAATGGAGAAAAACAGAAAAAGAAACATCATTCAAATCGCAACACCATTTACAAAGGCGACTTAAAGGGGAGAACCAGAAAAGAAGGGTACTGGTGTTAATGTATCTCAAGAAAATAACTGCTCAGGAAAAAAAAAAGGGAAGAAACACCAGCCAAATCACAAACTATGTCATTCAACGAGGTATGTAAATTGCTCAGTACAACACTTTCCAAGTCACAAACTACTTGTCATTCTTGAATCTTGATAACCAGATGGTTATCACAATGTTGTAGCATACCTGCGCATCAAACTAGTACATGTTCCTTCACATATACGCTAACACAACCAAGATGCAATCAAAACTCAATTTTAACGAAGAAATGTGGGTGATCATACAATAGAAGTAGAAATTGACGAAATAGAAAGAAAAAAAAATGGAAAATAGCAAACCATACGGTAGAATTAGAAGTACAAACGAAATACAGTAGCAAAAGGAATAACTCGGAAGTCGGAACTACACACAGTAGAAAAAAAAAAAAAAAAAAAAAAAACCTCTTGAAATTCGAAATCCGTTGTGCACTGCTTGGTGCTTGCGTCTACGCTTCTTCCTAAGCTTCTTCCTCTTTGTCAAATAGAAATGGAGGATGAAAGGGACTGTTTTGAGCGGAGGAGACCGGCCAGTTGGGGTGGCTGGAGTGTGGTGGACCGATGGCGATTAGGGTTTTAGGTCGTGAGTAGTACGTGACGCCGTGGGTGGGAGGCGAGGCGATGGATGGGAGGGAAGGGGTTCTCGGGGATTTTATCCACACACCTATAGACCTGTTACACACTTACACTAGGGAGGAAGTGAATGTAAACAACTTGTGAAAGATGACGTAGCCTGTATCAGTGTATCACTGTATCTATCTCTTTCGTTTCTTTTGGCCTCCATACATTTTTTTTAAAAAAAAAAAAAATCGTTTGTTTAACTTTTTTTTTAATGAACCGTAAAAAAAAATTAAAAGGGCAAGGAAGTTTCAAAATGGTTCAAAAAATACATTTTTATTTGTTTAGAAAAGATCATCCAACTAATATCTTTGTACAAAAAAACATCATCCAATATTACATTTTGTTCAGATCTCACCCAATGGTAACCGGCAACTGTCGGTTACAACAAAAAAAAAAATCTGATCAAATTAATTAACGGAAATTAATAAATGACATGGCATTTATTTTTATTCTTATATGGATTTAGGGGGGAAAGAAGTCGATTTCTACAATCCTTCTTCTATCAAAATCGTTTAACGGGAGGAATCAGAGATCCCTCTCTAGGGTTCGTTTCTACATTCTATCCAGCAACTCTCGCTTAAATCAATTTCCACAGCCTTGGTGACACCAATTCTTCCTCGGCGTTGGTGACATCGAGTTCTACAGCAAGAATGGTGTTCTCATCTGAAGGTACACTTAGTATAGATGTTTACCACAAAGGTACTTTTGTTCCTAAGCCTTTTATTTACTTCTCACCTCAAAAGACTTCTGTTACGGGGATTGACTTAAAAACATGGAGTTTAAGGACTTCATTATCTACCTCCGGAATTTGATAAAGGATAAATCTCATGATATGTATTATTGTCTTCCAAATCGGGCCATAATAGATGGGTTAAGAGAGCTGAGAGATGAAGACTATTATGTGAGGTTTCTTGATGTTAGATATAGTAATGATTGTAAAATCAGTATCTATATTGATCATTACCACGAGACAATTACAGAATGGATTGAAGAAGAGAAAGTTGAAGAAGGGGACACTGTTAGTGATATATGTGAAGATGATGTGGACTCGGTCATGGCAGATGATGTGTCACTGGACCATGAAGCTGACGATGAGATTCTTGAAATTCCAAAATATGTTGATCCTTTTTTGTCCCACAAAAATCCTATTCC
This sequence comes from Lactuca virosa, assembly GCF_052849685.1. Taxonomy (NCBI): domain Eukaryota; kingdom Viridiplantae; phylum Streptophyta; class Magnoliopsida; order Asterales; family Asteraceae; genus Lactuca; species Lactuca virosa. The sequence goes on along the minus strand of NC_136429.1, from coordinate 148,259,708 downwards.
AGAAGGAAGGGTAGAGGATGAAGCTGACGATAATGTGTCATAATTTCCTATTCATGATCCCAACTAGAAATGGGACACAATGGTTCCCATATTAGGTATGAGATTCTATGACCGGTATGAATTGAAGCAAATGATAACGAATTATGTTGTATTTAAAGGTTATGCATTGTGGTATGAAAAAAAATGACTCAACTAGATTGTTAGTGAGGCGTTGTAAAAATAAGGAAGGAAATGCGTCCCTTTTAGACTATGGGCTACTCCGTTGAGTAGTGAAGATTCATTCCAAATCAGATCACTAATTAATGAACATAAATGTTGGAGAGCACTAGAGCAGTGAACTTGGTGTCTATTATGACATACAAGTGCATTGGTAAAATGTTAATAAATCACATTTTGGAAAAACCCGATTTAGTTACACGAAAATGGTAGCATTAGTGAAGAAAAACATTGGTCTCATTGTAAGTGTTGGTATTAGAAATAATTCAATACAATTAGATTATATTTGATTTAAGTTTTAAATCTCTATATGTATGGCTAGTTAGTTACGATATGTTGTATTTGTGTACTATATATACCATCAATATACAACCTATAATTTTAAGGAAAAATCAATAACTCTTAGATGGTATCAACCTTATAAACGATCCCAACCCTAAAATTCCCTCTTCTTTTCTATGGTCGGCAGCTCATCAGAAACACCCTTTTCTCTCGCTACTATTCTTCATCTTCTCATGGTGAAGCTCAATTCCACCGATTACCTGCTTTGGCGAAATCAGGTCCTTCCCTTCTTGTCTTTCCAACAACTTGTTGATCATGTTGATGGAACCCTAGTTGCTCCTCCAGCGACAATTGAAGTTGAGGGAAAATCTGCCCTCAATCATGATCATGTAGTGAAGATTCATTCCAAATAAGATCATTAATTAATGAACATAAATGTTGGAGAGCACTAGAGCAATGAACTTGGTGTCTATTGTGACATACAAGTGGATTGGTAAAATGTTAATAAATCACATTTTTGAAAAACCTGACTTAGTTACAGGAAAATGGTAGCATTAGTGAAGAAAAACCTTGGTCTCACTGTAAGTGTTGGTATTAGAGATAATTCAATATAATTAGATTATATTTGATTTAAGTTTTAAATCTCTATCTGTATGGCTAGATACTTACGATATGTCGTATTTGTGTACTATATATACCATCAATATGCAACCTATAATTTTAAGGAAAAATCAATAACTCTTAGATGGTATCAGCCTTATAAACGATCCCAACCCTAAAATTCCCTCTTCTTTTCTATGGTCGGCAGCTCATCAGAAACACCCTTTTCTCTCGCTACTATTCTTCATCTTCTCACGGTGAAGCTCAATTCCACTGATTACCTGCTTTGGCGAAATCAGGTCCTTCCCTTCTTGTCTTTCCAACAACTTGTTGATCATGTCGATGGAACCCTAGTTGCTCCTCCAGCTACAATCGAAGTTGAGGGAAAATATGCCCCCAATCCTGAATTTCTTACCTGGAAAGAGGTTGATCAAAAAGTCTTTCTTATTCTATAATCTTGTCACACCCCAAAACCGGAACGGCGGAAACGTTCGGAGGTGGAGGACGTCATGTTTAGTATCACAAGTCATGAATCATAGTAATCAAAGTAATAAACAACCATTTCATTAGAAAGAAAGTGTTTACAAAGTATGTGATTCACATAACATAGAATACAAAGTAAATAACAAAAATAAGACATGAAGCTATTATGCTCCATCTTCTGAATCCCAGAGCGTGTACTTGTCTATTGGTCTCCTGAGAATACAAGTTATTTTGAAAGCGTAGATCAGCATTTAAGCTGGTGAGTTCATAAGATTTCAGTGATGTAAGTAAGTTGTAAGAAAGTTGTAGTAAGTTGTAAGAAAGTTGTAGTAAGTTGTAAGTAAGTTGTAGTGAGTTGTAAGTTCTTTTAGAAAAGTTCGCATGTTCGTCCAGAAAATCCTATATTTCCTGCTTTGATGAAAGATAAGTAAAAATGACTCTACAATCCTTTCTATGAGTACTAAATGGATACAAGTTATATAAAACCCAGAGTAAACAAACAATCGGTTGTGTGTATCTGCCCTAAGCCCACAACCAAACAAGGAACAGGAAATGAGGCGGAAGGCACACATCCCATTGTTTGTTAGATCATCGTTGTATGTAACCTTGGAGTATTCACTTGGTACTCACGGAGTTAACTGTAATAGTTCCTTTATATTTGATGAAAAGATTCTTTAAGAAAACCCTTATTTCTTTTAGTAAAAATGGTAACCACAGTGTTCGGCAATGTACTCTTTGTAAACGTTCTAGTGCTTTCTGTTTTCCCCTTGATGTTAACACTTATACGTATCGTACCGCGATGAGCGAGTACATACTGTGAAAGTGCTTTGATAACTAGTGTCGATACTTTAAACAACGATCCTCCTCGGTACCACTACGATCGCCTGGAATATACAAGTTATGAATAATTAAGATGAATTAGATAGTCGACTGAGTAACTCTGCCCCAAATCCACAACCAAACAAGGAACATGAATTAAGGCGGAATCACTCACTCTAAGTCTGCAAAATCTTAGCTATGCACAACCCTGATGTACATACTAAGCCATCATAACTTCTCTTGAACGGATCTTTTAGTCCTCTTGAATACTGTGACTTGTTTCAGTAAGTGAGTTATTATAATTACTTTTAAATGTTTTCCCCAAGTTTTAATCTTATATAAATATAAATTAATTTTTAAAGTAAATTTTATTTCAAAGACGTACTGTTGCTCGCTGGCGACTCCGGGGTTGATTCTCTTGCGGTGATCATCAGAATTCGTCCATCCGCTCCTGAGTTCTTTGTTATTGGGCAGTCCTTCATATAGTGTCCATTCTCACCACAGCCATAGCAGGCTTGGTTTTCTTCAACTCCGGGGACTTTGGGAGATCGGTTGAGCCGGTGCCCGGCAGAAACGGACTGTGTGTCCTTTTATGTGGCAGTTCAGACACTGCATTTCCTGACATACTCCGGTGTGGTGATAGTTGCACTTTCCACACTTCGGGAGGGTTCCAGCATATCGATTGGCAGGTGATGGAGCAGCAGGCGTTGTGGCGGCGTACATAGTACTCGTTTTTTGCTCCTGCGGGGTTTCCTGTGTTGTTTACTTCTTCTTCCTCTTGTTCCCCGACTTCCGCTTATAGTCATATCCCCTCGATGGCTCGGGAACGGGGACTACCATGCCATGGCGGACTCCATGGTCAATGAGTCGCTGGGCCAGGCGTTTGGCACTATCGAATGTGGTTGGGTTTGAAGACAGCACATCTCCTTGAATCGGGGTAGATAGACCCCAGATGTATCTTTCTATCTTCTTGCTCTCCGGGGTAACCATCCCGGGGCATATTGTTGTCAGGTCGCTAAACCTGTCAGTGTAGGCCACTATGTATGAGCCGACCATAGTTCTTGTTCCAGCTTTTGAACTTCGCCCATCGGGCAATATTCTTCCATCATCATCTCTTTTAGGTTCTCCCAACCTATTGAGTTAGCCACTGATAGGGTCAGTGACTTAACATGGCTATTCCACCATGTTAGGGCTCTGTCTGAGAAGGTGCAGACAGCAAACTTCACTTTGCTCCCTTCTGGGCACGAACAGATTGCGAAGACCGAATCTGTTTTCTCGAACCATCGCATCAGAGGGATGACTCCACCATTTCCATTAAAGGAATTGGGATTGCAGTTCATGAAGTCCTTATACGAAAACTCCCTTGGATATTCGTGAGTAACTCCGGGATTGGTTAAGTGGGTACCGCTATCAGATCCGAAGGTACCACTTTCGCCGAAGTGAGCTAGAGCAGTTGCCACTGCGGATGATATTGCTGCTTGAAGATCAGCAAGATCGAATGTGGAGGAGGTAGTGGTGTTTGAGTTGGAGTTATCGGAGTAGTGTGCCTATTTGATCTGCGAGGAGGCATCTTTTCTAAAAGAATACAAATATGAGACAGAATAATTCTATAGCAGTGGATATAAGCCGAAAGTTGAAAGACAAGGTTATCCTAGTTCTGAGTGTATCGGGTCCTGACTTTCACAGGGTTCTGGAAACAATTCATAAAAGAGTCTATACCAAATAAACTTTATGAATTAGAAATGGCTATCCTCGAATGAATATCTGTGACCTGAATAATTGTTACCCGTTGCACGAAAGAAAATAATCCTAACACATAATGTGAGCAGTGTCTCCACTAACTCATTTAGTTATACTAGATTATTATTTATTTGTGTGACGCATAAGACGTTTTGGTTACTTCGGTTGATCTTTCTTTGAAAACTACTCATGAACCTGCTCTTGTTCCTCCTTGACTCTTATGTTGACTGCTATGAGGAAGTGGTTACATCTATCTGGGTTTGTCGTGCGAGAATGGAAGTGACTAAAGAATCTATAAGATTTAAGTGAAACATTATGGGGTGATCCTTACAGAGTCCTCCTATAATTGCACAATGTATACAAGTTGTACATAATTTAAGATTAAATAGACCTTCGAATAAGTGATCCTACTCGAAAACAACAACCAAACAAGGAACAGGTAGTGAAGCGTAGATCAAAAAATTCTAAGTCTATAAAATCTCAATTATATAAAACCTTGGAAGTATACCTTGCAAGATTATAGACCTATCTGTAAGGGTCTTTTAAGTTATCACATAAGTTATTTATAGTGCCTAAAATACTCCTATAGTATTTTAATGTAATGAACTTGGTATGTTTTAAACTTGTTATCGTGTTATAGTATCATAAAATACTCCCATAGTATTCTAACTTTATGTGCTGATCTAGAAATCCCTTGAATAGAGTTAGGTAAGTTTTAAGACTGTTGCAACACCACATCACTCCCAAACACATGTCGGTCACATCTCGAATGAATATAGTTGATCAGGCTATATTGATCCTAGCTATGATTACATAACTGTCCAGGTTTGACCGTAGTGTTCAACATTTAAATACTTATGTTCTGTTCTTCTTGTGATACTTGTTCTAGTATGTATATATGTATAAGCACGTATGTATATTTTTATAAGGTACTGTTATATTTTTAAAATATAATATTATCCAGAGCACTTCGGCCCCATTGTATTTATAGTTGTATATCTTTTATCGGTTGATATACTTAGTTCACTATAAACAATGCTCTGATACCAATCTGTCACGCCCCAAAACCGAAACGGCGGAAACGTTCGGGGGTGGAGGACGTCATGTTTAGTATCACAAGTCATGAATCATAGTAATCAAAGTAATAAACAACCATTTCATTAGAAAGAAAGTGTTTACAAAGTATGTGATTCACATAACATAGACTACAAAGTAAATAACAAAAATAAGACATGAAGCTATTATGCTCCATCTTCTGAATCCCAGAGCGCGTACCTGTCTATTGGTCTCCTGAGAATACAAGTTATTTTGAAAGCGTAGATCAGCATTTTGATGGGTTTGAGCCATAAGAACTTTCCTATGTGCACATGCAAACCCTAATTGCTTGGATCTAGGTTTCTCTAATTGAACATGCATTGAATCCAAGACTTGCAATACTAGATCTAATGTAATATATTGAATCTAATCATATGAAATCAGATCTGAAAGAATACCTTGAATTACTTGCTTGATACTTCTTCTTCTTGGAGCTTAGAGTCACAATTGTCACTCATCTAATGGCTTACAAACACCAACTAGCAAGAAGATGATCTTGAGAGAGAGGGAGGAGGGATAGAAATCGGCCCTAGGGTTCCTTGGCTTGCAAGAGTGTCGATTTCTCCACCCCAAGGGTTCTATTTATACTATGAGTTATTAGGGTTTCTCCTTTAACCCTAATTGAATGACTTAGGCCCTAAGCAATCCAAGATCCTTCTAGATACAAGGCTTGGACGAATTTAAGGTTCCCAAACCCTAAATTTCGTCCACCCCAATATCCATAAGGATACATAGCCCAAAATACAACTATCACACATTTGACAGTTTATGCCCTTTATTCAATTAACCTCTTTAAGTCACCAAATTAATTCTCAATTAATATATGACTTATATTAATCAAATAATATTATTATTCCTTAAATATATATTATTCTCATAATATATTAATAATATCTCTTCTCTCTTAACAAATCATCCTGTCAAGTTGCTATGGTGAAGGCAACCCAAAAGGACCATGCATAACCGGGTCAAGTACTTACCAAATATAGTTACAGCCTTAGACACTAATCCAACAGTCTCCCATTTGGATAAGTCTAGTAACTATATATGCAAACACAATCCGATTAGCAATCGTAGCTCTCAAAGACGTTGTCAACTCTGATCTTATTAGTATCCTGTCCTTTAGATAAGGGATCGTATAATCCTCTGTTCTAAATATCGTGCGGACAATTACATGGAACATGGTCATACTTATTGTCCTGCAATTTGTTTCTCGATCTCAGATTCATTTGACATAGAACTTAATCGAACACATCAATTTAGTTCTGACCGGGCCCGGCACATAACTCAAATCAAATCATCAAGGGGCCCTGATATCGCTTTTACCCTCTTAGGATAAAAGGAACAGATAAACTTCGACTTATATGCATTTATTATCCACTAATCAAATTACACACAACAATACGTTTTATAACATCAAGTTACTGATGCGTTTGCGCATTATCAATGCATAACCAATTAACAAACAATAAACCATATATCTAGGTTTTAAGACTATATGATATTACCATCTTGTGATCACTCGTGATAAATTCCATGAAGTGATTCCAACAAGTGCGGGTTTATTCCAATGCTCAAATCAAGTTCATAAGCACTCATGAACGTTGCAGCAAACCTTTGCAATGTCTAATACACTTTAGACAATCTACACACCAATTCATGACAGTCTTCATTCATACCTACTTCCAACATATGAACGACTGTGGACTATTCGAATAATTCGATTATTATCAAATAATTAATTACTCAGGAAGTCAAAACATGCAAAATGAAACAATAGTTAAATAATTAACATAAGACAATAGCTTTACTTATAAATAATACTCCTTTATTTAATCATCAAATGTCAATTACATTTATCTATTACACGTTTCCAAACTATCTAATCTAAACTAATATCGTCCTTTAGCCCAATGCTCCTAGCGTGCTGCAAATGCTTAACCCTGCTAAGTCCTTTCGTAAGCGGATCTGCTGGGTTATCCTCTGACGATACCCTCTTTACCACGAGGTGTCCTTCTTCTACTCGATGTCTAATAAAATGATATTTTCTATCGATATGTCGAGATCTACCATGATCCCTCGGTTCCTTGGTCAAGGCAACCGCTCCTTCATTATCACAGAAAATTTCCATAGGCTCCTTTATGGTAGGCACAACTCCAAGATCACCAATGAAGTTCTTCAACCACATAGCCTCCTTTGACGCTTCGCTCGCTGCAATGTACTCTGATTCGCACGTTGAATCAGCTACTGTTTCTTGCTTGGAACTTTTCCAAGTCACCGCTCCCCCATTAAGGGTAAAGACCCAGCCCGACTGCGAACGGTAGTTATCCCTGTCGGTCTGAAAGCTGGCGTCACTATACCCTCGTACCTTTAAGTCATCACTCCCTCCAAGGACTAAAAACCATTCCTTGGTCCTCCGAAGGTACTTAAGTATATTCTTGACTTCAATCCAATGAGCTCTACCTGGGTTCCCCTGATATCTACTGACCATGCTCAAAGCAAAGGCCACATCAGGGCGAGTACAAGTCATAGTGTACATGATTGAGCCAACTGCGGAAGCATATGGTACTCGGCTCATCTCAGCTATCTCGGCTTCTGTACTAGGGCTTTGAGTCTTACTCAATTTGGTATTACTCTGTATCGGTAGTTCTCCCTTCTTTGAGTTTTCCATACAAAAACGTTTTAGTACTTTATCCAAGTAAGTATTCTGACTAAGTCCTATTAGTCTCTTAATTCGTTCTCTCACTATCCTTATTCCTAAAATATAGGAAGCCTCTCCGAGGTCCTTCATAGCGAAACACTTCCCGAGCCAGGACTTAACCTCCTGCAGAGTCGGGACGTTGTTTCCTATGAGCAGTATGTCATCGACATACAAAACGAGAAAGCTAACTATACTCCCACTGGCCTTGACATATACACATGATTCATCTTCACTTCGTACAAATCCAAACTCTTTGACTTTCTCATCGAAGCAAAGATTCCATCTGCGAGACGCTTGCTTAAGCCCATAAATGGACTTCTCAAGCTTACACACTCTATTGGGATGCTTTGGATCGACAAAACCCTCTGGCTGAGCCATGTAAACATCCTCAGCCAACTTCCCATTAAGGAAAGCGGTTATTACATTCATTTGCCATATTTCATAGTCATGAAATGCAGCAATGGCTAGCATCACCCTAATAGACTTTATCTTCGCAACTGGTGAGAAGGTTTCGTTGTAGTCAACTCCAGGAGTCTGAGTGAAACCCTTCGCAACCAATCGCGCCTTATAAGTGTGCACGTTCCCATCCACGTCGGTCTTCTTCTTGAAGATCCACTTGCACCCGACCGTCTTACGACCTGGTACATTGTCAACCAAATTCCAAACTTGGTTGTCATACATGGACTGAATCTCGCTGTCCATCGCCTCTTTCCATTTTATAGACTCTGGGCCTGCCATGGCTTCCTTATAGCTATTAGGTTCATCTAGATTTATTAGTGTACCATCACTAATATACGTGTCCCCTTCGGTAGTAATATGAAAACCATAAAACTGGGGTTGAACTCTAACTCTTTCGGAACGTCTAAGAGGTAAGGACTCGTCAATTGGTTCAACTGGAGTTTCCTCCTCGGGTTGAGCGCCAGTGTTAGAGGTTCCTTCATCGCTAGATTCTTGAATCTCTTCAAGATCGACTTGCCTCCCACTGTCTCCTTGGCTTATGAGTTCTCGAACACGGAAAACCCCTCTCCTCGCAACGAAGACAACATTGTCACTCGGCCTATAGAAGAGATATCCAAAGGATTTCTGTGGGTAGCCGATGAATATACATCGCTCACTACGAGGTTCGAGCTTGTCGTGAGTTTCTCGTCTTACGAAAACTTCACAGCCCCATACCTTGATATGTGCCAACGAGGGAGCTTTCCCCGTCCACATCTCGTGAGGTGTTTTGGCAACCTTCTTTGTGGGTACTAAATTAAGGATATGGGCGGCAGTCTCTAAGGCATACCCCCAGAATGAGATAGGTAGTGAAGCACGACTCATCATGGAACGAACCATGTCTAGCAAGGTTCGATTACGCCTCTCAGCTACACCATTCAATTGTGGTGTCCTAGGTGGCGTCAATTGTGAAACTATTCCACATTCCTTGAGGTAGTCGTGGAATTCAAGACTTAGGTACTCTCCACCTCGATCAGATCGAAGCATCTTGATTTTCCTGCCCAATTGATTCTCCACTTCTTGTTTAAACTCTTTGAACTTTTCAAAGGTTTCTGACTTGTGCTTGATTAAGTAGATATACCCATATCTGCTATAATCATCTGTGAAAGTCACATAGAAGCGATTTGCATCCCTTGTGGTGGATCTAAAGGGTCCACATACATCTGTATGTATGAGATCCAATAAACCCTCACCCCTCGCACAAGTGCCAGTGAAGGGTGACTTGGTTATCTTTCCAAGTAAACAAGATTCGCACGTGTCATCTGTTGGATAAGATGTCTAAGTCCATAACTTATTTGGTATATACTTGACCCGACCCGGCATGGTCCATTTGGGTTGCACTTCACCCAAACTAGTTATGGATAATTTTATGAGAGTTGTATACTTACGATTTATTAATATATTATAAGTTATAATATATTAATATAAAGTCATGTTACTTAATTAGTTTTAATCTTGAATTAATTATGAATTAATTTAGTGATTAAAAGGAAGACTAATTAAATCATGGGCTATTATATTTATATAGTGTGGGCTAACACTCATTTGGGAATGGGCTAAGCTTATATGGAAGTCCATGGATGATCCATGGAACTTTTACCCATGGATCCTTGGAAGAGGAAAAAACATGGGTTATTAGGGTTTCACCCTAACCATGTACACTATATAAACAAGCTTATGTTGCATGAAAAACACTAAGGTGTGTGTAAGTGTGGTGGCCAAAATCAAGAGTTGGTATACTCTCTCATACATTTTCCAAGTTTGTGGTGATTTGTGATTTCCATTTGAGGCATTCACATTATTGGTGCTTGGCTCTCAAACTCCAAGGAATCAACAATCAACAAAAGGTATGTAATTCATCTAGTTATTTTATGGTTAAAAGTACCCCATGCCATGCTAGATAGGTTATAAACCTTGGAAAATAATATTTTGCATGTATCTTAGACAAACATAGATCCAAGGTTTAATAGGGTTGCATGTACACTTAGGAAGTGTTAGAATGCTCAAAACCCAACAGTGGTATCAGAGCCTAGGCTTGTTTGTTTGATACTTGATGCAAAATAGTGATAAAAAGTCGATTTTTTTGCTGTCTGACTGATGAACTCGTCGAGTCTATAGGGGGACTCGCCGAGTTCATGTGTAAACTCATCCTACTCGCCGAGTAGGTTCGTGCACTCGGCGAGTAGGAGCCTCAGAATGCAGATTTTCGACTTTTGCTGCTGGAAATGGACTAGAAACATTACCCTAAACTGTTTTGGTGTTTTAAAACTTGTTTTAGTTGGTGTAATGGTTGTTCTAATCCATTTACAATAGCTTATATCAAAATTTCATGCTTTGTATGTGTTCATATAATTCTTGAAACTTTGATGATCATGTTCATGTTCTTATGAATTTAGAAGATGATAGGAATTATTTGCTGAATTGTTTAGGATTAATTCTTGATCATTTATGTGTTTTAATAGAGTCCATAATTTGTCCTCAAGTTATGGATATCCAAAGGTCACTTCTTTTAAACACACACTTAAAACACATAGGTTACATGGAAATGAAGAGTCTTCATTTTTATGAACCTTTAATTCATAAGTTATGAAATGAAAAGTTTTGAATAGTTTCAAAACTTGTCCTCAAGTTTTGGAATTTGTAAAGTTACACACACTTTAATATACTTTAATTCCAAACCCTTAGAGTTTTAAAAGTTAAAATTCAACCCTTATACTATTTATAACATTAATGGTTAATTATTATATATATGTATAAGATCAAAGTCGTCTTACCGCTAGTACGCCTCATTCACAAAGCCAGTCTATAAGGTGGGTATAAGGTTGTTGCCTATAAAATGGCAACTTAATAGGTGTCCACTCTCACCCACCGCTTGCTTGACTGGTGGAGGGTCGTTAGCCGAACGGGTAGGACAAGGACTTATAAATTCTCATTAAAAGTATGATGAATATTATAAAGTAACTAAACCTTTTATAAATTCCCAATCTTAGTTACTTTAGGAAAATGTGAATATGGTGCTAACCCATGAAATTCACACTTTGTACCTTACCAAGTCGTTGGTGGAGCGTGTGTGGTTAACCGACACACTAACTTGGACTAGTAAGGATCACGAAGGGTGACTTAATGTTTATCATAGATCGGTGGAGCGTGTGTGGTTAACCGACACATTGATTAGGTGATAATATTAAGGGTACCAAGTGAATTTGCATGGTTATTCACACCTTGTTTTGTGATCCTCGGCATCCCAGTCACAAAACTTGAAGGGCACAATCGAGATTGAAACATGCCATTGAAAAGTTCAATGAATCTCAAAGGAATCTAGGAATTTCAAAACCAGTTAAACCTAATAATTCATTTCGTTTTCATGGTGGAAATTGGTGAATCGTCATTCACCTACCTTCAAATATATTATAGCTTAGATTACGGCATCCCTCTTCTAAGTTATAATATATTGTGTTGGATCCTAGCCTTAATATTACATTTGGGTGTATTATTAAGGATTCGATATATCTAATCTAAACTTGTTTTCTTCTTTTCAGATGTCTTCCAACAACAAAGCTTCGGGCTCTAACCCTACTGGCTCCTTTTCCCTCATGAACCTTTGTGGGAGGGTCATCTTTGATGGTTCCAACTTCATGGATTGGATCCGGAACATCAGGATGGTTACTCGTTACGAGGACAAGGAATATGTCCTCGATAAGGAGCTAAAGGAGCTTGATGAGTCCACTGCTACTCCTGAGGAGGTCGCTGAGTATCAGGCACATGAAAGAGATGCCACGAAGGTGGCATGCATCATGATGGCCACCATGACAGCTGAACTCCAAAAGTCCTATGAGGACTATTACCCTTTTGAGATGCATCAGGATCTGATGGAAAGGTACCATCAGAGTGCTCGTCAAGAGCGGTATGAAATAATCTCCTCCATGATCACTACCCGTATGAAGGATAGCGAACCAATCACGAGCCACATGCAGAAAATGCAAAGGTATGTGGACCGTCTAATGAAACTGAATGTGAACTTCCCTGAGGAGTTGGCAATTGATATCATTTTGCACTCCTTGCCATCGTGTTATGATCAATTTCGTATGACATACCACATGAACAAGGAGGAAGTCACACTCAGTAAGCTTCAAGGACTTCTGAAGACTGTCGAAAGTGGTCTTAAGAGTAAGTCGGTTGCTACTCCTACTCCTACTACTACCCCTGTTTTGGCTATCGGGCAAGGCAAAGGGAAAAAGAGGAAGCACCCTTCGAAGGGTACCAAGGGAAAGTCCCTTGAAGGCTCCTCATCTGGAACCAAAGGTGGTTCTATCACTCCTTCTGCCATCCCTAAGGATGCTGAATGCTTCTACTGTCAAAATAAGTGGCACTGGAAGCGAAACTGCCCAAAGTACTTGCAGGATGTCAAGGATGGGAAAGTGAAACCATCCCATGCAGGTATTTACACTATATTGTCTAATAACTCACCATATTCTAATTCTTGGGTTCTTGATACAGGTTGTGGTATTCACATCTGTTGTGACTTGCAGGGCCTAAGAAGAAGTGAGGATGTGGAGCACGGAAAGATAAACTTAATCATGGGGAACAAGAAGGTTGCACCTGTTACCAAGATTGGAGTTTATACTTTGTTGCTAAATAGTGGGTTAAAGTTAGATTTGAATAAATGTGTGTACTCGTCTGAAATGGCGAGGAATATTATTTCCTTTCATGCTTTGTACAAACAAGGTTTTACCTTTTCTTTTGATAATGAAGTTGGTAGTATTAATGCTTTCTTTAATAATGTTCTTTATTTTAAAGCATTACCTTGTGATGGTGTGTATGAAGCTGTATCGGTTGTAGATAATTTAGGAAATAATGTATTATGTATTGATTCTTCTACTAGCTCGGATAAAGCATCTTTGTGGCATTGTCGTCTTGGACATGTAAGCAAGAAACGCATAGGCCAGCTCCAAAAGGATGGAGTCTTGGAGTCGTTCGACCTCAAGTCGGATGATAGTTGTGAGTCTTGTCTACTTGGAAAAATGACAAAATCACCCTTCATTGGTACTTGTGCAAGGGGTGAGGGTTTGTTGGACCTTATACATACTGATGTATGTGGACCATTCAAAACCGCCACAAGGGATGCTAATCGCTATTATGTGACTTTTATTGATGATTTTAGTAGATATGGTTATGTCTACTTAATCAAACATAAGTCAGAAACTTTTGAAAGGTTTAAAGAGTTTAAACAGGAAGTAGAAAATCAATTGGGCAGGAACATTAAGATGCTTCGATCCGATCGAGGTGGTGAGTATCTTAGTACTGAGTTCCTCGACTATCTTAAGGAGTGTGGGATTGTCTCACAATTGACACCTCCCAGGACACCACAGCTGAATGGTGTAGCTGAGAGGCGCAATCGAACTTTGTTGGACATGGTTCGCTCTATGATGAGTCGAGCTTCGCTACCAATCTCTTTTTGGGGGTATGCCTTAGAGACTGCCGCCCACATCCTTAATCTAGTCCCTACAAAGAAGGTTGCCAAAACACCTCATGAGATGTGGACTGGGAAAGTTCCCAATTTGGACCACATCAAGATTTGGGGTTGCGAGGCTTTCGTGAGGCGCGAGACTCATGACAAGCTCGAACCTCGAAGTGAAAGGTGTATTTTCATCGGCTACCCACAAAAATACTTTGGTTACCTCTTCTACAGACCCAGTGAGAATGTGGTCTTTGTGGCTAGGAGAGGGGTCTTTCGAGAGAGAGAATTTATAAGCCAAGGAGACAGTGGGAGGCAAATTGACCTTGAAGAAATTCAAGACTCAATTGGTGAAGGAACCTCAAACACTAGCAATCAACTTGAGGAGGAAATTCCTGTTGATCCAGCTGACGAGTCTATACTTTCGAGGCGTTCCACAAGGGTTAGGAACACACCTGAGTTTTATTATGGATTTCATATTACTACGGAAGGTGATACATTTATCAGTGACAGTACACTGGTAAATCTGGATGAACCTAACAGTGTTAAGGAAGCCATGGCAGGCCCAGAGTCTGCTAAATGGAAGGAGGCTATGGACAGCGAGATACAGTCCATGTATGACAATGAAGTTTGGAACTTGGTTGACAATGTACCAGGCCGCAAGACAGTCGGGTGCAAATGGATCTTCAAGAAGAAGACCGACATGGATGGGAAGGTGCACACTTATAAGGCTCGACTGGTTGCGAAGGGGTTTACTCAGACTCAGGGAATTGATTATGATGAAACCTTTTCACCAGTAGCAAAGATTAAGTCTATTAGGGTTATGCTAGCCATTGCTGCATTTCATGATTATGAAATATGGCAAATGGATGTCAAAACCGCTTTCCTTAACGGAAAGTTGGCTGAGGATGTTTACATGAATCAGCCAGAAGGTTTTGTCAGTGCAGAGTACCCCAATAGAGTGTGCAAGATTGAGAAATCCATTTATGGATTGAAACAAGCATCTCGAAGTTGGAATCTTTGTTTCGATGAGAAGGTCAAAGAGTTTGGTTTCTCAAGAAGTGAAGATGAGTCCTGCGTGTATGTCAGAGCTAGTGGGAGTATAGTTAGTTTTTTGGTACTGTATGTGGATTACATACTACTCATAGGAAATGACATCCCAACCTTGCAGGAGGTTAAGTCCTGGCTTGGGAAGTGCTTTTCTATGAAGGACCTTGGAGAGGCTACCTATATCCTAGGGATAAGGATATTAAGAGAAAGGAGTAAAAGACTAATTGGACTTAGTCAGAGTATCTACTTGGATAAGGTGTTGAAAAGGTTCAACATGCAGAATTCCAAGAAAGGAGAATTACCGATCCAAAGCAATGCCAAACTGAGCAAGGCTCAGAGCCCGAGTACAGAAGATGAGATAGCTGAGATGAGTCGATTACCTTATGCTTCCGCTGTTGGTTCGATCATGTATGCTATGACTTGTACTCGTCCTGATGTGGCCTTCGCTTTGAGCATGGTCAGCAGATATCAGGGGAACCCTGGCAAGGCTCATTGGATTGTGGTAAAGAATATTCTCAAGTACCTGCGGAGGACTAAGGATTGGATCCTTACCCTTGGTGGGAGTGATGACTTGAGAGTAGTAGGGTATAGTGATGCTAGCTTTCAGACTGATAGGGATAACTTCCGCTCTCAGTCGGGCTGGGTCTTTACCTTAAATGGAGGGGCAATCACTTGGAAGAGTTCCAAACAGGAGACTGTAGCTGATTCGACTTGTGAATCAGAGTACATAGCAGCGAGTGAAGCGGCAAAGGAGGCGATATGGCTGAGGAACTTCATCGGAGACCTTGGAGTTGTACCAGCTATTAAGGAGCCTATGGAGATTTTCTGTGACAGCAATAGTGCGGTTGCCTTAGCCAAGGAACCAAGAGATCATGGCAGATCCCGACACATTGACAGAAAATATCACTTCATAAGACACAAGATAGAAGAGGGACTCCTCGTGGCAAAGAGGGTATCGTCAGATGAGAACCCTGCGGATCCCCTTACGAAGGGACTGACGAGGGTGAAGCATTTGCAGCATGCGAGGCGCATCGGGCTGAGGGACGATATTAGTTTTACAGATTAGATAGCCTTTTCTGAAACTTGTAAAATGTAATCGACGTTTGATGATGAATAAAATTTGTGATTTATTTATGAGTAAAGTGTTACTATCATTGTCAATTATTTACTATTGTTTCAGTTTTGCATGTTTTGACTTCCAGAATAATTAATTTATTCAAACTCTCCACAGTCGGTCATATGTCGGAAGTAGGTATGAATCAAGACTGTCATGAATTGGGATTGTAGATGACTAAAGGTGTTTAGCCATAGCAATGGTTGCTACAACATTCATGAGTACTCATAAGTTATGAGTATTGGAATAAACCCACGCTCACTTGTATCA
Source organism: Lactuca virosa (assembly GCF_052849685.1). Taxonomy (NCBI): domain Eukaryota; kingdom Viridiplantae; phylum Streptophyta; class Magnoliopsida; order Asterales; family Asteraceae; genus Lactuca; species Lactuca virosa. Next base: position 148,243,388 of record NC_136429.1, on the reverse strand, counting down.
CTTCATGGAATTTATCTCGAGTGATCGTGAGACGGTAATATCATATAAGTCTTCAAACCTAGAGATATGAGTTGTTACCTATGAGTTGGTTGTGCATTGATTGCACGTAAACGCATCAGTAACTTGATGTTATAAAACGTGCCTTTGTGTGCAATTCAATAAGTAGTAGAACAAGCATATGAGTCGAAATTTATCTGTTCCTTCTAGAAATAGAAGCGATATCTGGGCCCCTCGATGATTTTGTGTTGACCCATGTACCGGGCCCGGTCAGAACTAAATTGATGTGTTTAGTTAAGTTCTTGGTCAAACAAATCGGAAATCGAGAAACAACTGCTAGACAATAAGTAAGACATTGTTCCATGTATTTGTCCGGCTGATATCATGAGAGCAGAGGATTATATGATCACTTATCTAAAATGGCGCTTCATAGTTCACAAGAGTTTTCGAGAGCTACGATTGCCGGTTGGTTCCTGAAGTAATATAGGCAAATACAGTTATTAGACTTATCCAAGTGAGAGTCTGTTGGATAAGATGTCTAAGTCCATAACTTATTTGGTATATACTTGACCCGACCCGGCATGGTCCATTTGGGTTGCACTTCACCCAAACTAGTTATGGATAATTTTATGAGAGTTGTATCCTTACGATTTATTAATACATTATAAGTTATAATATATTAATATAAAGTCATGTTACTTAATTAGTTTTAATCTTGAATTAATTATGAATTAATTTAGTGATTAAAAGGAAGACTAATTAAATCATGGGCTATTATATTTATATAGTGTGGGCTAACACTCATTTGGGAATGGGCTAAGCTTATATGGAAGTCCATGGATGATCCATGGAGCTTTTACCCATGGATCCTTGGAAGAGGAAAAGACATGGGTTATTAGGGTTTCACCCTAACCATGTACACTATATAAACAAGCTTATGTTGCATGAAAAACACTAAGGTGTGTGTAAGTGTGGTGGCCAAAATCAAGAGTTGGTATACTCTCTCATACATTTTCCAAGTTTGTGGTGATTTGTGATTTCCATTTGAGGCATTCACATTATTGGTGCTTGGCTCTCAAACTCCAAGGAATCAACAATCAACAAAAGGTATGTAATTCATCTAGTTCTTTTATGGTTAAAAGTACCCCATGCCATGCTAGATAGGTTATAAACCTTGGAAAATAATATTTTGCATGTATCTTAGACAAACATAGATCCAAGGTTTAATAGGGTTGCATGTACACTTAGGAAGTGTTAGAATGCTCAAAACCCAACATCATCTTCCCTAAGGTCTAACGACTCCAACACTCCATCCTTTTGGAGTTGGGCTATGCGCTTCTTGTTGACATGTCCAAGATGACAATGCCACAAGGATGCTTTATCCATACCATTGGAAGAATCCATACACAACACATCATTTCCTAGGTTATCTACAACCATAACAGTTTCATAAACTCCATTACAAGGCATTGCTTCAAAATATAAAACACCATTTAGATAATCATAAATCGAACCATTCTCATTATTAAACGAATATCTAAATCCTTGTCTAAATAAACCATGAAAAGAAATGATGTTTCTTGCCATATCTAGCGAGTAGCAACAATTATTTAATTCTAAATTCAAACCATTCCTAAGCTCTAAAGAATACACTCCAATCTTGGTGACAGGCGACGTTCTTCTGTTTCCCATGATCAGATTTATTCTTCCAAGCTCCACATCCCTATTTCTTCCTAGTCCCTGCAAATCAGAACAAATGTGGTAACCACACCCTGTATCAAGAACCCAAGAAATAGCATGAGATGAATCATTAGATTTAATTGTGTAAATACCTGTGAAAGATGGCTTGATCTTCCCATCCTTGATGGCTTGCAGATATTCCGGGCAGCTTCTCTTCCAATGCCCTATTTTGTGGCAATGGTGGCACTCTGCCTCCTTTGGGTTTGGGTTGGGCTTAGCAGGATCAACCTTGGTCCCACTAGAAGAGGAACCATTTTGGGACTTTCCTTTGTGGTGGTTCTTTGAAAAAGCCTTCCTCTTCTTGCCCCTTCCCTGTCCAATAGCCAAAACAGGAGCAACGGGTGGATTGGGAGTTGGTGCAACAGACTTGTCCTTGAGGTTGCTCTCAGCAGTCCTCAGGAGCCCTTGGAGTTTGCTTAGGGTGACCTCTTCCTTGTTCATGTGGTAGGTCATCCTAAATTGGTTGTAGCATGAGGGCAAGGAGTGAAGAACAATGTCGATAGCCAAATCTTCCCCAAAGTTGACATTCAACTTGCGAAGACGATCAACATACCTTTGCATCTTTTGCAAGTGCACAGTAAGAGACTCTCCACTTCCCATTTTAGCAGTAATCATATTCGTTATGATTTCATAGCGCTCTTGCCTCGTGCTTTGGTGATACCTCTCCATCAAGTCTAGATGCATCTCATAAGGATACATGTCCTCATAGGACTTTTGGAATTCTGAGTTCATTGTGGCTATCATGATGCAATGGACCTTCGTTGCATCACGCTCATGGTTCTCAAAGACAGCCATTTCTTCAGGAGTAGCAGTTTCTGGATTGATCTTTTCGAGCTTCTCATCGAGAACATACTCTTTGTCCTCGTAACGCGCGATTGTGCGAATGTATCTTATCCATTCGCTAAAGTTCGTTCCATCGAATGTCACTTTTTGACAAAGGCTCATTAGAGGAAATGAGCTAGCAGCTGTGTTGTTTGCGTTAGACATCTACAAATAGAAAGAACAAAGTTTGATTAGATTAAGTCCCTAATTAACACCCAAAATGAAAAATTAGGGCTAGGACCCAACAACGTTATTTACACATTAGAAAAGGGATGCCGTAATCCAATATGCAAATAATTTGGAGGTAAGTGAATGACGATTCACTGATTCTTCACCATAAAAACATAAGCTTTAAGTTTTTAAATGTATTGAGAATTCCTAGATTTCTTTGAGATTCATTGAACCTTTCAATGACATGTTTAAATCTCGATATGCCCCTCTCGTTTGTGACTGGGATGCCGAGGATCACAAAGTGGGTGTGAATAACCATGCAAATGTACATGGTGCCCTCACTATTACAGTTACCTATTCAATGTGCTGGTTAACCACACACGCTCCATTGAACTATAACGAACGATGAGTCATCCTTTGTCACCTTTGCTTAGAACCCAATTAATGTGCCGGTTAACCACACGCGCTCCATTAATGTCTTAGCGAGGGTACAAAGTGTAATTTCATGGGATTGCATCAATTCACTTTTCCTAAAGTAACTAAGATTGGGAATTTTATAAAACATGTTTAGTTACTTTATATTGATTCATTATACTTATTAATGAGAGGAGGTTTGCCCTATCCTACCCGTTCGGCTAACGACCCTCCACCAGTCAAGCAAGCGGTGGGTGTGAATGTACACCCATTAAGCGCCATTTTATAGGCAGCAACCTTATACCCACCTTATAGACCGGCTTCGTGAATGAGGCCTACTAACGGTAAGACTAGCATTGTAAATCATATATATATATATATATATATATATATATATATATATATATATATATATATTAAGCTTATAATAATATAATAGTATAGGGTTGAATTTTAAACTTGTAAAATTCTAGGGATTGAAATTTAAAATTATCCAAATTAAACTTTTAATCACAAAATTTAAAATTTCAAAGCTTGAGGACAAGTCTTGAACTTTTTCAAAGCATAAGGATCAAATAGAAAATAATATAAATCATCTAATTAGATTATCTCAATTTGATCTTATTTAATGTTACTTGCAAAACAATTTACCAATTCAATTCAAATAATCAACAATTATCATTTAAGGAAATTATTATTCAACTAATTGGTAATTATCTTTTGTTAGGTCAAGAATATACTCATATATATGATTAAAATCGGATTTTAATGACCCAAAACAGTTAAGGCAAGTATCCTCAAGTAAAACAGCAAGAAATCCCGAAACTTCCTCCTTCTGACGCTCGAACTCGCCGAGTACCTCTATGGACTCGCCGAGTTGGAGCTACTCGCCTAGTCCACAGTGGAACTCGCCGAGTACAGCAGTCAGAATCACAAAATCGAATTTTTCAAGCAACAAGCAATCAACCAATGCATCAATTCAATAGAAATCAATCAAAGCTCTGATACCACTGATGGGTTTGAGCCATAAGAACTTTCCTATGTGCACATGCAAACCCTAATTGCTTGGATCTAGGTTTCTCTAATTGAACATGCATTGAATCCAAGACTTGCAATACTAGATCTAATGTAATATATTGAATCTAATCATATGAAATCAGATCTGAAAGAATACCTTGAATTACTTGCTTGATACTTCTTCTTCTTGGAGCTTAGAGTCACAATTGTCACTCCTCTAATGGTTACAAACACCAACTAGCAAGAAGATGATCTTGAGAGAGAGGGAGGAGGGACAGAAATCGGCCCCAGGGTTCCTTGGCTTGCAAGAGTGTCGATTTCTCCACCCCAAGGGTTCTATTTATACTATGAGCTATTAGGGTTTATCCTTTAACCCTAATTGAATGACTTAGGCCCTAAGCAATCCAAGATCCATCTAGATACAAGGCTTGGACGAATTTAAGGTTCCCAAACCCTAAATTTCGTCCACCCCAATATCCATAAGGATACATAGCCCAAAATACAACTATCACACATTTGACAGTTTATGCCCTTTATTCAATTAGCCTCTTTAAGTCACCAAATTAATTCTCAATTAATATATGACTTATATTAATCAAATAATATTATTATTCCTTAAATATATATTATTCTCATAATATATTAATAATATCTCTTCTCTCTTAACAAATCATCCTGTCAAGTTGCTATGGTGAAGGCAACCCAAAAGGACCATGCATAACCGGGTCAAGTACTTACCAAATATAGTTACAGCCTTAGACACTAATCCAACACATTTAAGCTGGTGAGTTCATAAGATTTCAGTGATGTAAGTAAGTTGTAAGAAAGTTGTAGTAAGTTGTAAGAAAGTTGTAGTAAGTTATAAGTAAGTTGTAGTGAGTTGTAAGTTCTTTTAGAAAAGTTCGCCTGTTCGTCCAGAAAATCCTATATTTCCTGCTTTGATGAAAGATAAGTAAAAATGACTCTACAATCCTTTTTATGAGTACTAAATGGATACAAGTTATATAAAACCCAGAGTAAACAAACAATCGGTTGTGTGTATCTGCCCTAAGCCCACAACCAAACAAGGAACAGGAATGAGGCGGAAGGCACACATCCCATTGGTTGTTAGATCTTTGTTGTATATAACCCTGGTGTATTCATTTGGTACTCACGGAGTTAACTGTAATAGTTCCTTTATATTTGATGAAAAGATCCTTTAAGAAAACCCTTATTTCTTTTAGTAAAAATGGTAACCACAATGGTTCCTTCTATAATCACTTAGTTTATACTAGCTATATATAATCTAATATCGAATAGATAGTTAATTATGTGAATCTGCCTTAAGCCCACAACCAAACAAGGAACATGAAATGAGGCGGAAAGCACACATCCAACTACCTATCGGGTATTAATTATATATAACCCTGATGTATAAACTAAGGTATTATAGAATTAACCACCTAAGGTCCTTTAAGTTATACTGGTTTAATAAAATGGATTAAACCCTTTACTAGAAAGTTTCTAGTTTTGTATACCAAATGTTCTATTTGAAAAGTATGTTTTGTACTAGAAGACGGTGCATTGAATTAGTGTTTTATGACCTGACCCATACCTGGTACTCCTTATGATTACTTGGTGTATACGGAATATATATATAGCTAAGATCGAATAGATAGTAGGCTGGGTGAATCTGCTCTAAGCCCACAACCAAACAAGGAACAGGAAATGAAGCGGAAAGCACATATCTTACTACCTGTCGGACCCGATTAATATAAATCCCTGATGTATAAACTAAGGAATCATAAAGTTAGCATTATAGGCCCCTTTCTACTGAATGTACTAGACTCGATTGTTCTGTTTGTCGCTTGAAAAGATGTAAGTTTTCCCTAGTTATAACTATCTTAACTCGAAAATAGTTTGCATTAACTTTCAAGTGGAACTGTCACAATATAAAAGTAATGGGAAAATGTAAGTACACAGTTGTATTTTAAATTGACATCCTGAAGTACTGATTACCTTAAAACAAGTTTGTTTTATTAAGGTCATAATGTGATGTGGTTGTACCCATACTATACCCTCTCCCTGCAAGAGATTCTGGTTACAAAACGCGTCTTCAGCAAACAAATTGCTAAGCCGTGAAATAGTCTCACATTAAAGTTATTGTAGTCTTGTATACCCAATTTAATATCACCTTTTGTTTAGAACAATGAGTTAGTGATCATTGGTATATTTTGTTAATCATGATTTGTTCTTCTGTTATAGTATCTTAGTATGTTCTTTCTGTTATAGTATCTTAGTATGTTCTTTCTGTTATCGTGTATTGTATCTACCTCTCTGTTTCTCTTTATAGTATGTTCTAGTATCTAGTATGAAATGAACCCCTAAACTATACCTATTATAGTTTACTAGTATGTTTACTTGAACTGTTACTGAAAAAGACTCATTTATCTACCAAGTTATGATTGTACTTTAAAAACGGAGTTTTATAAACTATAAAGTAACATAACTTAAAAAGAGTTTTTGAAATGTTTTGATCACTTATAAAAACATAAGCAATCCTTTAAAAGATGTTTATAACAAACATTTACACAATTATCATTGTGTTCAACTTGTATTCCCCCCCCCCCCTTTAAAAGCATTTAAAACAGTTTAAAAGATTGATTATATGGGTATGAGCTCACCTTATGTGGGTGATTCAAACGAATATGCGCGTAAGGATGAGAAGTTCCACGAATGAAGTCCCGAGACACAAACGAGTCCTAATGACATATAATGGCATATATTGGCATGAATATAGGCATGTAATTAGTGTTTTGAACAACTAACATGCAAGGAAACACCCTTAGGGACTAGGAAACACTTGAAATGAAGTGTTGAAATCACATGTGATTGATCAAAGGGGAGTGTACGACCAAGGGAAGTGTGTTTAGGGCCACACTTGAGTTTACGGCCACACCAAGTGTGTACGGCCGTAAACTCTCCAAAATGGATGCATTTTTGGTTTTTGTTTCATAGGGATTCAAGGGTTCAAGAGTTCTAATGGCTAACAAGCATCTATAAGTGTTTGAGGCTCAAGATATGTCCAAAACAAGGGTTTACGGCCATAACAAAGAGTTTACGGTCCTAGAGTGTACGGTCAAGGGTTTTACAGCCGTACACTCATGGGAGGATTTGCAAACGAGGTATTTTATGGTCCTATCAAGCATTCAACAAGTGCTTTCGATTCTAGGCTCGAATATAAGGGACTTTAAGGGCCAAAACATCCACCAACACAAGAGTTTACGACCATGCAAGGGTTTACGGCCGTAAACTCTTGATGCTAATGTATTTTATGATGATCCAAGGCTAGAATCAAGAGTTTAACAAGTCTAACTAGGAGATAGAAGAGATACTCACGTTTTTGAAGCTTGGGAGGGGGTTCACGGTCCAAGAACTAGTGAGTGTTCTTGGTGAAAGTGTTGAATTACTTGAAGATCTAACCAAAAAGATGATTTTCATGGATGAATCAAGAGATGCTTACAAGGCCAAGAAGGAATAACAAGAAGGATGGATGAATTACTTACACTTTTTGAAGATCAAAATGAAGATCCTTATGATACTTGAGAGAGAATTCAAGTGTTATTGAGGTGAAAGTGTAAGAAATGAAGAAAAGTGAAGGAATATGACACTTAGGGGCATGAGTTCACGGCTGGCAAGAGTTTACGGTCGTAAACTCCTTGTTTGTGGCCGTAAACTCCTTGAGATGGAGTTTATGGCTTGAATGATGTACAGTGAACTCAAGCGGATACTGCCTAACACTCATTCCTTGGATGTATTAGGCTTAGAACCCTCAAACAGACCCCTAAAAATGCTAAAAGATAGCAGAAACAAGTCTGACATTTGATTGGATTGATTGACTTACTGGATTGAAATTTTTGGGTTGTCACAAATCCTGTCTATCATAAGAATCCATGATTGAGACTATTGGTCTCCAAACTGCACGAGAGGTGTGGGTCTCTCTTGAACGTGCATGTACTACCAAGAACTGATGCAAACCCTTCAGAATCTTCTTCGTTAATTAAACAAGGGTTCCTCCACTGTTGCTGAGTATGGTCGCAAGTTTAAGGCTACATGTGATCAACTAAGCGCTATTGGCCATCCCGTTAGTGAGATAGATAAGACCCATTGATTCTTACGTGAGCTTGGGTCTTCTTTTGAAACGTTTTCAACAACTCAAAGAGTTGTACCTCCCCGCCCCTGCTTCTATGATGTGTTATGCCAAGCAGAGAGTCATGAGCTCTTTCTTACCTCCATGAACAACTTTCCCCCTCCAGTTGCCTTTAATACTTAATCTACTCGCACTCCCAATCCTTCTTCTAAAGGACGGACCAGTAACTCAAGGGGAGTTCCTCAGGTGGTCGTGGTCGAGGCAGACGCCCCCCACGTTGTCAATTTTGTCGCAATAATGGCCACTATGCCAATTCATGTCCTGATCTCACTACTTATGCTACTCACGGTTCTCCTGTTGATGCTAACCTTGCCCAAGCTTTTCAAGATCAGTGCAAATGTTAACACTCCGGACTAGTTTGTCGATTGTGGTGCTTCTTCACATATGACCAACTCTACTAAAAATCTTGATTCTTCATCTTCCTATTCAGGAAATAAACAAGTGGTATTTGGCAACGGTAATTACTCACACACCTCTCATATTGGAACTTCTTCTATAACTAAGGTAACTTGCAGATAAAACTGATTTTAATCAATTAAAAAAATAGTTAAAATTAATTTGGAATTAAATGAGATTAATTATAATTAATCAGGATTTATTTAAAGGTGCAATGATTGAACGTTAATTGCTCAATAGTTGAACAAAATGAACATTCTGAATCCCCACAAGGGGATGGATGGTTTTGAGGAGGTTTTGGAGGCTTCCAGAATCGATCTAGGTATTAGATAAGGAAAAGACTTGAATCATGATTAAATCTGATTATTTAATTGATTAAAATCAGTTTTATCTGCAAGTTACCTTACGTGGCAATGACATAGTATGTTATCTTCATGTTTATTGTGCCTACTAAGGGGCTGTTTGGTAGGATCTGAATTTTTAAGAGGTCTGAATTTCTAAGAGGGTCTGAATTTTTAAGATCTGAATTGTTAACATGCTGATTGGTTGGAACCTCTGAATTTCTATGCTGGATTATAAAACTGACCATTGTACCCTCTTTATTACTTTTTAAAGAATTCAGTGTTTATTTTTATAAAATAAACGAACCAAAGCCTTCAATAATATATATATATATATATATATATATATATATATATATATATATATATATATATATAATCAAAAATAAACATACAAATTTAAATATATTTTTTTAAAATACAATGCTCTAACCCGAAGAGGCAAAAGTATGATGCTATAATAAAGAAATCAATAAAAATACATTGCTATTTCTTACATTCAATCCTTACAAAAACAAGCTATAAAAGCAATCCTCACCAAGTGACAGATACATAATCAATAAAACTATCTATTGTCGATCAATTAAAGAAGATGCTAACTGTTATGACGTAGATTAGGTGGAAGAACATGGACTGGATTAATGTACTTCAATAATGATCAAATGAAGAAACTCCATATTTGGAAAACCATTGAGAAATGGATGAATGCTACCTTTGTGATGTTGTCTCTATCCAACATTGCCCATAAAGCGCATCCATATGCTTCCTGTTGAACCCATTTCTCTTGAACCGAAATTTCTTTGAATTTCTAGTCCCTGCACACTACAACTAAACATTCTATCACTTTCATGTCAACAAAAAATTAACCACAACAAATCAGTAAAAAATCAGACGAACTAATGATTTCATATAAGCGAATTACATGAACTATTGATTTCAGCTATAAACTTTTCAGTAGATATTAACAGAAATCAGTCCATCAAAATTTTCATAAAGACAACATTTGATCATCAGATGAAATCAACACACAATTCAATCAGAACATCATAATTTCAACAAGAAATTGTCATTTTCATCAGAGTTGGAGGAGAGTATTGGGACCTTATCCTCGATTTCAGTAAAAAAATCAAAGAAAAATTAGGGATTTCTGAAGAACGGATTACAAACCTGAAGCGGTGGCTCCAGAGGTGCGGGAGGGTGGCGACGATCGGAACTGTGAAGATGGAAAGGAACAACGTGGGGAGGCGGAGGCGAATTCGATGTTGGCGACGATAATGGGGATCGAAGTTGCAGCAAATGGGGGTTGAAGAGAGGCGTCTGCGCCCGAGGAGAAGAAAAAGAGCGTGAAAAGGAGGCGTGTTATATTAGGGCAGGAACGTCTTTTTTCTTTTTCAGACTTGGGTTTATGTCTGGATTTTTCAAAGGCATTAACCAATTAAGAGGTATTTTATAAGAGGCTATCAAGCATTGCATATCTTAATTTTTAAGAGGCTGCCTCTTAATTTGTCTATTAAGAGGTAAATAAAGAGGCCCTAACCTTGTTAACCTACAAACCGGTATGTATTGGTGTGAATCCCTTATTTTACTGGTAAATTACGAATTTGTCAGTTACCAAATTGAAACAAAACACAAAGTTGATTTTGTTACCGGTATGTATTGGTGTGAATCCCTTATTTTACTGGTAAATTACGAATTTGTCAGTTACCAAATTGAAACAAAACACAAAGTTGATTTTGTTACTTGTTCTTTTTTTTTTTTATCTATAATAGTAACATCTTTGTACATAATATGTATAAATGCATATTTTTATTTTTTTTACCGATAATAATATACAACATGAAACTTGTCTAGTAGACTAGTACTATACACAAACTAGACTCAATGACCCACATCCACTACTTTTTAACTTCAAAGTTACCACTTAAATCAGGTAAAAAGTAAAAACAAACTTATAATTTAAAATTACCACCACCCACTAAGGGAATAAACTATACGCTTATATCTGTAAAGTTTTAGCATTAGTACTCTCATTAAAGAGATTACACTGTTACATTTAACAAATTTTAACTTCAACGGTGTGTCGGCTTGGTTCGGTTAACCACAATGCACCGTGGTTGCCTGGTTCGACCCGAGCCAAAGAACCACGGTGCACCACTGGGTTATACCTGGTTTGTGACCATTTAACAATAACCTATTGGGTGGGTATTCACACTTGAGAAAATAGTACAAGAAATTTGAAAACTAGAGAGGGATATAGATACAGTTTTCTATATATATATATATATATATATATATATATATATATATATATATATATATATATATAGCTGTTGATGATTGAAAGAAAGAGGCAGAGAGCACTAGGTGGGGCCGGTTTCGGGTGCGAGTGTGTTTGAGGGCAGGCTAACCCCGGCTCCTTTCACGGATACGTTAGCGGTTCGACGGGTCATGAGGTTGGAGTCAAGAAAGAGGACCACCACGGTGATGTCATCGTGGAAATGACGGCGGACCCCACGGTCGATTTTTTTTAAATCGGAGTATCTCATCTCCCGCTTTTTTGCTGCTCGTTGTAATGCGACTTTTATTAATCTTCTAGCACTCCCCTGCATCAACAAATATGCCATGTTTATTGTGATAATTCATTATTCAAGAAATAAAAATGTACTTATGTACTTTCATTTCTTTATATTACATTTAAATAAGCGAGTGATAAAAATTTTTAAAAATTCTCTATCAATCTAGGAGTTGCAACCTCCAAAGTCTAAAATCATAACACAGGTTTAAATGTTTGTGTTCTAAGGTATGGGCAAAATACTGAAAAACACAACTTATTTATAATTATAATTATTATTATAATAGTTCAGTGGCTAAATTCATAAAAATATAATAGTTTAGCGTCTAAGAAGATGAAATGCTGAAAGTATGTTGTATCTTTCTATAATTGGTGTTTTTTTTAATCGATGAAAAATAAAATATATTTTAGCGTTGAGGTAATTAGTTAGGGAATTTACACTGTGTGGATTATTTTGAACAATATCAACAGCTTCTTGGTTGCTAAGGTGCTCCCAAAGTCCATCTGAAGCAAAAATGATAAACTGATCATGTGGCTGCAATTGGTGCACTGAAACCGATGGATCAGAGCTCAAAATCGGTCTTTTAAAAGGTTCACGAAGCCTGAATTTCGCATATAAAGGCGCCCTATTGAATTCCGCCTTTTTTAGATATACATCACCAATAGATCTTGATATCTGAACAAAAAAAAAAAAAAAAGTAAAAATCATAACTTTAATATTCGGAAATTAAGGCTAAAAGTACGTTGCTATTTACCTGTATGAGGCCTTTGACTCTCCACACGTTATGCTTCAAAACAACAATCTGTGAGTCATCTGGATGCGTAGAGTGCAATTCCTGTCTCACAGATTCTATACACGCGTTATGTTCAGCTGAAAGCTGAATTGCAAGAACTTCACCAGTTGCCTTCACAAGTCTTCCTAAAACAGCCCTAGAATCTCCAAGATTTGCAATGTAAAGGCTCCCACTACATACAACTCCAACAAGGCAACATGATCCAACGGCTGCTATTTGTGGTTTCATCGGCCATTGTTTAGACACAATGGAGCTGAAACCATCTTCAGTTGCTTGAAAAGCCTTCTTTATTACCTCCACTGACATCGATTGATTCTCTGAAGTAAACCCTATAAAAATCAACAACTTTCACTTAATGAACTTAATTCATGGACTTATTAATGGAGAAGAGAGAACTTAAAAGTTTTTAGGGTTCTTGACTTTGACTTACTCTTGAGATGTTGAAAGAGGTGACTGTTGATGAATCGTGATGTCTCAGGGCCTCCATGTCCATCATACACTCCTACAAACGTACCATAAGGGCCTGATTCTTGTAAGCTTAAACACCCTGATTCGAGTTGGCTTTGATCTTCTAATAAATTATTGGCTTGAACTACAGCCATGGAGAAATCGCCATTAAAATGGTGTCCTGTATCTTTGTACCATAAGAGTCCGTCTTGACGACCGCCGGAATCAGAACCATTGTGAACATGTCGGTCCGAGCGTGGCCGGAAACAGGCCCACAAAAAGTTCATGAACCCAGATAACATGCCTCATCTCATCACAACATCTCTCGGAAGTATCCTCATTTCATTAAGATTTCCCCCAAAATCAAATTTCGATCTGTAAAATCCTGCATTCAGAAAACTATAGAGATAAGTTCAAATGTTACAATCGATGTAACGTAACACACATGATCATAAGAGCTTTAGAAGTTGAAAATTTACAAAAAGGGGGAAAAAGGGGCACAAAATTTAGAAAATAGAGTGGTCAAATTAAAATATAGTCAAACCTAATTGACCAATTCAAAAACTTGTGGAGTATTTACAACCATTCAACAGAAACCATAAAACCCTAACTTCTTCGAGATTCTCAAGAGTTCGAAACAAATTAATAGAATCCGATTGAAGTAATTAAGAAAATTTGCTCACGCTTGTAGCTGCCTTCGAAGTTAAAAGGAGAAGAAAATCTGGAAGTGAAAGAGTTAGATCTACGGATCAAATCAAACCAAAAACGGAATTGGGTATTCACAAACGAACCCTTGTTTGGACAATAAAGAGTGAGAGAAAGAGTATCACACAGCAGTTGTAAGTTGTTTTTGATAATAATGATGATGATGATCCGGAAACTATAAGGTTTTGTTTCGGTCTGGTTCACTTAGCAGACAAACGCCATTAAAACCCACAATTGAGAGCTTGAAATCCAGCAAAGCAGAGAGAGAGAGAGAGAGATAGTCAGAGGAGTTTATCAAGATAATTTGATATGGTGTATTGATAGTGTTTATGAGTTGTCCAAGACGTGCACTTGACATGAAGACAAGTGGCACCAAGCCCTTGCTTTAATGTTATATCTTAAAATCGATGAAACAAATCTTATTATCCAGATTTTATAGAAAACTCCAGGTCTGTTCTATTCTATAGGGAGGGTGTTTTAGGGCTGTTTTTTTTTTTTTTTTTTTTTTTTTTCAGATTTGTGCAATCATTTTTGTCTGCGCCGCACAGACATATGCTCTTACAGAGTTTTTGTTTTTTGGAAGTGCGCAGATCAGAAAACGTCTGCGCGAGGTCTTCATGGCGTAGACATGGGTCACTATCTTCAAAGGTCTTCACGCCTCAATTTAACCTAAACCAAAAAAAAAAAAAACGTCGCCTATCTTTTTTTCCTTTCTCCGCCGCATATGTTTTTTTGCTAAAAATGCATTTTTTTTATGTTTATGACATGAAATTAAGTTTGAAAAATCAGTTTATTTCAGTACCTGCAGACGTTAAAAACAAGCAGACTTTTTATTGCAGACAACTGACATTTCATTTATAAGGTCGGTAGGTGTGGTCAACCTCTAAATCGGCGATTTTAGAGAAAAAGAAGGAAACGTCGTTAAATGAAGGTTGTGGTGGTAACGGGAAGCAAAGCGCATACATATAACGCCCAAAACGGTGAAAGGAGCGGTGTTTGTGCATTATAACACGCAAAAACGTCTCGGTGGCGTTGCCCATACCTAACGGTCTAAATAAAATAGACTTATTTGCTTTTTAAAAATTCATTAAGTAAAACAAAAACATGTTTGACAATATGAAAATAACTTTTTATTAAAAGATTTCAATAAGTTACGATTTTTAATTTTTCAAAACCCTTTATAATTTTTTAGGTTGTAAAAGATAAATACCTTTTAAAACATGTATAAGCTAAGACAGATATTTAAAAAAAATAACTTATTGACTTATTGATTTTTTTCACCATAAAAACTAATTCAAACATTTTTTAAAAAACTTATTTTGCTCACCATCATAAGTCAATAAGTCATCTTGAGGTTCAAAATATAATCTCAAACAACCTCATAGTATGAGCCGAGGTGTAAAGGTCAAGTTTTAAATCACGGTCATGATATTTTTTAAGGTGTGATAACTTATATACATTAAAAATAAATCATATAATAATAAATTTATATCAAATATATCAAGTTTTTAGAAGAGCTAAATTAGCACTAAAAACTTAACAAAAACTCAATTGTTTCATTCTTAATAAAAAAACAAACAAAAAAATCATGTGCCTTGGAAAAACATGTGCCATAAACGGCAAAGCATGTATTGACACGTTATTTGGGCGTCATGCATAGAAAATCTGTCTCAGATGTTTCAAGACGACTACACCGTACCTCATGCCATGGTGCGCCTTTTATAACCATGCAGAAAATTGCAAATTTAATGTTTTATATAAAATAAAAGGTTAAAATAATATATTGTGCTTTGTTCGGATTAAGCCTTAATTATATATTTTTTTTCTTAAAAGGCCTTTGTACTTTTTATTTTTTTCGACTTGACCGTATTATTAGTTTTTTCTATAAAAAATTGTCAAGTGCAAGGATTTTTTCAAAAATTTAAATAAATATTTAGGGCTTTTCGAAAATAATTAGAAATTTGTGGGTTTTTTTTTGGAAAAAAAAAATAATAAATGTTAGAAGTTCTTTTAAAATGACAAAATGTTAAGTGCTTTTAAGAAAAAAAAATATAAAATAAAATTATGGTTTAATTTGGAAAAAATATAATATATAAGATTTTTTATGATATTAACCTTAAAATAAATAAATAATATCATGTAGAACAATGATATAGTTTGTTTATTAAATTGTTAATATATGGAATAAATTGGTAACACGGTAAAAATGTCTTAGTGTTTTATAGTTAACTCTTATCTTATAATAATAATAATAATAATAATAATAATAATAACTAGTAGGATGCCCATGCTTCGCATGAGACGGAAGGATATCGGATTTTTGACTACAGGACGAAAAACTAAATACTGTATGTAGAATTTGTTGGATGGGTAGTAGGTTGAAATTGATTATATTTTTAGGACATAATAAATGGGATGGTTTGATGTGCAAATATCTTATTTAGTTTTTATTGTTTTATAAAATATGTCAAAATGTTTAATTAGTGTTGAGTCATCATAAGAAAAGATAACTCATTTGAATAATTATACCCAAACGACATTGTTGTTCAAAACAAAAAGAGTAATCAACACTCAAATATTCTAAAATGGTGTGATAAGCATCCAATCCTTTATAACTTTTACTCAAATCTCCACTTATAAATTCTCATAAATGTGACATCCCTAAATTCACGGTCATTTTAAAATATTTATTTATGCTTATTTAAAAATTAGAGTATCTATTTTAAAGAAAAATATTGCGGAATTTGTTCTCAGAAAACATGATAAAGATATTATCAAAGCATTTCCGAAGAAATGTATTTTGTTTATATTAAAACATCGGGATGTCATCGTCATTACAGAAAGATAAGTATAAACCGACCTTACATTCATTTACACTAATGATTTACATCTCCGTTAATCTCTCAGTGTAATGTAGCTTCGTATCGATACTTGTGATACAAATAAACTGAGTGGGTCAGGTTGAGAAACCTGGTGAGTACATAGGGTTTTCAACCCACAATAATATAATTATTATGTTTAATCATCAAAGAGTTAACCCAACTTCCCATCCCCATTATCTACTTTATTCTTAAGGATCTGCCCTAAGAATAATTTATTCTTCATTCATTCATTCCTAAGGATTGTCCTAAGGAATAGGCACGAAGTCCATCGCTGTCAGGGTTTATCCAACAGGCACTAAGTCCATAGCTGTCGATGTTATCTGTTAGGCACTAAGTCCATAGCTGCCAATATCCATCTATATAGCACAAAATCCATAGCTTCCAACGTTCATTTATAAGGCACTAAGTCCATAGTTTCCAGGGTTTTTAGAGTACATCTTGTGAACACGTAGTTCAAAAACACTTATAGGTTGTGAGCCTGCTAGTGTTCCATTGGATTATCTAGAATAGTCCGTGGTCGTCATCTATACTCTGCTAGATGAATGGATCGTCGCTTGGGTCAAGGCTTCTCGTCATCTTTCACCTCTCATCATCTACATCATCTTTCATCTCTCATCATTCATCTCATCTTTCATCTACCCATCTTTACCCAATATATTTATAGGTATCAAAATACATATATAGTTTAAATCAAGTAAAATGTAACATACACGTTTAGTTATCGTGTTATGTAATTTTAAAAGTGAATAATATTATGAAATATTATGTGATATTGAGTATTGAGTTCTAATGGATAGTTTTTTCTAAAAATGAAGTAAAACTATGTTTAGAATCAATCAGAAAATATTGGAAGTCTTATGAGATTCTGATTAAAAGTCAAATATCGAAATTTAACGAAAATATAAAATTTGAAATAAGTAAAATTTTATTATTGAAAGTTGTAAAGAATCTCGTTAGAAACATTTAAGATAAAACCTCATCGAAATCCGAGTTATAACGAAGAAGTTATGACCAATCAAAGATCCGCGACAAAACCGGCACGACGCCGAATGACGTAAAAAGTGAGTTTTTGATAAACTACTTTTTCTCCTTGTTGATCTAAATGAAAGTCGTAGTATTTGTTAAACCGAGAATTTTCATAAAAAGAATGTCAAAATCTGACTTCGTATGAGGAAGTTATGATTTTTCTAAGTTTCAGAATAGCAGTAGACAGCTAAAAACTCGAAATAAAGATCGAGTGATTTTTAGCCGACGCAACCTAAATGAGAATCGAAGGTCTCGTCAATAGTAGTACAATGGTAAAAAGACTGACGAAAATGGACGTCGGATGAATAAGTTATGAATTTTTAACGTATTTTGCTGTCCCGGTCTGTTAAAAATAATAATATTAAAAATAATGTCAAAATTATCCAACGGAGTCAATACTAAAGTTGTAGAGTATATTCCCGCCTACGCGTGCATATAAAGAACGTCAAAAACGGAGCTCGTATGCGAAAGTTATGGATTTTTTAAGTTTGGGACACAAAAATCGAGAAAAATGCTAAAACTGAGGAATTTCGCATGGCTGGGGTTCGGCTACGTGACCTCGCATGCGAGATGCCCCGTGTCCGACGCGTGTTGCAGCCACCTCGCACCGAAGGCGCGGTCCTCTCCTGATCCGACGCGTGGCTAAGCGTTGACGCCTTCCGAGCTTCGCCATCTGTCCCCCCTCGCATGCGAGCCACGTGCTCGTTTCTCCTTGCTTCGGATCCGAGGCTCGCACCTATATAAAGGGTGCGAGACCTCCCGGGTAATTTTGGAAATTTCACACTTTTTACCCCTAAATCCAATTTTTAGCTATTTCAACTTCCCCCGAAGCCCCGGGATCATTCCCAACACCCGAGACACGTCCCGAAGTGCCCGAAGAGCCAGAGAAATTTATCTTTTCGGTTTGAAGCTCAACCCTCGCGGGGCCCGGTTTTCAAGAAAGCTCCCGGTTTTCATCGAAGAAAGCTAATTATAGTAACGAAGTGCTGCCCAAGTTACTATTTTAACCTCCAATTAATTCACGGTGAGTTCAATATATAGGAACAATTGTATGTTATGTGTTATATGTGCTATGTGCTTTTCCGTTGTTATTATTTCTGCTATTTATGATAGCAAAACTATACCTTTGACCATGTGATCAGTGAAAGGACTTAGATTCACGGTGCTACTGGTATGTAGCCTCTGGCCATGTAGAGCATGTCTCGTAAGAGAATGACTTCTATTCTATGGCATTGGCAGAAGGTTAGACAGGGCTGAAAGCCTGAAATCTACCAAAAATGTTTAATAAAAAATTGTATGTCTTCTGTGCCATTTGGGCCGAAGCTTTATTAATGTATATCAAGTATGGAAATTGTTATGTCTCATTGATTGTTATGGAAAGCATGTCGCATGATTCACATATGCCTTTGTTGTTCCTTGTTCCTCTTTGCTTCTGCCATATTGAAGTATATATATATGGCATAACGTTATATTGTATCTATTATTGAACCCACTAAGCGTCACCGCTTACCCCTCTCAATGTTTAACAAATTGCAGGAGATAAGTAACCAGTATAGTCGTATACTGTTGGAAGGTTTAGAATAGTTACAATATTACTTTTGTATTTAGGGATCATGTATATATAAAAGTATAGTATCCTGGGTAGTTGTGTAATATATAACACTTTGTAATAGTCGGTTGGTATCCAGTCGTTTGTAATCACTTTATCAATGTAAAATATTGTTTTTATGAATATGCATGTAGCATGTTTTGGAGTAACAATTGTCAAATATGAAAGTGTGGATCTTTCATAAAACGTGTATATTTTGTTCATCAAACACAGATATCAAGAACACAAATAATATGCACATATAACATGTAATTTATATTAAATACTTCATATCTATGTGTAAGATGAAAGTAACTATGCACTCACTTGTTAAAGTGATGACTCGAAATTCGGACAACGCTTCGCTTCTAACGATCGTCTTTTCCTTCGACGAAACAAGGGGATTTAGCGAAGAATCAGGCTTTGCGTGGGCAGAACTTCTGAGCCGAAATCTCTTCTTCTCAGGGCCTTCTGGCGCTCCGGAACTCGCTACTAACACCTAGGAGGTGCTAGGGAAAAGTCTTGAGGGTTTGGGGGTGTTTGGGAGAGAAATGGATGAGAAGATGTGAGAAAAATGATTGAAAACGCCTTCTATTTATAGGCTGCCAGCAGCCGTGTACGTTGGGCGTAATGGCCAAAACAACAGTACGTTGGGCGTACTTCGAGTTACGTTGGGCGTATTCCGTCCAGATGTCGCAATCTCGTTCCAAGCCGTGGGGATGAAGGTGTGGCCCAGATCTTGCCACGTGTCACTCGCTGGTTAATCCTAAACATTAATTATCTTCTAAATTCCGTAACTTTCGCATACGAGCTCCGTTTTTTATGTTCTTTATATCCACGCGTAGGTAGCGAAGTGATCTACAACTTTCATTCAGACTCCGTCGACTAATTTTGAATTTATTTTTATTATTATATTTTATCAGGCTTAGACAGTTAAAGTCCATTAAAAATTCATAACTTTGTCATCCGACGTCCGTTTTTGACTGTCTTTATATTTTTGAGCTCCTATTAATGAGATATTCAATTCTCATTTAGGTTGTGTCGGCTAAAAATCGATCAATCTAAAATTCGATTTCCGGGTTGTGCACTTTTATGCTAAATCTTAGAAAAATCATAACTTCGTCAAACGAAGTCAGATTTGGACGTTCTCTATATGCACACTCTCGGTTTAACGTCTACTACAACTTTTGTTTAGATTGCTAAGGTTAAAAAGTAGCTTATCATGAATTCACTTTTTACGTTACGTAGCGTCGTGCCGGTTTAGTTGTAAAATTTCGACGAGTCATAACTTCTGCGTTATAAGTCGAATTTCAGCGTTCTTTATATGCACAGAATCCTTGTGACATATACTATAACTTTGGTTAAGATTATTTATTCTAAATAATATTCTATCAAAAAATCATTTTTAACGCTTATTACCTTTAAATTGACTAGCCCGAATCTGCGGGCGTTACAATAAATTTATTAGTTTCCAAGACAAGATATCAATTTTCCATCCATATGCCACCTAGAAAATCAAGGTCTCCGACAAGTCCATAAAAGAAAAAATTAATTAGGGGAATTAGCAACCACATTCACTACTTTTCCATTATTTTCTTCATTCCAATAAAAATAAATAAGACAAAACTGCAAAAGTGGTCCCTGTGGTATGCATTTTCTGGGGTTTTAGTCCAAACCACGACTTTTTTGGCTTCGTGGTCCTTTTGAGCTAGTTTCGTTGCGTTTTTGGTCCCTTTGAATAGTGAAATGATTGTAATACCCTTGGGTTATTTATTTTTCATTTCTTTTTAAATCTAAAACTAGTATATTTATTTTAATAGTTAATAAATTAAGAAGGGGCCCACCTTTTTTTTCTCTCTCTCTCTCTCTCTCTCTCTCTCTCCAGATAAAAACCCATCATCTGGTTACAAACTCTCTTTCACGATTCCTTTCCTCTGTTCCTCACCAAAAACCCATCAACACTAGCACCATCATCACCATTGACGTTCACCTTCATCGTCCCGTCTGTGACATCCCCAATTTCACGGCCAGAAAAGACCGATTTGTTTATGCTTTATTTTCAAATCAGAGTAACCTTTTAAAGAAAAGTGTTGCGGAATTTGTTCCCAAAAGAAAATAATCAAAATATGATAAAGATTTATCAAAGCATTTCCGAAGAAATGTATTTTATTATATTAAAACCTCGGGATGTCATTGTTAATACATATCAAAAGCATAAACAATACAACATAGGTTTTACAACATTTATTTGTATCTACTGGCATATAATCCATAATTCTCTCGTCAAGTCATCCAACTATGCTCTTGTGCCACTACCTGTAATACAAGAAACTGAGTGGGTCAGGCTTGGAAGCCTGGTGAGCACATGGGGTTTTCAACCCACAATAAATAAGTTTATTAATTTCATCAAACCAAACAAACCCGATTACCCGTTCCCGTTATCCTCGCTTTACATCCCTAAGGCATCTATTATAAAGGACCTGGCCTAAGGATTTTCATCGGGGTGACAACACTGCTTAGGGGATACCTCAACAATTTATGTCCAATAAGGCAACCATAAGGGGGATGGAGTACTACTGGCGAACATTGAGTTCAAATAAACACCTACAGGTTGCGAGCCTGCTAGCGTTCCACTGGACTGTCTAGAAAAGTTTGTAGTCGTCATCTATACTCCGCTAGATGACTAGATCATCTTCAATATCGAGGCCTCTCATCATTTTATTTCATCACACATCAACTATTTCATCTACCCATGTTCTACCCAACATATTTGTAGATAGAAAATACATATATAGTCTAGATTTGAGAAACAAAGTTTAAATCTTTCATCCAGCATATATCTCAAAGTATAAAATACATATACAGTTTAGATCTGAAGAGAAAAAGTTTAGATCTGAAAAGAAAAAGTTTAGATCTGAAAATAAAAGTTTAGATATGAAAAGAAAAAGTTTAGATCTTGGAAAGAAAGAAGTTTAGATCTTTCATCCAGCATAGATCTCAGGTAAACAGATAATATGCACACATAACACGTAATTTATATAAAATACTTCATATCTATGTGTATGATGAAAGTAACTATGCACTCACTCGTTAAGGTGGTGATTCGGACAGCGCTTCGCTTCTTAAAATAATCTCCTTTGACGAAACAGCGGTTTTGCTAAAAACCGGGTTCTGCGCAGGCAGAGTTTCAAACTGAAAAACTCTTTTTATCGGAGTCTTCGGGCGCTCCGAGGCTTTCTTCTAGTGTTAGGAAGGTTTCCTAGGCTTGGGG
This sequence comes from Lactuca virosa, assembly GCF_052849685.1. Taxonomy (NCBI): domain Eukaryota; kingdom Viridiplantae; phylum Streptophyta; class Magnoliopsida; order Asterales; family Asteraceae; genus Lactuca; species Lactuca virosa. The sequence continues at coordinate 148,221,016 of NC_136429.1, read as the reverse complement.
TGGTTTGGGAGGTTTAAAGAGAGAGTAGAGAAAGAAAGAAGTGGTGAAAGTTGTGAGAAAAACGTATGGCCTCGCATCCTATTTATAGCCGCTGGAGCTTCGGTCTACGTAGGGCATACCTACGGAGGTACGCTAAGCGTACCTTGCTGCGCGGGGCGTACATGCGTACACTGGGCGTTCTGAGGGGCAGGTGTCCGAGTTTCGGTGGGGCGACGTGGAACGCTTCGGACCGCAGAAGGAAGAGAGACCGCGGGACATTCATTCTTCGTACGTGAGGCGTACTTTGGTCAACGCGGGGCGTCCGACAGTTACGCTGGGCGTAGCCTCGCACCAGCTCGCAAATTCCTATCTCGACTTCTAAAATTCGTAACTTTCGCATACGAGCTCCGTTTTCTACGTTCTTTATATCCACGCGTAGGCGGGACCGTACTCTACAACTTTCGTTTAGACTCCGTCGGCAAATTTTGACTTTATTTTTAAAGTTATATTTTTAACAGGCCGGGATAGGAAAAGTCCGTTAAAAATTCATAACTTCTTCATCCGACGTCCGTTTTCGTCTGTCTTTTTATCGTTGAGCTACTATTAACGAGATCTTCGGTTCTCGTTTAGGTTGTGTCAGATAAAAAATCGGTAGATCCAATATGTGAACTTCGGGCTGCATACTGCTAAGCATGCTCTCGATTTAACGTATGCTATAAATTTCGTTTAGATCGCTAAGGCTAAAAAGCTCTTTATCGTAAACTCACTTTTTACGTCACGCAGTGTCGTGCCGGTTTTGTCGCGAAACTTCGATAGGCCATAACTTCTTCGTTATAACTCGGATTTCAGCGTTCTTTATATCTCCGGAATCCTTGTCACGACCACTACAACTTTCTTCATAGATATCGGGTTTATCTAACATTTTATTTTTGACGCTTATTTTCATTCCTAATTTATTATATCATTATAAATAAGTATAAAGCACATAAATTCACATAATACTCAAATAATTCCTTTTTATTACTTCAAAATGAGTTACATTTGTTGAACCTAACTATTACATCATCGAATTAATGCTTAGCCTCGAAACACGGGCGTTACACTGTCACCATTAGAACCCAATTCCACATTGTAACCAAGAAAAACAAAACCTTTTTATCAAGAACAACATCAGCATACTCTAAACCTCCGATTGTTGATATCAGATACAAACACTTAAAGAAAGAGACTGGCATGTGGATTTGATTATCAAAATTGACGATGTTATGAAGAGATAGTCAAAATTGAATACTAATTAGTCAAAGAAGTTTTTGGATAGTCAAAATTTATGTTTCACATGTAATGATATCGTCAAAGTGACTGGCATGTGTATTTGATTATCAAATTGGTTGACTCAAACGAAGAAAACGATTCAACCTGGTTTTCTAATGATTGTGGATTGACGTATGTTTGGTATCCCCATCAATGGAAGAAGAAGCTTCACCTACTTTCCCCAAATCTTCGAGTACAGTGCCAACATCACTGATTCCTAAATTAGCAAAAGCTTTAGCATCATCATAATTGTTCCCATCAGCTAATTTGGTCGTTTCTGAGGATAATGGAGCGTCCTTATAATCATCATCGTCATCATCGACCAATTTATCAAAGAAATCTTCGTCAGTATCCTCCACCTGAAATGGAGGATTTGAAGCCATCTATACCAGTCAAAACCTAACCTAAAACCCCTCTCTCGATCTCAATTGGGTTCAGAACCACGTTATAGATCCGGAAAAAGAACACCTAATAAATCTAGAAAAACCCCTAAATTGATATATATCAGAATAAAAACAGGAGAGATCCAGCTAGGGTTTTACGGATCACCTAACCAGAATTCACAAAACCGTGAATTGCATCATCCTAATCCCAGAGCAAAAATTTACCTTTGAACAGTCTTAGCGCATCAAAATCGAACAAGATTGATCCCCAAAAGACATGAATACATTATGAAATTAACTTAGATACCAATCTGACGATTTGAAGAAAATCACATTACGTATACAAATCTATAGGGAGAGAGAGAGAGAGAGAAAGAGAGAGAGAGAGAGAGAGAGAAAGAGAGAGAGAGAAGGTAGGCCCCTTCTTAATTTATTAATTATTAAAATAAATATATTAGTATAGATTTAAAAAGAAATGAAAGAAAATGAAAAATAAATAACCAAGGGTATCACTATCATTTCATTATTCAGAGGGACCAAAAACGCAACGAAACTAGCTCAAAATGACCACAAATCCAAAAAAGTAGTGGTTTGGACTAAAACCCCAAAAAAATGCATACCACATGGACCATTTTTGCAATTTTGTCAATAAATAATTAGGAAACACTTAGTATAACCCATTCAACAATGTTGACTTTGTTTCAGAAAATGACAGACCTTAACAGCAAAAAATCGACTACATAGTAACATGCAAAAGAAACTGAATATCAAATAAGAAAAGACGACCATTTAGAAGAATTAAACAAACCACAGACTTCAGATCCAAATATCCACTTGTAGTTCTTATTAATCGAGTGCAAGGAATGAAATCAAAGTTTAAGATGAATTATGAACACACGGAGTAAATATGATCTGGTTGGCTCAATTATGCTTTTGAAAGATACAGAGAAAATGTAGAGTACAAGTAGCGAAGACTCAAAAGATTACTCTAACTTTAGTACTTATCCCCTATTTATAGGGATGATAAAAGCATATAAAAAATACATAAGGGATTAAACATTAACGTTTCGACATACAGATACCCTTATGCAAAACATACAAGACAACTTCGATACTAATACTGAACAAAGGACGCTTCGACACCTTAAAACTATTTCGACCCCAACATTCTCCCCCTTTGTAATTAGTGTTGAATCCTAAGTCATTAGCATCTGGGCTGCTTGATGTACAACCCTCCTTATCTCAGCATACCAATCGATTGTTTTTCGAATTTCTGCTTTGTCACCATCATTGTTCTTTTTGCAGCTATTCATACGAACCAGAAGATTCGTATACTGAGAACTTGTATATCTTTCCACATCACAAGGTTGAAAAAGGAACTTAATGTTTTTCCCTTTCTTGTTTTTCCCCATAAAAACAATTCCAAATGGCTTCATACAGATCTCTCCATCTTCATAAGTTTTCCGACTTCCTTTACCCTTCAACATAGATTGGGGCACTGTTACTTGTTTTCCCATTGCCAAAGCCAATTCTACTTCAGTCTGTTCAAGACAATCGAAGTAATTGTCGATGAACAACTTAATGTGTGCAAACCAAATCAAGAAGTCTGCTTTGTTTGTCATTTGTAGCTTTGAAACATCTACTCCTTTCAAAATTTTTGCTACACTAATGAGATCGTTAAGATTCATCAATGGAAAGTCTGCTACCGAGAAGTCGAAGGCAATGTTATTAACTCGAACAACATAATAACGAAAATTTTGCAGCATCCCTCCGAACAAGACATCCTTGGAAATGTTGAGAACTCTTACAATCTTAACCAACGACCACATCTCTTCTTCTCTTTTTGCAAGAACAACATGGAATCGAAGCTTCAACCTCTTGTATTCATCTTTATCTTCAAACTTGTCAACGATCTGATACTGTGTAGACATAAACATCATCTCGTTGATAGGAAAGTCCAACCGATTAAAATCAGTGTTCTTAGTATCGTATCTTTTCTTGGGAACTTTTTCAAATTTGTACATCACTCCACTGAAGACTGATGCTTCGATGGTCTCATAAGAGTAGGGCTTTGTTGGATCACCCTTTTCTAGACCAGGAGGATCACTTTGTCTCTGACGAAGAATGTTTTGTATTTGCCTTTGCCTTTCCATTTCTTTTTCTAAGGCCTTCTTCTTTTCTTCAACTGTTGGTTCATTTAGGATCCCCTTTCCTTTCCCTTTCGATTCTTCTGTTGACGGAGGTGGCTTTGAACCTGATCCACCTGTAGATGAACCAATAACAACTCCTTTTGTCAAGGGCCTTGTTGTTGTTATTGTAGATGTTATTGGAACAGTGGTCTTGGGTAACGAAGTGGGAATTTGTGTTGACATAACTTTCCCAACAACTTTTGAATCTTCTCCATCTTTCGATGATCCACTCTCAGCAACTTTTGACGAACTTATGCGAACATCCGTCTTCCTTTCTCCCCTTGCACCCATGTGTGAACAGGCACGACATCAGATGGCATGAGATTGATTAACTTCAGTAATGGAGCTAAATCTGCTTTGATAAAAGTCTCCAATGATGAGAACATTGTATACAACTAATCTGAAGAAATCGAAGATTATGGTAAAGAACCAAGCTTCGAAACAAGCTCTTTCAAATTCCCCAAAAGCTGTTCAATCTTCGCAAAACTTTGACCATCCGACTCAGAATTCGAATTCACCTTAGGAACTAAAGAGTTGTATAACTCAACCACCCTGGTCACAACATCAACAATAATATCCACCTTCATGTTGAGAGATGAATAATTGTCATCAATTTGTGCAACCTCCTTTGCCATGTCAGTACGAAGTTCTTAAAGCTTGAAATTGACATCTTCACGAAATTTCTTGACATCTTGAACAAACAGAACATGTCTTTCTTTGGCAACTGCTCGCAAGTCTTTAACTTCATGATTAAAGGATTCAGATTGAAATTTACCCGCAACTCAATATTTTTATCCACTTGATCGATCATATTTTTCAATTGAATCTCCTGAGCCTTGAGCATCACATCAACTTCAATTCCCGAAACATGATTTCTACTCCCTGCATCTGCTTGAAGTTATAACAAGGAATTGAGATTTATACCGAGAATATTGAATTTCTTACCAGACATCAACATGCGATCTGCTATGTTCTCCTCTTCTAGACCAAACTGAATTTTGGCAAAAGACACCATGACATCATCGTCTTCCGTGGTATCATCCGGAGTAGATTTATGTCCTTCAGTGGATTGAGAAGAAAATAAAGATGTGATTGGTTGCTCCAGAATGTTTTGAAAAGTGGGTGAAGATGTGGATTGAGGTAATGTTGTAGATATGGGTGTATGAAATGGTGGTAGCGAAGTAGATGTGTCAATACCAGATGTTTCGAAGGTAGATGAAACAACAATGGTATCCGAATGTCCTTGAGCTTGAGAAGTCGACACCCCATCACCCTTATTAACATTTACGTCCATGTCATATATGTTCGCAGGGATGCCTGAAATTCGTACCTACTCCATATTGGACTCAACAAGTGAAACTTCAGGTGGTATGACCGTAGTCTGCTCAGGGATAGATATATTCGAAGGATCATGCAGATTAGTGGTTGTGTCCACATGAGATGTTTCTACATTGCCACCAAGACTTCCAGTCGCCTCGAAAGTCGAATTGACTGGAGAGTCCCTCTGGAATGAATCGAAGCCCATATCATCATAACGAAGTGGTGATTGAGACTTACCACTGTCCTCAAAGTCAGTTTCGAGAACTACCTCATCCAAATTATCCTCCACTTGTTTGCGCTTTTTGTTGATTTTCTTCACCATATCTATAGCTCTTCGTTTCTTAGATGATGGAGAAACAGGAGCCGAAATTTCCCTAATAAGCGCCCCCCTTGCGATTGAGCTGAGGTTTGCGAATTTACTTGATCTTTGATGCAAAAGTATCTTTGGGAGAAGAAATGGATCGCTCAAGAACTGTTTCGATAATAGGCTACCTTTCAGGAGAATGACGAGGCCTATGTGCCATTTTCTTCAACTTCGTGAGAACTCCAGACTTCGAAGGCATAGTTTCCTTGACTGGTTGAGAAGTTTCTTCAGTAACAAGGTTTAATAACCTCCTTTGGAGTAGGAATAGAAACCGGCTTTACAACCTTCTTAGGAGAAGGATCAGGCTTCGATGAGCTAGCCTGTGTAACCTTCTTTGAGCCCTTAGTTCTTTTGGAAGGACCAGTAACACTCTTCGCCAATAACACACCAGTCTCCTTTAAAGATAGGAAACAAGAACAAGATCAACAGGGTCTACTTTGCGAAGCATTGCATCAGGGATCCTTGTAACAGTTGGAAAAACTTCCGAATCATCCTATACAGTCTTAGGATGTTGATATACAACAAACTCAGCTTTAGGATCATCATTAGGAACCATGATCCCTTCCTTTTCGTAAACAAACTTCAAAATTAGACTCCAATAACAAGCACAAGAGACCCCATTAACAACACTTGTATGTGCAATACTGTTAGCAAACTCCTGCCATAACCGAGTTGCATAATCCACTTGAAGGTCATAATACAACCCGACAACCATAACATACACCTCGAGCTTCGCCTTATCCAACCCAACACATCGACCAGTCAAGCATCGAAGAAAAATACTATAGAGAAAATTCCAAATACATGGGAGGGATGATTTCTTGAAGTCGCTCATTCTGGTAAGAGGTGGTTGATGACCCATCTTGTTGAACATATGAACCACCTGTGCATTGGTAACCTCATAAAAAGGTTCGACATTAGGGATGTTCAAGATTTGGGCAAACTATTTCTTGGACAACTTGTACTTCTTCTCATTGGTCAATTGAAAAGTAACCACCTTGGTTGTCTTGTTAAACACATCAGTGGAACTAACAAGCAATAACCACGTCATCGGAACAGAGAATGAGGCTGACATAACAATAGATAAGACATAGTGATTCAAGGCAACGATGAACATCTTCAGTTCCTCAGGGTACTTAGAAACATCCGGTTGAACTTGATAGTTGGTACTTTGGATCTTCATAAGAGGTTGTGATGTTGCATCATCTGTTGTTTGAGAAGGATCAACATTCATGTTGATAGCCGCCATTGTTAGGGTTTGAAGCTTTAAGAATAAAAGGAAAGAGAATTGGGGAAAATCTTGATTCTAATCGTGTAAAGTTAGAATAAGATGATCCCAAACCCTTTTATACGTAAACACCAAGTTTGAATTTAAAGCGGTTAAGCATTAAAAGCATGCCACGTGGTGCCTTGAAAATCGGTCCTGTAGCCGTAAAGTTTTGCACGTCTGAAAAGTGATGAACACTTTTTCCTTGAAAACCGTAAAGAAACCAAACCGTCACATCAATCAGTCGTTTCGCATGCCCCAAGAAGATAAGAACCGTCAGTGACCCTTCAGAATGGAGGCAAGGCTCTTTTGCTTTTGGGTTGAGAAGCGAAGTCATATGCCAGATCTGTTGAAATCATCAACATGAGTTGGTATTACTCAGAACCTCAAGGATTTTAGTGTGTGCACAAGTGTGTCAACGATTGAGATGAGATCAAGAATAAAAAAATATAGTTATGTGATGTCAATTAAAAATCGACACAAAGGCAGTAAGATCCCAGGCAAAGATCACTTCATTCTACTTCAAGAGACATGTCGAACAGCTTGTGTGGCTTCCCGTGAATTTCAATCGAATACTCATAGAGGAGTATCGAAGGACTTCTTTTTGAAAGGCTTCGTGGGTAGGCTGAATTTTGTTACATATTACAAGTCAACATAAGTGTGAGAAATTGTAAACAAAATTACTTGTTTGACCAGTGTAGTCAGTGAAAAGTGGTAGTTGGAAAATTTTCAAGTAACTCAAGTTCAAAAAGATATTCAGACAGAAATCATATTTCAAGAAAATAAAGTGCTGAATATTGTTGTGCAAAAATGTCTTGGGTTGAGAACATTTTATCAAGACCACTCAAAACGAAGAAATATGATTTTGAATATCGAAGTGTGGTACTGAAACAAGTGTTTCGTTAAAATCTTGAACGTGAAGTTCACCGTCAATTCCTTAAAAATTTCAAAGTTTTGGGTTTCACCATCATCACGGTCTCATGAATCAGGATCATAAACACAAACTTTTTACATACCTAAATCCTAGTTGGTTCGAACCAGAGATCTCTTGGGTATATGTCATAGTGTGTGAGCGTGAAAGGATTTTATGATGAAAAAGATTGGTTTAAGAAACAAAATGTACCTCTGCTATATGGGGACCAAACAGGAAACTCTTAAATCGACTTGAGAAAAGTAAGGTAGCTCATTGACTAATGGTAATATAGCCTGATTGTGAAGGAGTCCTCGTGATGAGAGATCCATTAAGGCTTCGAAACACATTGAGTCTAAGAGGCTTGGGACAACATGCTACATCATGCTTCTAGGGACACCTAACTAGTGCAAAGTATCGAAGTAATACCTTTCCCTAAAGCTGCAAATGAAAGTGCCACCAAGAGACATTGAAAGCAAGCTACAAAAACAAATTAACCTAACACAAAAAAAACGAAAAATATTTTTGGCTTTTTGTTTTTGAAATGAAAATAACAAAAATAATAAAATCTTTTTGGTAATTTTGATTTTTGAATCAAAATAAGAAAATCTTTTTGGTATTTTTGATTTTTGAATTGAAATAACAAAATAAGAAAATCTTTTTGGTATTTTTGATTTTTGAAAATTCAAATTCTAAAGAAATTAAGAAAAATGTACTTGACAATCGAAATGTAATGTACCACATATAGATTTGGGACATCGTCATAATAGTTGTGCTTTGAGAAACGAAGTGTAACATCCGAATCGGTCAGAGGAAAGTAAAAAACGAAGCGTGTCGAACGCTGAATCGTGAACAATAACATCTAGACCATTCGGCGATATGTCGACACATCATTACTTTATGACGAAATCCCATTTGGAACATCATTCGTATCAATCATGCCTAAGCCCGACAAAATCCTTAGAAAAGTATTTTCATCCAAAGGTTTGGTAAAGATATATGCAAGTTGATATGTTGTCTTTACAAAATGAACTTAAATGTTGCCATCCTCAACATGATCTTTAATAAAGTGATAGTGAAGTGCACTGGATTATGGCCGATGCGAATAACACTTTGTGAATGACAACACAACGAAATTTTCTCATGTTGATTGCATAATCACACAGCTGACTTTGAATCCATATGATTTGAGAAGTGCAAGCTGCAACAACAACATATTCTGCTTTTGCTATGGAAATCGAAACACAAGTTTGTTTTTTTGATTTCCAGCTAACAAGCTTCCCATCCAAAAGTTGACATCCACACTTGTGCTTTTTCGATCTAGTTGACAACCTCCAAGATATGCATCGGAAAATTCCTGTATGAAAAACCCTATTTTCGAAGGATACCACAAGCCCAACAAAACTGTGCCTTTGAGATAGCAAAATATGTTCTTGACAACAGTAAGATGAGGTTCCCTGGATTCGACTGATACCTCGCACAATTGCAAACAACAAACATGATATCAGGTCGACTAGCAGTTAAGTATAGTAACGAACCGATCATGCTCCTATACAGTGTGAGATAAACTGCAGTCTTATCTAACGAAGGACCAAGACGGGTGCCCACAGCCATAGGTACTCGTAATTTTGAACTATTCGTCATTCCAAACTTCTCAAGCAGATTACGAGAATACTTTTCTTGATTGATAAAAATTCCTTCTCGGCTTTGACGAATATTTAATCCCATAAAATTGTTGATCTTCCCCATCATGCTCATCTCAAACTGGCTTTTCATCATATTCTCAAACTCATTCGACAATTTAGGGTTAGTAGAGCCAAACATCATATCATCAACATAAATTTGAACAAGCATGAGACGATCCATAACTTTTTTTCGAAAGAGAGTGAGATCAACAAATCCTTGTTTAAATTTCGATGATTTTAGGAAATTAGTAAGAGTTGCATACCAGACTATTGGTGCTTGTTTTAACCCATAAACAACTTTATCTAAAATATAGCAATGATCACAATATTGTGCATTTACGAAACCCGACAGTTGTTCAACATACACCGTTTCTTCCAAGACACCATTGAGAAATGCACACTTGACATCCATTTGATATACATCAAAGTCCTTGTATGTTGCATAGGCTAAATAGATTCGAACAGCTTCGAGTCTTGCGACAGGGGAAAAGGTTTATTCGTAATCTATACCTTCTTGTTGCGAATACCCTTTAACAACTAGCCTAGCTTTATTGCGCACTATGTTACCTTCTTTATCAGTTTTATTTTTGAAAATCCATTTTAAACCAATAACTGATACTTCTTGAGGTTTCGGAACAAGCCTCTAAACCTTGTTTCTTTCAAACCCAGCCAATTCGGTTTGCATAGATATAATCCAATCTGGATCTTTCATGGCAATCTTTACTGACTTTGGTTCAATTTTCGAAATAAACACATTGAACATACAAAATTCTTGATTTACATTGAGTACCTCATTCCTTGCAGGAAGTTGAGCCCTTGTCAACACTTCGACTTGAGGATCACCAAGAACTTGTTCTTTTGGATGACTTCGAGTCCATCTATCCATTGGTGGATATGCAGGATCAAAATCCAAAGGTGCATCTTCGAACATTTCGTCCGTTTCTGAACCTTCACCTGTATTCGACATATTATCAGTCACATCATGAAATACATCAGTTTGTATATTGGAAGAATTTGGTAAAGATCCATTTTGCTCCCCCTCAACAATTGGATCAATGTTATGATGCTCCCCCTCGACATCTGTATTTGTTTGACTATGCTCCCCCTCAACATCATTAGTCGAACTCAAGTGCTCCCCCTCCACTTGATCATTGGGTAATACCGGCTGACTTTCGTTATGCAATGGAGAATTTGTGGATGAATTTAAATCAACTGCATCCTGAGTAAGTGTCAAATCATTAGAATGCTTCGATACTTCAGGAATCTGATTATCATCTGCATGTCTTTCTACATCGATTTCCCTATCAGGAACACCAAAAATTAAATCATAATCAAAATCCAAAGAATTCAATATTTGAGACTCATCATTAGTTTCATTAATGATTGGCTTTTGTTCAAAGCACTTTTCGTTCCTTTTGACATAGTGATCATCAAAGGTAGGATTAAAGGTTTCTTCAATCTTCCTTGTTCGCTTGTTCAATACCCTATACACAACATAATTGTACGAATATCCCTTCACCAGCCTTTGACTGAAATTTCGAAAGGTTGTCCTTAAGATTCATGATAAAGCACCTGCAACCAAAAACATGGAAAAATTTGACATTTGGTTTCCTATTGTTAATGATTTCATATGGGGTTATGTTAAAACGGCGATGAATAAAAGATCTATTTTGAGTAAGGCAAGTTGTCGAAACTGCCTCAGCCCAGAGATATTGTGGAAGATTCGCATATGTAAGCATGGTTCTTACCACTTCGCATATTGACCGGTTCCTTCTTTCAACAACACAATTTTGCTGAGGTGTGTAATTATGCGAAATACCACGATCAGCTAAAAATGAATCAAGAACATTATTCTTTAACTCCGAGCCATTATCACTCTTGATCTTACGAACCTTCTTCCTTAAACTCAGTTCGATATGCTTGATGAAATCGATCATTACTTTGAGCTGTTTCTGATTTTATTCGAAGAAAGTACACCCAAGTAAACCGAGAAAAATCATCAACAATGACCAAGATGTACCTCTTCTTGTTTAGAGTTTCAACAGTAAAAGGTCCACAAATGTCAATGTGAAGAAGTTCCAAAGGTTCAATGATCTTCGAATCAATAACAATTGGATGGCCTTGTATATGTTGCTTTCTTTGTTTGCAAGTTGCACATAATGTATCATTATCAAATTTCAAGACAGGTAAACCACGAACAAGATCATTTACCACCAATTTATTCAGATTCTTGAAATTCAAGTGAGAAAGTCTTTGATGCCATAGCCAGCTTATATCAGATGATGCTTTCGAAAGTAAACAGATCGAGGGAACACCAATAATTGGTTTGATGTCAAGGGTAAACATATCGCGTTTCCTCTTTGATTTGAGTAGAACCTCTTTGGTTTCTTTGTTCGAAATCACACTTCCTTCTTCATCGAAGACAACCTGATTACCAGTGCCCACAACAAGTTGCGAAACACTTATCAAGTTGTGTTGAAGACCTTCGACATATGCTACTCTATTCACTATGAACTTCCCATTTGTGACTTTCCCATAACCTTTGAATTGACATTTGTGATTGTTTCCAAATTTCACTACACCAGCATTTTCCAAGCTTCGATAATCCCCCAAGTTTTCCTTCCTTCCAGTGATGTGACGAGAGCAACCACTATCGATGTGCCATTTTTCATCATATTTCTCGTCACATAAAACCTGCAATCAGTGAAAGAATTTAGGTCCCCAAGGTTGTTTGGGACCTTGGTTATTAGAACAGAATGCATGATGAAATGAAGACCCTAAAACCCAATTACGAACTTTGGATTTCAAACTATCGATTAAGTCAATTTCAACAAACGCAGGAATCGAAATGAAATCATCGATAGGTTTAGAATCAACACTGACTTTCCCTTTTTCTTCACTGGTTCATTTGACTTCAACTCTTGGTATCGAAACAGCCTTCCATTGTCGAAATGGAGGATTCGACTCCTTTGATGAAGAACTTCCATTTAACGACTCATTCAAGTAGCTCTCATAATCATGCTTGATTTCTTCTTGAGAGAATTTTCCAGACTGAAAAGTCTTTCCTCTTCCCTCAAGTCAGTGATTTATATTATTCACATCGGATTTTCCTTTGACAAACGAAGCTTTGACTTTTTGCTTCGAATCTGGATTGGGAAATTGAGGTTGAGTAGGTTTGAAAGGTTTATATTTCTTGTCTTTGACTTTCATCTGATTTTGATTTTGAAATTTTGGTATTGCTTGTGATTGATAACAGTTTTGAAAATGTTTCTTATAACCAACATTTGTTTGATTAAAAACATGTTGTGCATTTGAAAACCGTTTTGGATTTCGAAATTGAGGAAAATTCCTTTGATCAACATTTTGAAAACCATCTCGTTGAAATGTATTTTGAGAAAACCTTTTATTTTGAAAATTAGGAACCGTATTCCTTGATTGTTGGCTTTTAACAAAATTATAATTTCTTTGAAAAGAATTTTGTGAAAATCTCACATTTTGTTGATTTGTGTCAAAATTCTTTGATTGAGAATTTTTACCAAAAGTTTCATTTTGTGGTTTTTGAACGTTTGATTTTGGAGGTGATTTGGAGACATTTGTATTGCTTTTTGAAAAATATTTTTGTTTCAGAGCAGGTTTTGGAATGGTTTTGGTTTTAGCAAAAGACTCAGTTTGAGAATTAGTCTGAATGAGTTCAGTGTTTTCTATTGCAGATGATTTTGTTGACAAAACATATTGTTTCTTTCGAAACTCAATATTTTGCCAATAAACCTTCTTTCATGCTTTAGACTTCGAAATTCCATATTCTTTTGAAATCTTTTGAATTTGTTCTTTGAAATTTTGAACATTTTGAGTTGGTTTTTGAGAAACAGGTTTAATAGGTTGTGTGTCAACACTTGACTTTTCAGTTTTAACAACCCAATTTCGTTTTGGTTTTTGTCTTTGAAAAGTGGACAAATTTTTATTAAGATTGTTTTCAACAGTGTTTTGGTTTGAGAAAAACCCTTCTTTCGAAACTTCTTTGTTATCTGCCTCAACAATTTTGTTGATCTCAGGTTTGACTTTATCACCATTTCCTGAGGTAACAAACACTTGATTCGGAAATACCAAGTTATCAGTGCATTTGAAGTTTGGATAAACTACCGAATTCGATTCGATATAATGAGGACCTTTTTCCTTCATTATTTTTTCGAACTTTTCCGATTCTTCATAAACTTGATCAACAACAACCTTTGGAATAATTGTGTTACCAGATTCAACTTCGTCATCATCATCACTGTCAGTCTGACTATCTTCGACAATTACACGGTCATAGTCATGAACTTTCGAAGTCGAGGGTTGATCAATGTAATTCTTAACCATAGATTGATCACATTTTTCTTTTCCTTTGTTTATCGAAGTGACATTAATGACAGATAACTATGAACAATCAACAACTTCCTCCTCCTCAATTTCACTGATATTATCAGAATCATCTTCGATATCAGCAAGATTCGTTTGTGAGTCAGATGTCGAATTCTCAGTTCTTTTCAAGAATTGCATTTGTTCGTTTTTTGTCAAGGTCTTATTCACAATTTCAACAAGATCATTTGCATCTAAACATTCATCAATTTTAACTATACCATATGCATATGAATCATTTGGGACCTTGTTAAACTCAGATATTTTTCTCTCACAGTCATAGGAAGTCGAATCAATTTTCTTCCTTTCGAAAGCTAAAAAGGGCAAAAGCTTCCTATGTTGTTCTTTGCTAATGTCTGATGAATGATGCAAAGCAGTGAATTTGGCATAAAGTCGTTTTTTTATATTACAATAGATATTTCTTTGTGTTAACAAAACTTTGTTATCAGTTCGAAGATTGTCTCTGTCACACATCACATTTGTCAATTGTAAATCTGAACTTTTTATCCTAGACTTCTTGAACTCCAAAATCCTCTGAGTTTCTAGCAATAATGTTTTGGACCTTTCAGCATCAATACTAGCAGAGATAATCAAATTATTTACATATGTAACATCGCTATCAAATGCAGATAAAATTGAATGATAAGAACTAGAAGGAATATTAAAGGATTCGAGAAGAGTACGCACCTTATAATTCATGGGAGATTTTTCTTCACCATTAGTAACGAAGCACTTGCCATTCACTCTCTCTTCACCCTCACTTCCTTCTTCGAACTTAGCAAACATGGCACCATGTGTTGGATTACGCATCTCTTCATCATCAGATCCAGAAGACCAGATCTGATATGTGCCTTCTTCATCACAGCTTCCTTTAGTCACCAAAGACAACCCTTTCATCTTTGCTCTTACCTCTTCAAGCCTCTCCACATAATATGCTTCATATTTTATCCTATTATTCTTCTCATCTCTCTCCTCAACATACCATCACTCGCCATGTGGTTCGCACCATTGCAGTAATGGCAGTCGAACCCAGAGTCACCCTTTAGCTTTTTCTCAATCTTCGCATCCTCAGTCCTAACTTCCTTCTTCTCTAATTTCTTCTCCTATCTCACTCCCTTCACAAACGAACTACCTTTCGAATCACTTGTTTTAGGATTTGAATTGAAAGGCTTCTTGAAAAACTTTTTCACTTTATTATTTGAATAAAATGCTATTACTTCATCATCAGAATTCACAATCAATCCTTCATCTTCGAATCCTTCATTCTCAGCAGACTCAATCTCAACTTCTTTGTTTGTCACCTTAGATATCAAGGCTAGGGGACCACCCAAACTAATTCTTGTTTCCTCAACAATCTCATTTACTTCCCATTCATGAGCCTTCAACTCATTGTAAAGATCACTAAGAGAGAGGTTGTCGAAACATTATTGAGTATTTATCATCAGAGCAACATTGCGCCACTCCTTACGAAGCCCCATAAGAAAAGTTACATTGTACTCCATTGTTGATCTGTTGACTCCATATCTGCTACACTTGAAGATTAACTCATTCAGACGATCGTAATAGAACTTAATTTTCTTACCTTCTTTCTGCTTGAATTCACCTAACTCAAGCAAACATTGCTTAACATAACTCTTTTTGGTTTTTTCGCTTCCTTGATACTTCTCCTTCAGTGTATCCCAAATTTCCTTAGTAGTAGACAACCACAAACATAGTTATACACTACAGGTGGAAGAGCACCTCTCAATTTGCGCAAGCATTTCTTATCATTCCTCTTCTTTCTCTCTGCTTGGTTAGAAACATCTGGACTGGAAGCAACAGTTCCAATATTTTGTAACGAACTCGGAGATCCGATTTCACCATCGATACATTTCCAGAGATCTTCATCAATTCCATTCAGATAGTACTCAGGGATCAACATAGGGATTTTGGTTGAAGAACCAAGAAGATATGAATAAGAATTCATTATGTTCATATTGAAATTCGCCATTGTTATACAGATGAGTTTTGGAAAAAGCTTCAGAAATCAAGATCTAATGGATGAAACTTCCAAAAATCAAACACAGAATACTCGATTTAACAAACTAAAAGCATAATCAGATCA
This sequence comes from Lactuca virosa, assembly GCF_052849685.1. Classification (NCBI taxonomy): domain Eukaryota; kingdom Viridiplantae; phylum Streptophyta; class Magnoliopsida; order Asterales; family Asteraceae; genus Lactuca; species Lactuca virosa. The sequence continues at coordinate 148,205,106 of NC_136429.1, read as the reverse complement.
ATATAGATGATCTGAATAGATTTTTAGAATCAAAAGTGCGGAAAATTTTGAATCTGGAACGAGACTAAGAAACTTTTGATAACTAGATAAAATCAGAGATCAACTATCTGAATCCTGCTCTGATACCAAATGTAGTTGTTATTAATCGAGTGTAAGGAACGAAATCAGAATTTAAGATGAATTATGAACACACAGAGTAAATATGATCTGGTTGGCTCAACTATGCTTTTGAAAGATACAGAGAAAATGTAGAGTATAAGTAGCGAAGACTCAAAAGATTACTCTAACTCTAGTACCTATCCCCTATTTATAGGGATGACAAAAGCATACAAAAAATACATAAGGGATTAAACATTAACGCTTCGACATACAGATACCCTTATGTAAAACATACAAGACATCTTCGATACTAATACTGAACAAAGGACGCTTCAACACCTTACAACTATTTCGACCCCAACACCACTAAAACTCTTTAAAACCATAACTTCAGCTGCAAATATTTTTCCGTTGTCCGTGAACCTCTGATAGCACCAGTGAAATCCGATCCTTGTCATGCGTCATCATGTTTAACACTACGTATTTTATAAACCTGTGAAATCTTTACATTTGAGTTGGGATTCTCATTTATACATACCTTTGTAATACCTCGTTAGTCACCATTAACAAAACTTTTCAAAACCGATCAAGAATGGATCATATTTTTGTTATGTCAATGGCACCCTGATTAAGGAAAATAGAGTAATGTTTATGAGAAATATTATCACCAACTGATTACTAAACCGCACAACCATACAAACATGCTCATACCTTTCAATGCCTAAGTAACTTATTCCCAGAAATAACTTCTCATCAAAACTTGTCACATCTATCATCAGTCATATTAGATATACTTACATCTAGATAATATAGAGCTATAAGATATAAATAAAAGAAATGAGTTGAATGAAAATTTGATTACTAAATCATGAGAATAAAATATAAACGACTATCAAATTGGAAGTGCTTTTTTGTAGGTGTGTATGCCAATGGGTTTTGATCTCATTATCAATTCTTCCTGGAAATTTTGCAGCTATGGCTGACTACATGCAAAAACATCATAGAAATCGATATAAGCGTAAGCAAAATAATACATAAATGGTGGACTATATTAGCCATTCTGGGAGAAAAAAGCAACAGATGCCCCCAATTCAAAAAGATGAAAATGAGATTGGATCACATACCTGTTTTCCATTTTTAAGAGTTGTTCCCATGAAGTACTTCCTTAGCATCTTTGCAATCAGGTACATGAATTACAAAAAACCAAGTTTTTTAAAGTATTTCTTTCTAGTATTAGTCCTTTCAGTAAGTAATAATGTAACGTCCGCGTTTCTCGCTAAGCATTAATTAGATGATGTATAGTTAGGTCAACAGTTGTAACATATATGATATAGTAAAAAGGGAAATTATTTGAGTATTATGTGATTTATGTGTAATTATTTGTAGTATATGTGCTTATGGTAATATAATAAAAGAAGAATAAAATACACGTCCAAAATAGCATAAGAATTAGGCTGAATACCCTTGACGAAGTTGAACTAGTTTCAACAAGGATTTCGGGGATATAAGGAGCGCTTAAATCGGACTTATAACGAAGAAGTTATGGTCTGTTGAAGTTTCGCGATTCGACCTGATTCGACAACGTGCGTCGTAAATAATAATTTTTCGTTAGATTACTTTTTAGCCTTAGTGGTCTAAACAAAAGTTATAGTAGTCGTTAAACCGAGAGTGCACATATAGAGAACGTCCAAGTCTGGATTCATTAGAGGAAGTTATGATTTTTCTGAGATTCAGCGTAGTAGTAGACAACCCAAATATCGAATTTTAGATCAGTTGATTGTTACCCGAAAAAATTAAACAAGAGTCAAAGATCTTTTTAATATTATTTCAACGAAAAAAAGACAGTCGAAAACGGACGTCGAATGACAAAGTTATGCATTTTATACGGGCTTTAACAGTCTAAGCCTGTGTAAAATAATTAAAGTCAAAATTAGCCGACAAGGCTAAATGAAAGTTGTAGATCCCGTCAATAGCTATACGTGGATATAAAGAACGTCACAAATGGATCTTGTATGAAGAAGTTACACAATTTCAAAGTTTGAAATTCGTCGCACGCGTCTGCGCCCCGCGCACGACTATCCAGAAGCCGTCGTGTAGCACCAGCCGGATTCCAACATGTGGCACCACACCTGGGCAAGCACATCGACCCTGTGCACAACACATGGCCCTTGCATCGTGTGCATGGTCGCTGATCAGCCTATAAATAGAGGTCTTGAGTTCATTCTTCTCCACACCTCTCCAAATCAACTCTCTCTCGATTTCTACTCATTTAGTCCAAACTTCTCCTTAATAGTTAGGATAGTTTGGCAAGTTATAAGTCCTTAGGAGCTCGATATCTAGTAGCTATCAACCTGAAGTTCTGCCAGTGTAATTTCCGAACTTTTGTCCAGGGAATCTCTATAAGTTAAATTACACTCGATTTTATTCTAGTGTAATTTATGTTTAAAATTCATAGTCTTTGTTATGAATTTATAAATAAGATTCGTCAGTTGTTCCAATGTCATATTACTGATTGATCTACTTATGGGGATGATGTCTAGGTTGGATTTAGTGAGGTGTTTAAAGTGGGATTTCCAAACAGTATACGCTGTATACCAAACAAACCCTACCTCCGATATGATCCTACCTAGTTGTCCCTTATTAGCTATAGATCAGTAGAATTTGGAATTAATGATAAATCTAGGATATCTTTATTCATATGGAATGTTAGTCTAAGACTTAGTGTTAATTGAACCTAGGCCACGTCAACGGAAAAGCCAAGTGCTAAAGCGAAGCGTTGTCCGAGTTTCGAGTCATCACTTTTGCAAGTGAGTGCATAATTACTTTCATCTTACACATAGATATAAAGTATTTAACATAATTACATGCTATGTGTGCCTATTATCTGTGTTTCCTGATATATATGCTAGATGAACGATTTTTTTATACACGTTTTACTTAATTTTAACTGTATAAGTATTTTATTACTTATAAATACATTGGGTAAAGATGGGTAGATGTAAGATGATATAGATGAGAGATGAAAGATGATATAGATGATGAGAGGCCTTGACTTTAAAGATGATCCAGTCATCTAGCGAAGTATAGATGACGACCACAGACTATTCTAGACAGTCCAGTGGAATGCTAGCAGACTCACAACCTCTTGGTGTTGTTGAACTAAGTATTCACCAGGTGTACTCCATCCCCCCATGGTTGCCTTATTGACATATATTGCTAAGGTATCCCCTAATCATCATTGTCTATCCCAAAGATGATCCTTAGGATAGGTCTCCTGAATTAGATGTTTTAGGGACAGAAAGTGAGGATAACGGGAATAGGTAATCGGGTTAAATGTTTTGATGGAAATATATAATTAAAAGAATTTAATTTGTGGGTTGAAAGCCCTATGTGCTCATCAGGCCCCAAGCCTGACCCACTTAGTTTCTTGTATTACAGGTAGTGGCACGAGATTACATGTGTGATGTTATGATGAGCATATTATGGAAGCTTATAGGCCAGTAGTTTAAATAAACTAGTGTAAGGGCTGTATTATTTTCGTTTATGCTTATGTATTGTATTGATGATGACATCCCAACTTTTTCAATATACATGAAATACATTTCTTCAGAAATGATTTGATAATATTATTATCATGTTTTTGGGAACAAATTCTGCAATGTTACTCTATAAAATGGATACTCTGATTTTAAATAAGCATAAATAAATCGATCTTTTCTGGCAGTGAATTTGGGGATGTCACAGTTGGTATCAGAGCATTAGTTTAAGCGAACTAGGATTATTTGAGGATTTCTAGACTTCAACTTAGAATGCTATGCGATGATCGTGAGGAATGTGTCTAATATATTCTAGGTAGTATACCTGAATAGACACAAGCACTAGTTTATTTAGGGAAGATGCCTAAATTGCTTTATGTGCTAAATAATTTATGTTATAGCTATAAGATGCCTTATATGCTTTAGGATGCTATTAATTGATCGGATCTATGGTCTATTGTCGACCGGATCTGGAAATTTTATGTGTTCATGTTTCTAAACATTTAACTACGATATTAGAACTGGCATGTAATTTTTCGGAGTAATAATAGGAATTATATGTCTAAGACCTTACTTATCTTAATTATCGTCACTATACACTAAACACCTGCTTTGGTGTATAAAACGTCACGGTAAGAACGCGTAGCGGATTAGAATACCCTAATGGAAATCAGCCGCCCGAGCCTCTTGTAGTCGAGCATGCACCAGGAGCGATGCCTGTACAAGAGCAATTCACAATAGCAGGAGTCCAAGCAATGATCCGGGCTATGATGGTTGGACAGAGGGAAGAGATGAGGCAGCTAATCCGTGAGAACGGAAGAGAGCCTACGACACCTGTTGAGCAACCTGAGTTGAATATAGAACAGTCAGAGGAAGGAAATTATAGTAGGACTGTTAGTCGAGTAGAACCCTAAGTGGTTTGAAGAAATAACCATGAGGGAGGAAATGAAGGAAATAATGGACATGGTTGCAAATTCAAGGACTTCATGGGTATGAAGTCGCTAAGTCTTGCTGGAAGCCCCACCCCAGTGGAAGTCATGGATTTGATCTCCGAGATGGAGATGGCATTTGATAGTTGAAATTGTAGCAACAAGCAGAAGACTATCCTTGAGGTTAGACGATTGAAGACCAGGGTATTAAGCTGGTGGAAGTTACTGGCTGCTACCATGCCCAAAGGAGAAGCTAGTAAGATCTATTGGGAAGAATTTCTAGTGCAGCTGAAAATGTAGTACTGTTCTGAGCAGGATCTTCTGGAAATCAACAAAGAGTTCCAGAATTTGAAGAAGGAAAAATAAGCGTCACTGAGTATGCTACAAGTTTTATGGAGAAAGTGAAGCTTGTTCCTTATTTGGTTCCAACAGAACTCTCCAAAGTCAACAAGTTTGCTAATGGATTGCGAGCGGAATATGGTCCAATGGTCATACAAGTAACTACTTTGAAAGTCTCCATATGGGCAGCTAAGAATGTTGAGACCTAGTTAAGAGAGAAGGGTCTGGAGAGAGCCGAGGTAGGAGAGAAGAGAAAATTTGATGGATCTTCAAGATCCAACAAAAAGGCCAGATACTCGAAGTCTGGCTCCAAGAAGTTTGGGGGAGGAGGAGATAAAGCAAAATGGTGCGAGAAGTGTAGGAAGAAACACTCTGGGAAGTGTGGGGAAGAGTTGACCTATTTCGAGTACGGGATGACTAATCACTACGCCAACGAGTGTACATCCAACAAGAAGGTGTGTTACGTATGTAATGAAGAGGGACATATAGAGAGGGACTGCCCGAAGAAGAAAGAGGCCGCAAAACCTAATGTGCCACCAAGGCTGAAGGCAGGAGCATTCCAGATGACCCTGGAAGCAGCAAAGGATGAAGCAAATGTCGCTTCACGTACCTTTCCAGTAAATAATTTTCCTGCCAATATACTATTTGATTCCGGAGCTAATTACTCTTTTATATCGCATAAATTTGGTAGAAGACTAGCATTGCCTATAGATAAACTAGATAGTGCTCTAGTAGTAGAGGTAGCTAGTGGAAAATTCATACCTGTTGTTGACTGCATTAGGAATATCGTCATCGACTTGAATGGGAATAAATTCTATGAGGAATTGTTGCCTACTGAGTTGAATGGCTTCAACATAGTGCTAGGAATGGATTGGATTATTGCGAACGATGCCGACATCAAGTGTAGAAAGAAGATAATAGTGATCAAACCACTTGAAATAGAACCATTTATGGTGTACCGGAAAAAATGTAGAGTAAATTCTGGAATCATCTCCTTGATGAAATCTAGAAAGTGTTTGTCCAAAGGGTGTACTTCATACCTGACATTCGTGATCGAGGCAAAGAAGGAAAATAAGGAGTGCGGAGGATTCTTGTCACACCCCAAACCGGAACGGCGGAAATGTTCGGAAGCGGAGGATGTCATGTACAGTATCACAACAATTGTATAATAGTAATCAAAGCAACAAAAACCATTGTATTAAAAATATAGAGTTTACATTGTATTCGATTCACATATGATTGACTCCAAAAGTAAATAGCAAAACAAAGACTTGAAGCTACTATGCTCCGTCTTCTCGAAACCTATGCGTGTACCTGTCTACTAGTTTCCCGAGAATACAAGTGATTTTGAAAGTGTATCAACATTTAAGTTGGTGAGTTCATAAGCATTTTGTTTTAGAAAATAAGTTCTTTGTTCCTTAAAAATGTTTGCGTGTTCCTCCAGAAAATCCTCTATTTTCTTAATAATTAATGATAAGAAATGTGACCATACCGGTTCCTTCTACAATCACTTAGTGAATACAAGTTATATATAATCCAGATCGAATGGATAGTTGAATGTGTAGATCTGCCCTAAGCCCACAACCAAACAAGGAACAGGAAGTAAGGCGAAAATCACACATTTCACTGCCTATCGGATCTTCATTATATATAACCCTAACGTAATCACTAGGTAATTATAGAGTTAACAATAATGTTCCTTTTAGATGTGATGAGTGTGTTCCTTCAGAAAATCCTATATTTTCTTAGTAAAAATGGAATGTAGTCTTAGGCCTTACGAACAAAATATATATGTTTCTTATGCTTAAAGAATAAAATATGACGCTTTGAAGTTAAATAAGTAAGGTGACCCATATTGGTTCCTACTATGGTTCCTTAGTGTATACTAGTAATATATAAACAAATATCAAATGGACAGTTGATTGTGTGAATATGCCATAAGCCCACAACAAAACAAGGAACAGGAAGAAAGGCGGAAATCACACATTCTACTGCCTATCAGATATTATTTATATATAACTCTGATGTATAAACTAAGAAATCATAGTATCAACAATAATGGTCCTAGCCGAAGAGTAAGTAATCGTATTTGTTTTCAGAAAGTTGAATTGTAAACTGTTTGCTTGTAAAATAATGATGTTTATCCTGGAAAATCCTATATTTTCCATAAAACCGAATTGTAGTCTTAAACGTTCCAAGACCGAAAAGTACAAGTATAATTACCGTACTTAATTTAATGATACTAGCTGAAGACGTGTTTGCACTGTAAACTAGATGTGATGCTAATACCCTCCTATGATCACTTAGTACATACGAGTTATACAAAATAGAGATCGAACAGACAGTCGAATGGGTGATTCTGCCCTAAGCCCACAACCAGACAAGGAAAACAGAAAATAAGGCGGAAATCACACATTCCACTGTCTACCGGACATTAATTTTATATAACCCTGATGTATATACTAAGTAATCACAGAGTTAATACCCCTTTAAGACTATTTGAAAATATATCATTACGTAAATATTTAGTTAATGCTTATTGTGAGAGTTCATCATAACCATACTAATATGACTAATGACATGTACGACGTTCTTAAGGCATCAGAAAGTTTATGACATTTGTCACCCCAGGCCTGCCGACCTAACTATAGCTAACAGTTAAGGTGCGGGATTGTCAGTCCCCGTATAGATCTATACACAAACTCACGCTCTCCCTCCAGGAGACTCTGGTTATAATTCAGGATTTTAACGGGTACCATGTTTGGTACAACGAAGGAAAGGCTCACAATCTTGTATTAACTAATTTACATAAAGTGTGTTGAAGTTTTCTTTTTCTTGTTATGGTATATGTTATCCTTTTATAGTGTTAACAATGTATAAAATAACTATATTTTTATATAATTATTCCTTTGACCCATAAGAGTAAAATAACATGAACGTTTCCCCAAACTATACCTATTATAGTTTAAAAATGCATGTTTCGATGAAATGGTAAAACCTTGGTATTTTTAACAAGTTTGTACGTAAGAGTTTATAAGTTTGGTAATAACGATTTTAGCATTTTTGCGTAAAATATATATAAAGTGCGTGAAAACATAATAAACGATTTATATTTTTGAACACAATATTTCTTGTGTTTTACTTGTATTCCCCTCCCCCTTAAAACATAGAAAACGCTTGAAAAAGTGTGGGGGTATGAACTCACCTTATGTGTGGTCGCGGTTTAGATAACGAGCTAAAACGGTGACTTCGAGCTAGTATACAGGAAGGATATCGTAATCCTAATGGTTTTAAACACATAATAATGTGTGATTAAGATGACAATAATCATAAGATGGTTGTGAAAACACTAAAATTCTATAAGAGACTTACCAAAATACTTAGGAGTAATACAGATTAATAATCTTCTTATGAAGATGTTTGTGAAGGACTTGAGAGAAAAGATGTGTGATATATTGAGAGAAGGTATGGATGATTTCATTCACTGGAATTTGTAAATGAAGAGTGATCTCATTTAAGTTTCTTAAATAGGAAGTAAAATGAGGAGGTGAAGTGAAATTTACGTTGGTAACTGTATCATATCACATTGGGAAATTGAATAAGGATAAGATATGAAGATATTTAAGGGGTTTACTGTCAATTTGCAAGTGTTTGCGGCCAAAAGAAAGAGTTTACTGCCAACCATGACCGAAATCTCACATATATACTCACAAAAGAGAGATTTCGGTCCTAATAGACCTTAAGGATGCGATATCGGTCCAATAAGTTTTGGTTTTCGGCTATGATGGGCTTTAGACATTAAGTTTTCAGTCCTATGTGAGTCCATGAAGTAGTTTCTGTTCAATAGTGTTCCAACATTCTCTAACTCAAAATCCTTAAGTAATATACAATAATATGCATATAGACTTATTACTTGGACTTGTGTTGACTCCTTTAAGTCCTTGATAGCTTGTTGACTTTATTTTCCTTTCAAAAGTTCATTACATCTTAGCTATCACAAGTGTATATACATATGAACTTGTATAAGCATACTCTCTTGGTTTTCAAAGTTCCATTGCATCAAGTTATGTTGTGAATTCACTTATGCTTGGTTAGGGTTTAGACCTTGTTGGTTCCAAAATTTCCCAGTTGTGACATTCCCATGGTGTTCGACTTTCCAGATGTATTTCCTGAAGATCTTATTGGATTGCCCCTGATATACAAGTAGATATTAGGATAGACTTGTTACCAGGAACCATACCTATAGCAAAAGCACCTTACCGATTAGCACCGACGGAGATGAAGGAGTTTATGATACAACTTCAAGAGTTATTGGACAAAGGTTTCATTAGACCTAGTTCATAACCCTGGGGAGATCCAGTGTTATTTGTGAAGAAGAAGGATGAGAGTATGAGGATGTGCATAGATTATAAATAGCTGAACAAGGAAACAATGAAGAACAAGTACCCATTGCCAAGGATTGATGACCTGTTCGATCAAATATAGGGTGCGAGCTATTTCTCGAAGATCGATCTTAGGTCAGGATATCATCAACTAAAAGTGAGAGAGCAGGATGTAGAGAAGACTGCTTTTAGAACGAGATACGGACACTAGAGTTTTTGGTTATGTCATTCGGACTCACCAATGATCCAGTAGCATTTATGGATTTGATGAGCAGGGTTTGTAAACCTTTCCTCATCAAATCCGTAATAGTGTTCATCAATGATATTCTGTATGTTCAAAGAGCCAACAGGAGCATGGCAAGCACTTAAGAGAAGTGTTAGAAGTTCTAAAGAAGGAGAAGCCATACACAAAGTTCTACAAGTGTGATTTTTGGATTCATGAAGTCCAATTCTTGGGTCATGTGGTTAACCAAGAAGGAATAATGGTTGAACCAACAAAGATCGAAGATGTGATGAAGTGGGAACGACCAAAAAGTCCCACCAAGATTCGAAGCTTTCTAGGATTAGCTGGATATTACAGAAGGTTTATCCAAGGCTTTTCTTCGATCTCTTCTCCATTGACAACTTTGACACAAAAAGGAGTTACATATACATGGATTGAGAAGCACGGAGAAGCTTTCAAGGAATTACAGAAGAAGCTGTGTGAAGCACCGATTCTTTCTTTACCTGAAGGAGTGGAAGACTTCGCAGTTTATAGTGATACATCTAGAGTTCGGTTAAGTTGTGTTCTGACCCAATGTGACAACCGTCAATTCAAGTCAAAGTCAACAATGTCAAACCGGTCAAGCTTAACCAATACTTGTATAAGAAAAGATATTTTGTAAGAAAATGTGTGTTGGCACGCCAAGAATTCATGTGTTTCAGATATTCTATGTGAATAGCAATGTAAAACCCTAAAAAGGGAGTTAAACACTTCAAAACACGACTAAGGACCCTCTCGGGGACTTAAAACAATCATAAACAAAGTATAAAGGGGTTCACGAACCTTGCATTACGAGATTATACGATAAAAATGGCTAAGATTAAATCTCTCCCAAATCTCTCCAAGTATGTGAAATCTCTCCAAGTATGTGAAATCTCTCCAAGTATGTGAAATCTCTCCCAAATCTCTCCAAGTATGTGAAATCTCTCCAAGTATATCCCAAATCTCTCCTAAAATCTCTCTCAAACTTTTTATAGTCATCCGGGTCATCCCGACCCTTAACTTGGTCAAAAATCACGAAACGGAAAGATTTCTCGAAAAATAGCCATATAGGACCGAAACCACTATATGAACCGAACCCTCTTAGAGGGAACCTCTTAGAACCGAACTGCCCTCTTAGAGCCGAAGATTCTTAAAGGACCGAAGTCACCTTCGGGTTCGGTCTATTTCGCATAAGAGCCTCCTTAGGACCGAACTGTCAAGAAGCGAACATGCACTTTCGGACCGAGACCTACCCTTCGGACCCGAGCCTCCCTTCGGTCCCTTCCTTCTCTCCTCTCGGTTCCCATCTACTCTCGGTTCTAATGGCTAGGACCAAACCTCCGACCCTGAACTTCGGATATTCACAACTTTTACCCGGTTTTCAATACTTTTAGCGTTTTGAGCCCGTTTTTCGTGATTTTAACGCGAGATTTTCACCCAAACTCATATTTTGACATATAAGAGCCTATATATTAATCTTTTAATCACATCCCAGGGATTTATTAATTACAATCAATATTTTACATTAAAGAAAAGGGCTTAGGATATTTTATGTTACAAGTGGGTCAAGTGTGCCCACTTGCACTTATATGTCAATTTCTCATTGGTCCATCCTTATCCACATCACACATATCAAGGTAAACATCCATTCACCCTAGCCACTTCCTCCAACAATCCTTCATATAAAGAAATCCATGGGGATTTCCTTGATCATTTTCTTCTCCATCAAACACTTATACACTTCTTAAACCATCAAGAGGGCCTCTTTTCTCTCAACTTTCAGCCACACCTTTGTTGTGTTCTTGAGTCATCTATTCACTTATTGGTAAGTATTTACTTCTAACTCAAGTGCTATTACATGTTTTCATAACACTCTTGGATCATCTACACACATATTAACACGAAATCGTTCTTAGGATCATCCAAAAACTTCGTGTGTTCATCAAGTGATCGAGACTTGAAACTCATCATCTTCAACCTTCCATCCTTTAAGAATCACATAAGGTGAGTTCATACCCCTACATTTTCCAGTTTTCTTTAGTTTTCAGGGGGGGAATACAAGTTAACACACCAAAACATATTTAAAACTTAACTTGACAGCTTACAACAGAAAAGTTGTGGGATGTTCACGAACTGTTTTACCCAAATTAAACTTAATATATTTCAAAACTGTTTAATATGCAAATAGTTCAGGTTCATACCTTTAAAATGAATACTTGCAAATCTCCATACGATTTTTCTACGATTTATGGTGATTTGTACGAAACTGCCTATCATTTCAGAAACGAATTCGGACCAGTCTGTGAATATGAACACTGTCACATAAGTTAGAGACTTCTAAAAATCATAATAAAAATTATGAATAAACTAGGCACATTTTCTAAACTCTTAGAGTTTACGGATTTAGTTTTTGACTTCGTATGATTTTTCTATGATGTTTTCAAAACAGTGCAGCAAGGGTAAAAACTAGTTACATAGCTTACCATATTAACAACACTTTGTAGTATGTTGAGCAAAGTGCATAACAATAAGTCTCTAAATGTTTGGATGCATTCTTATTAGTTTACCATCATAAGCAGAAATTAGTCATTCATGTTAAGGTTTTTCCTCCATTCATTTCGAACACATATAATAAACTACATTAAGTATAGTTTATGAATTTTCGATAAAAGCATACTACATGGAAAAAGTTTTACTCTCAAAACAAATGGGTTTTTAATATACTACATGACAAACTATAATAGTGATAGTTTATGGATTTCATATCACTAATTTATTTTCATCAAATGTGATTTCACTTCCACCACGGAAGAGGTTTTATACTAAAACGATATGTAAACTAGTTAACGTAAATTGTGAGACATTCTCCTTTGGGGTACTCTTAAGTACCACATAAAAGTCCTGTAGTTATAATCAGAATCTCTTGTAGGGTGAGCATGATAGTTGTGTATAGATCTATATTGGGTCTGACAAACCCGCACCTGAGCTGCTTGCAACAGCTAGACCGGCAGGTCTGAGGTGACAAGTGTCATATCATTCTGACGCCTAAAGAACGTCTAGTACGAGGTCCTCGAGTTATAGTATGGTTATAACAACTCACATAGGGAGTTAACAATCTTTCAAGTTTATAGGGAAAATTCTACTTTGAAAAGGGGTTTTATCTATTTAAAACTACTTGAACATTAATAGTACAAAACACACACTCCTATTCTCGGTCTTGGGATTTAAGGCTACATAACATTTATAAGGAAAATAAGGGATTTTATTGAAGTATACATGACAAAGTACCAGATTTATTACTAAATGGCTTTCATGATATTAAAACTACGTTTCATCTAGAATTGTTAGACTTCAGCTATAATTTGCTAAGTGTGCATGTTAGAGTTATATATGAATTTAGTCGCAATCGACCTAGAATTGGTGGGCGTGCCTTACTTCCTGTTCTTTGTTTGGTTGTGGACCTAGCGCAGACCCATTATATTCGACAGTTTATTTCAGTTAAATTTTATATAACTTATATTCACTGGGTGATTATAGAAGGAATCTACAGGTCTTTCTAGGGTACATTATTGCATAACATAGGAGAGTTCATTTCGCGTTAAATAAAGAAAATATTGAATTTTCTGGAATCATACTCTATCGCTTTTTACAAGGAAAACGACTTCTTTCTCAAATAAACTCTTATGAACTCACCAACTTAATTGTTGACACTTTTTCAAACTACTTGTATTCTCAGGAATTCAGTGAAACAGGAAATCAACCGCTTTTGAGGATGGGACGTTAAATCGTCAAACATTTCATTTTGTCATCATAGTGTAATTGATTTGAAATATGTAAACACATACTATGGTGTAACTTTTTCGATTATATCCATGATGGTTGTAGTTACTTTGAGCACTATTATACTCGTTGTTGTGATACTATACATGAAGTCCTCCACCCCCGGACGTTTCCGCCATCCTTGGTTTGGGGGTGTGACAGATTGGTATCAGAGCATTGTTTATAGTGAACTAAGTATATCGAACCACATAAGATATACAAACTATAAATGCATTGGGACTAAAGTCTCTGATTAAACATTTTCAAATAACTATACTTTTAGAAATAAATAGTTTCTTGTTAAAAGTATGAGTGCATGCATACTAGTATAGTATCATATCTAGGACAATACAAAAGTTAAAAATAGAGGAGTTGTGCAATGTGAATATGCTCTGGGATATACAATCAAGTCTGGGAGGAATATAGCCTGATCAACTATATTCGTCCGAGAAGTGACTAGTATGTGCCGGGGGATAGTCGTAGTGGACAACATTTCTATCAACTTACCAACACCCATACCAGAAAACCGTTAAGAACCAAGCATAACATTTAAAATACTGTAGGAGTATTTTGTGGTACTATAACTTATGTGAAAACTAAACAGATTCTTGCTAGTAGGTCTACAATCACTAAGTGAATACGCTGAAGTTATATATAACTAGGATATCATAGACTTAGAATCTGTGATCATTGCTATACTTCCTGTCCATTGTTTGATTGGGGTTTTGGAATATGATCATTTATTCGAAGGTCTATTATATTTTTCGTTATATGTAACTGGTATGCACCGTGTCATTATAGAAGTAATTAAGGAGGATCAAACCCCTATAAGTATTTCTAGGAATATGATTATTATATGCCTCTTACCTCACCCCTATTCTCGCACGGACATCATGGCAAGATTTTACTTACCAAGAGACCCCTACTTTCCGAACCCGGAGAGTTAGTGGGTGATTAGGAAAAGAGTCGGAAGTGGAGCTAGAGGTCGACAACTCTCCTTACATAGCCAGGGCTCTCGCGAACCGTTTCGACTACGTCGAACTTGTGCCCGTTGGACAACATTGATCGAGGGGTGGAGTCGCCATCAGCAATATCAATCGCCATTGGAGACCAAAGAGGTTGCGATGACCTCAACCATGGGGGACCGGTTAACAGAGCCCGCCCAGTGATGACCCAGCAGATCACGAACATCGAATTAGGGAACTGCGTGCTGCTACAGCCGCTACCATCTCACAAACTCAAGGCTTAGAAAGGGACTACTATTTCAGAGACCAACTCATTAAGGACCTTGTCGCCACTCGGGCGAAGGCAAGAAAGCGTTAGGATAGGCACTCGACTCTCGAAGAGAGAGTGGTCGCAGCCGAGCATAGGTTGGCAGAACTACAAGACACATCAGTTTTGTTTCAAGCACCACCGGGGACGTATTGTCGTGAGCAGAGTTCATTTTACTCACAAGACCTTGTAGATTTGGTCTATGAGTATGCGTTGGTGCTACTCCCCTCCATGTGTAGTCCCGAATCTACAAGTTAGTGATTACACTAGTCAAGAGATTTAATTGCGGTCCAAACTTTTCCTTGCAATAATGTGGTGTAGACCTACATCAGGCACATATTTTTTTTTCAAAAACTAAATATACTAAAATCATACAAATAAAAGGGGCATGCGTATTATTTCATTGGGAGCAATACTACTAAGAATTCATAAGTTTATCATATATAGACTCTCGTTATGAATTGTTTTCAGAACACCATAAAAATTGGAACACGATACACTCAGAACTAAGATAAAATAACTCCCGACGTATAATCCCTTATTCAATACTCATTATCATCTCACCTTTTTAAACCTCATGGTTGAAAGGAGCCTTTCCGTAGACCTATAGGGTGCGGTCATACCAGCACTAATGCACCAGATGCCATCAAAACTCCCCAGCTAAGTGTTTTTGGACAAACATAATCCTAAGATGGGTAAAACTTAACGCCCATACGAAACCTACTTCTACCCATTACCATAACTCCGTCTCCGGAACGTTAGCAGAAACATCAAGAATAGTTCAGTAAAGTGCGAAATTTATATATGTGTATATAAATGATAAGGGTATAACTAGAATCATCCCCACTCACGAAATCGTTTCTTCCCATTCAACAGAGTTATGTCTTCACAAGGAGGTAACCAGCCAACAAGCAAGGCAGCAATCCTACAGATAGACTCTGCTACTTTTCAAGCTGCTGTCACGGCAGCCGTGACAGCCGTCATGGCGCAACTCAATGCTAACAACGCCCACAGAGGTGAAGGCGGTGTTGGCAATTCTAACCGCAGTAACAGTCAAGAACACCAGCGGGTGTCTACCCACGAAGACGCCTCAGACCATAAACCTAAGAACAAGAAACGAAAATTTTGGGACAAAAAGAAGCGCAACCTATCTCAAAAACGCGCTAAAAGACAACAATCCGTGGCTGCCCCTGTAATTACAACATCAGTCCCGACTCATGCCTCGACACTAGCCACAACGTCTGTCACTCAAGCACCGGTCATACAATATATGGGAACACTTCCGAAGTGTATCAAGTGTAGCTACCATCACAATGGGGTTTGCCAGGTGCCGCACTGTAAAAACTGCAACAAGAACAGACATACTGCCCGCTTCTGCAGGAAACAGACCCAACACATCGCTTCAATCAGGTGTACCAGCGTAAGTCCAGTATGCCACCTATGCGGTGAAATGGGACACTTCAAGAGAGACTGTCCAACTGAGAGGAATGACGGGGGAACAAGAGGAGTGTGGCAAACAAGCTAGCAGGAGCAACAAGGAACCTTATTAGGACTTTTGTAATGATTCCAACAACAAAAACGTTTAAGTACCATATGTTTGTAATGAATTTGGTATGTTTGCTAAAATTACCGTATATCAAAAAGTAGTTAAAATACTCTCTCGTTCAATCAAATCAAATACACTTATATATGACCTTAGGATCATTACCAGTGAGCTGGGATAACTTGGTACATACATCATGGTTAATCATAATCAAAATACTACAGACTTAAAGCGAATAATTCCGTCTTGCCCCCCTATTCCATGTTTAGTAGTGGGATTAGGGTATAGCCACTCACTCGACAGGTTCGTCAATACCAATTTACATACGACTTGAATATAACGATCGATCATAGAGTGATCGGTCGGGGATCATGATATAAGGAATCACTACTAGTATTCATAACACACTTACTACCAGTGTTGGCTGTTGTGGTATGAATCATTTGCAGTAACAATAACATCGATCAAAATGGAACACACTAACAAGAATCACATGATACTCTATCTCCCTAACGAATAATCCGTACGAATACAACTTAACACATGTATTACTAAAAAGATCTGTTGTCGTCATTCGATGTCGATTGGTATAGTCCTCACTTTCCCGATTAAACGGCTACGAAAAGACCCTTCACCTAACCTCGAAACCCTCGTCTCTTATAAACGCAAATCCGACACGGACCTCCGGATCATCTCTCGCTGCGAAACCCCAAAACACACACCAGAGGAGTATTATACCTTCCGAAACCTTTCCACAAGTATTTCCAGAAAACCCTTCGAGAATATCACACGTATAACAGGACAAGATCAAGCACATAAGCTGGGGACGAATACGGTTAGTCTATCACTACTAAGTGTATACGCGAGGATAATATATAATTAAGATTCTATGGACATTGGATGTGTGTTTCCGCCCTATTTCATGTTCCTTGTCTGGTTGTGGACTTGGGGCAGAGTCACCCATCCAACTGTCTTACCAATCGTAATACGACCTATATACGCAAGTTAATGATAGATGGACCAGGTACGAGTCCTACCATGAACTTCGGGACAAGGCTACCCAGGAGTGCGAGTGAACGTTCTACCATCCGAATAAGTCTAGTCTCGTAAACCGAACCCATACGCTCCCTACCGATCTAATCAAACGAGAAACACTAAAGCAGGCCCTATGCAGCGCTCCGAGGGGAAGTTATTAGTTATGACTTAGTATAAATTCGAGAAAGGCTGAAAGCATCTCGAAACCGAGGAAGGAACTACACAGATAAGCGACGCAAACCCTCAGAATTGCGGGTTGGTGACCGAGTTCTACTGAAGGCCTCACCATTGAGAAGAATGATATGTTTCGGTAAACATGGGAAACTAAATTCAAGGTACATCGGACTATTCGAAATCCTCGCTAGGATTGGCCCGGTAATATACAAACTCCGACTGCCCCAAGAACCTAATAATGTACATCCAACCATCCACGCGTCAAACTTAAAGAAATGTATGTCCGACGAGACTCTTGTGATACCTCCCGACGAAATCAAAGACGCATCCCTGCTGTGAAGGTCTGTTGGATCGTAAAACAAGGACCCAAGTTCACCTGGGAACGCGAAGACCAAGTGAAGCAAAATACCCACATCTATTCCCCAACCCTTGATGTCCTACTCAAAATGCAAATTTCGAGACGAAATTCCTTCTAACGGGGGGATAATGTGACAACCGTCAATTCAAGTCAAAGTCAACAATGTCAAAGCGGTCAAGCTTAACCAATACTTGTATAAGAAAAGATATTTTGTAAAAAAATGTGTGTTGGCACGCCAAGAATTCAAGTGTTTCAGATATTCTATGTGAATAGCAATGTAAACCCCTAAAAAGGGAGTAAACACTTCAAAACACGACTAAGGACCCTCTCGGGGACTTAAAACAATCATAAACGAAGTATAAACGGGTTCACGAACCTTGCATTACGAGATTATACGATAAAAATGGCTAAGATTAAATCTCTCCCAAATCTCTCCAAGTATGTGAAATCTCTCCAAGTATGTGAAATCTCTCCAAGTATGTGAAATCTCTCCCAAATCTCTCCAAGTATGTGAAATCTCTCCAAGTATGTGAAATCTCTCCCAAATCTCTCCAAGTATGTGAAATCTCTCCAAGTATATCCCAAATCTCTCCTAAAATCTCTCTCAAACTTTTTATAGTCATCCGGGTCATCCCGACCCTTAACTTGGTCAAAAATCACGAAACGGAAAGATTTCTCGAAAAATAGCCATATAGGACCGAAACCACTATATGAACCGAACCCTCTTAGAGGGAACCTCTTAGAATCGAACTGCCCTCTTAGAGCCGAAGATTCTTAAAGGACCGAAGTCACCTTCGGGTTCGGTCTATTTCGCATAAGAGCCTCCTTAGGACCGAACTGTCAAGAAGCGAACATGCACTTTCGGACCGAGACCTACCCTTCGGACCCGAGCCTCCCTTCGGTCCCTTCCTTCTCTCATCTCGGTTCCCATCTACTCTCGGTTCTAATGGCTAGGACCAAACCTCCGACCCTGAACTTCGGATATTCGCAACTTTTACCCGGTTTTCAATACTTTTAGCGTTTTGAGCCCGTTTTTCGTGATTTTAACGCGAGATTTTCACCCAAACTCATATTTTGACATATAAGAGCCTATATATTAATCTTTTAATCACATCCCAGGGATTTATTAATTACAATCAATATTTTACATTAAAGAAAAGGGCTTAGGATATTTTATGTTACAAGTGGGTCAAGTGTGCCCACTTGCACTTATATGTCAATTTCTCATTGGTCCATCCTTATCCACATCACACATATCAAGGTAAACATCCATTCACCCTAGCCACTTCCTCCAACAATCCTTCATATAAAGAAATCCATGGGGATTTCCTTGATCATTTTCTTCTCCATCAAATACTTATACACTTCTTAAACCATCAAGAGGGCCTCTTTTCTCTCAACTTACAGCCACACCTTTGATGTGTTCTTGAGTCATCTATTCACTTATTGGTAAGTATTTACTTCTAACTCAAGTGCTATTACATGTTTTCATAACACTCTTGGATCATCTACACACATATTAACACGAAATCGTTCTTAGGATCATCCAAAAACTTCGTGTGTTCATCAAGTGATCGAGACTTGAAACTCATCATCTTCAACCTTCCATCCTTTAAGAATCACATAAGGTGAGTTCATACCCCTACATTTTCCAGTTTTCTTTAGTTTTCAGGGGGGGAATACAAGTTAACACACCAAAACATATTTAAAACTTAACTTGACAGCTTACAACAGAAAAGTTGTGGGATGTTCACGAACTGTTTTACCCAAATTAAACTTAATATATTTCAAAACTGTTTAATATGCAAATAGTTCAGGTTCATACCTTTAAAATGAATACTTGCAAATCTCCATACGATTTTTCTACGATTTATGGTGATTTGTACGAAACTGCCTATCATTTCAGAAACGAATTCGGACCAGTCTGTGAATATGAACACTGTCACATAAGTTAGAGACTTCTAAAAATCATAATAAAAATTATGAATAAACTAGGCACATTTTCTAAACTCTTAGAGTTTACGGATTTAGTTTTTGACTTCGTATGATTTTTCTATGATGTTTTCAAAACAGTGCAACAAGGGTAAAAACGAGTTACATAGCTTACCATATTAACAACACTTTGTAGTATGTTGAGCAAAGTGCATAACAATAAGTCTCTAAATGTTTGGATGCATTCTTATTAGTTTACCATCATAAGCAGAAATTAGTCATTCATGTTAAGGTTTTTCCTCCATTCATTTCGAACACATATAATAAACTACATTAAGTATAGTTTATGAATTTTCGATAAAAGCATACTACATGGAAAAAGTTTTACTCTCAAAACAAATGGGTTTTTCATATACTACATGACAAACTATAATAGTGATAGTTTATGGATTTCATATCACTAATTTATTTTCATCAAAGGTGATTTCACTTCCACCACGGAAGAGGTTTTATACTAAAACGATATGTAAACTAGTTAACGTAAAGTGTGAGACATTCTCCTTCGGAGTACTCTTAAGTACCACATAAAAGTCCTGTAGTTATAATCAGAATCTCTTGTAGGGAGAGCTTGATAGTTGTGTATAGATCTATATTGGGTCTGACAAACCCGCACCTGAGCTGCTTGCAACAGCTAGACCGGCAGGTCTGAGGTGACAAATGTGATATCATTCCGATGCCTGAAGAACGTCGAGTACGAGGTCCTCGAGTTATAGTATGGTTATAACAACTCACATAAGGAGTTAACAATCTTTCAAGTTTATAGGGAAAGTTCTATTTTGAAAAGGGGTTTTATCTATTTAAAACTACTTGAACATTAATACTACAAAACACACACTCCTATTCTCGGTCTTGGGATTTAAGGCTACATAACTTTTATAAGGAAAATAAGGGATTTTCTTGAAGTATACATGACAAAGTACCAGATTTATTACTAAATGGCTTTCATGATATTAAAACTACGTTTCATCTAGATTTATTAGACTTCAGCTATAATTTGCTAAGTGTGCATGTTAGAGTTATATATGAATTTAGTCGCAATCGACCTAGAATTGGTGGGCCCGCCTTACTTCCTGTTCCTTGTTTGGTTGTGGACCTAGGGCAGACCCATTATATTCGACAGTTTATTTAACTTAAATTTTTTATAACTTATATACACTGGGTGATTATAGAAGGAATCTATAGGTCTTTCTAGGGTACATTATTGCATAACATAGGAGAGTTCATTTCGCGTTAAATAAAGAAAATATTGAATTTTCTGGAATCATACTCTATCGCTTTTTACAAGGAAAACGGCTTCTTTCTCAAACCAACTTAATTGTTGACACTTTTTCAAACTACTTGTATTCTCAGGAATTCAGTGAAACAGGAAATCAACCGCTTTTGAGGATGGGACGTTAAATCGTCAAACATTTCATTTTGTCATCATAGTGTAATTGATTTGAAATATGTAAACACATACTATGGTGTAACTTTATCGATTATGTCCATGATGGTTGTATTTACTTTGAGCACTATTATACTCGTTGTTGTGATACTATACATGAAGTCCTCCACCCCCAGACGTTTCCGCCATCCTTGGTTTGGGGGTGTGACACCCAACGAGATAAATTAATCGCCTATGCATCTCGACAACTGAAAGAGAATGAGAAGAACTACCCCACTCATGATCTGGAGTTGGAAGCGGTAGTATTTGCATTAAAGATGTGAAGGCAGTATCTTTATGGCACAATGTCTAAGCTTTACACTGATAATAAGAGTCTCTAGTATCTCTTTGGTCAAAAGGAGTTGAATATGAGACAATGACTCTGGATAGAGTTACTCAAGGACTATGACTGCGAGATACTTTACCACCCTGGTAAAGCCAATGTCGTAGCAGATGCTTTGAGTAGAAAGATAAACCTGGAGAGGAAAAGACCAAGAGCGTTGAGGATTGAAATTGTCTCATTGATCGTCGAAAGCGTTAAGAAAGCTCGGGAGGAAGCTTTGGAATGAGATAACTGAAAGGAAGAGCATTTAGGTAAAACGTTGGAATTCGGTACAAGCAGTCAAGGATTGAAGGTATTCCAAAACTGGATTTGGGTGCCTAAGATGGGAGGAATGATGGATCTTCTGATGGAAGAAGTCACAAAACCATGTACTCGATTCATCCAGGCAACACCAAGATGTATAGTGATTTAAAACCTTATTATTGGTGGTCGAAGATGAAGCTCAATATTGCAAAGTATGTGGCTAAGTGGGTGACCTGCGCAAGAGTTAAGGTGAAACATCAAAAACCGTATCAGAGTTTCGAGCCTTTACCGGTACCCATGGGTAAATGGGAAGACGTCACCATGGATTTTGTGACTAAACTACCTAGGACAATGAGTGGTCACAAAATGATTTGGGTAATCGTGGATCGATTGACAAATACTGCAGACTTCATAGCGGCCAATGAGAGATTATCTATTGATAAGTTTGGAGATGTCTATGTGAAGGAGATAGTAAGAGTTCACGGTGTTCCTTTAACGATTGTATCAGATTGTGACAGTCGTTTCACTTCAAGGTTTTGGAAAAGCCTACAAGAAGAAATAGGTATGAAGTTGTGTTTGAGTACAACCTACCATCCATAGACTGATGGTCAAAGTGAAAGGACAATTCAAACACTGGAGGATATGTTAAGAGCATGTACCCTAGAATTCCAAGGTAACTGGGATGAACATCTACCCTTAGTAGAGTTTTCCTATAACAGTAGTTACCATTCAAGCATTAAGATGGAACCTTATAAAGCCTTGTACGGATAGCTATGTCGTACACCGTCTTTTTGGCTTGAAGCTGGAGAAAAGCAGTTTATGGGTCTGGAGATATTCCATGAGACTGCTGAAAAGTTAAAAGTGATTAGAGAGAGGATGTTAGCAGCTCAAGATCGTCAAAAGAGCTATGCTGACAAGAAGTGACGACCAATGACCTTCAAAGTTGGAGATTTGGTGTTGCTTAAAGTCTCGCCATGGAAGGGACTTATCAAATTTGGAAATAGAAGAAAGCTAAGTCTAAGATTTATTGGACCATTCAAGGTTCTTCAGAGAATTGGGAACCAAGTTTACAAGCTTGAGTACCCAGAAGAACTGGATGGTATTCATAACACTTTCCACGTGTCTTATTTTAGGAAGTTTGTGGGAGAAGTCCCTGATATAATTCCACTTTCAGAGATGTGGATTGATGAGGATAAGAGGTTAATCAAAGAGCCCGAAGCGATTGTTGACCGTAAGACGAAGAAGTTACGACGTAAGATGGTTGAATTAGTGCTTGTGCGATGGAAACATTTGAATGGGCCGAACCTCACCTTGGAAATAGAAAGCGATATGAAGAATCGCTATCCACAACTGTTTGTTGATCCATGATTTCAAGGATGGAATCATCCCAAGGGGGAGAGAATTATAACGCTCGCGTTTCTCGCTAGGCATTAATTAGACGATGTATAGTTAGGGTCAACAATTGTAACTCATCTGATATAGTAAAAAAGGAAATAATTTGAATATTATGTGATTTATGTGTAATTATTTGTAGTATATGTGCTTATGGAAATATAATAAAAGAAGTATAAACTACGCGTCCAAAATAGCATAAGAATTAGGCCGCTTACCCTTGACAAAAGTTGAAGTAGTTGCGACAAGGATTCTGGGGATATAAGGAGCGCTTTAATCAAACTTATAACAAAGAAGTTATGGTTTGTTGATGTTTCACGATACGACCCGATTCAACAACACGCGTCGTAAATAGTAAATTTTCGTTAAATTACTTTTTAGCCTTAGTGGTCTAAACAAAAGTTGTAGTAGTTGTTAAACCGAGAGTTCACATATAGAGAACGTCCAAATCTGGCTTCATTAGAGGAAGTTATGATTTTTCTAAGATTCAGCGTAGCAGTAGACAACCCAAATATCGAATTTTAGATCGGTTGATTGTTAGCCAAAACAATATAAACGAGAGTTGAAGATCTCATTAATAGCATTCAAATGATAAAAAGACAGTCGAAAACGGACGTCGGATGACTAAGTTATGCATTTTATATGAGCTTTAATAGCCTAAGCCTGTGTAAAATAAATAAAGTCAAAATAGCCGATGGAGTCTAAATTAAAGTTGTAGATCCTATCGATAGCTATGCGTGGATATAAAGAACGTCAAATACAAAGCTCATATGAAGAAGTTACGTAATTTTAAAGTTTGAAATTCATCGCACGCTTCTGCACCCCGCGCACGACCTTCTAGAAGCCGCCACGTAACACCAACCAGATTCCGACACATGACACCACACCCGGGCAAGCACATCGACCTTGTGTGTGGCATGCATGGCCCTTGCACAACGCGCATGGTTGCTGATCAACCTATAAATAAAGGTCTTGAGTTCATTCTTCTCCACACCTCTCCAAATCAACTCACTCTCGATTTCTAGTCTTTTGGTCTGAATTTCTCCCTAGTAGTTAGGATATTTTGGCAAGTTAGAAGTCCTTAGGAGGTCGATATCTAGTAGCTATCAGCCTGAAGTTCTGCCAATGTAATTTCCATACTTTTGTCCAGGGAATCTCTGTAAGTTAAATTACACTCTATTTTATTCTAGTGTAATTTATGTTTAAAATTCATAGTCGTTGTTATGAATTTATAAATAAGATTTTTCAGTAGTTCCAATGTCGTATTACTTATTGATCTACTTACGGGGATGATGCCTAGGAAAGATTTAGTGAGGTGTTTAATGTGGGATTTTTAAACAGTATACTCTGTATACCAAACAGACCCTACCTCCGATATGATCATACCTGGTTGTCCCTTATCAGATATAGATCAGTAGACTTTGGAATTAATGATAAGTCTAGGCTATCTTTATTCATAAGGAATGTTAGCCTAAGACTTAGTGTTAATTGAACCTAGGTCACGTCAAAGGAAAAACCAAGTGCTAATGGGAAGCATTGTCCAAGTTTCGAGTCATCACTTTAGCAAGTGAGTGTATAGTTACTTTCATCTTACACATAGATATAAAGTATTTAAGTTAATTACATGCTATGTGCCTATTATCTATATTTCCTGATATATATATATATATATATATATATATATATATATATATATATATATATATATATATATATATGTATATATATATATATATATATATATATATATATATATATATATATGCTAGATGAACGATTTTTTTAATACACGTTTTACTTGTTTTAAATTGTATAAGTATTTTATTACATATAAATACATTGGGTAAAGATGGGTAGATGTAAGATGATATAGATGAAAGATGAAAGATGATGCAGATGATGAGAGGCCTTGAGTTTAAAGATGATCCAGTCGTCTAGCGGAGTATAGATGACGACCACAGACTATTCTAGACAGTCCGGTGGAATGCTAGCAGGCTCACAACATGTAGATGTTGTTGAACTAAGTGTTCACTAGGTGTACTCCATCCCCTATGGTTGCCTTATTAACATATATTGCTAAGGTATCCCCTAAGCAACATTGTCTATCCCGAAGATGATCCTTAGGATAGGTCCCCTGAATTAGATATTTTACGAACCAAAAGTGAGGATAACGGGAATGGGTAATTTGGTTAAATGTTTTGATGGAAATATATGATTAAAAGAATTTAAATTATGTGTTGAAAACCCTATGAGCTCGCCATGACCCAAGCCTGACCCACTCAGTTTCTTGTATTACAGGTAGTGGCATGAGAGCACAAGTGTGATGCTATGATGAGCAATTTATGGAATCTTATAGGCCAGTAGTTTAGATAAACTAGTGTAAGGCCTATATTATTTTCGTTTATGCTTATGTATTGTATTGACGATGACATCCCAACGTTTTTAGTATAAATGAAATACATTTCTTCGGAAATTCTTTGATAATATTATTATCATGTTTTTGGGAACAAATTCTGCGATATTACTCTTTAAAAAGGATACTCTGATTTTAAATAAGAATAAATAAATTGGTCTTTTCCTGGCTGTGAATTTGGGGATGTCACAAATAAGCAAAATATCAATATATAAAGCAGCCAAAGTTACATGTCCTGGACCAAATAACATGTGGAAGTAAGTCCTTCATCATCAATTGAATATTCTTTGTCACATAGGCCAGCTTGAATTTTCCTACAGTTAATAGAAACCAAACTATATTTCAGTTTCTTGATTTCATAAAAGAGGTTAAAAAGATAACATTAAATACTAAGTGAGCACTAAATTAAGATTCCTCTGAAATATGAATAATGGATTTGAATAAAAATTCAAAAACCTGGTTCAAGCATTTTATCGAGCTATTGGCGTGCAACATGAAACTTACTTTTAAACCACATAACCGTCTGGGCGGGTATAATTGAATTGTATTCTTGGGGTACGATGGAGGTGACTCATGTACCTCGAACAGACGTCCATATTCCTTGCACAATAATAATTGAGTGTTAAATTTTTTACTAATTTGTACATCTTGAGAATGGTTGTATGTTGCACTTAATCAATAAGAAAATATGTTTTAGATGTCACTTTATAAAATCTGGTAGAGAAATTTAAATCAATCTATAAAGAGTTAAAAAAACGTACCTTCAAACATCACCTTATCTGAAGTAACTCTACAAACATGAATGGGTATTGATGAAGCAATCGATGGCAGAATAAAAGAAGATTAGTCACTTTCAAACTTCATACCTTGTAAATATCTTGGCCAAAATAAATGGAAGCAAATCGATTTTAAGAAGTGGAAGAGAGAAGCAGCTGACAAGGCTAGCAGGATGATTGATTTTCTTTCTTCTATATTATAATCCTTCATGATTTATTTAATGTTTAATACGTTGGTCTTTCATTTCTTACAGGTAACACGACCATCTACCATACCAAAGGATGGTGAGAAAAAACTACACCTAAATTACCAGCTAAGTGCAAATTTGTCAGTTCTGCTTCGATGCTAAAACAAGCAATGCCCAAGAAGATTCAAAAGAATTTACAGTTGTGATTATTAAATGTTATATAAATCTTTTTGATATGTTACTTTAGGATTTTATTTAATTTGTACGAAATTACAATTTTACTTTTTAATTAATTAGTTATGTAAATTATTCCAATTTTGTTGGGTTTGTGTTTTTCCTTTTGATTTGTTTTATATAAATAAATAAATATATAATTAATTAATTAAATAAACACACACACACACACACACACACACACACACATATATATATATATATATATATATATATATATATATATATAATCATATTTATGACACAAATAATGGATATTTTTAGAGTGACTACATATACCAAACGCCACACAATCGTTGTGTCACCAAATATACAAAAGACAACACATTTACTTGACCTTAAAAACAGTATAGTCGCTCTTTTTAACACCTTAGGCCACTCATTTCTTAATTGTAAGTGACGAAATCCCTCAAAAAAATCAATGGTTGTGTCGCCAAATATACAAAAAGCTACACAAATATCATATTTATGTGGCCATTGGATGGACTATATATATATATATATATATATATATATATATATATATAACCATTATTGTCACACAAATTGTAACATCTTGATGTCAAGGTAACTCTATTTCCAGTCCTTTAATTTAATTATATTGCATTTGGCCTCAAAGTTCAAGAATTTATATACATAAGGGCCTTAATGGCATTTTGGTAATTATGGCTTCAAATTACGCCATGCGTACATGGTGTATGCTAAGTGTACTAGGGCGCACCCTAGTACGCTGGGCGTATATCTTGGTACGTTAGGCGTACTTCCTAAAAGTGGAAACCCTAATTTTTAGGGTTTGGCAAGTATTTAAACATCCTTAAGTCTCATTCCTTCCGTACTTTTCCGCCTCCATTAGCAGAAGTTGAGTTTCCTTGCAACCCTAGCCTCTTTTGAGTCCTTGGAAGGTTGAGTGTGAGTTTGTGAGTGCTCCATAAGAAGAAGAAGGTGGTGATAAAGCTTGGAAGCTTGAAGCAAGTTTTGGATCTGGAACTTTTGCACCTTTCTCCATCATCTACAGGTATAAAGTTCATACATTGATGAGTTGTTTGCTAGATCTCATTTTTGGGTGTTTTTATGTTACTTTTTAGTCCCAAAAGTCTCATCTTGTGCATGGTTTGTTCTGGACGTTTTAAGCTGTCCTTTCAGACCCTATGAGGGGTCCTTAGCCATAAAAATGAGGTCCCATTTGTTAGAATTGCTTCATGCATCTTGTAGAAGGTCTTAATTGATTAAGACCTTGTGTTAAGCACTTTTTGGACTTGTAAAGTCATAAAGTTGGAAACTTTATGACTCTAGAGTGTATTTGGACCCTGGATATGAAATATGGAGTTTAGTGCTTAAGCCATTAAGCAATAAATGGAGTTTGAAGGCTCCGAAGGTACGCCCCGCGTACATGGGAGTATTCCCCGCGTATTCAGTCAACCACCCCGATGGTGGCCAACTGCGAGGCTTCGCGTACGCCATGCATACCTCCGGAGTACGCCCCGCGTACTCGCAGTGGGTCAACCTTGTTGAGTTGAATCGGCTGGGTTGAATCAGTTGACTTAGTGGGTTTGACCAATTGACTTTGACCAAGTTTGACCTTAAGGGTATTTTGGGTATTTTGGAAATTCTAATTGGTTTGGTCACTTGGATGGGATAGGAGGCTATCAGAGCTGAGATTCAAAGTCAAGACCTTATCATCTTCTGTTCAGTTTGCGAGGTGAGTTTTCCTCACTGTATTTGCAGGTCGAAGGCACCAAGGCCGACCCATTGGTATGATAACCTGATATTCGTTGATATGCTGAGTATGAAATAGATATGCTTGCTAGTTTTGTTATGATAGTCTAGTAGATCGGTAGGACTACCTGTGATACTGTCTGTATGATTATCTGTATATGTTAGTATCTGTATTATATGTCGACATATTGTGTGGGTTGGGCTAAGGTTGTACTGCTTCGTGCGGTAGCCAACAAAACCAGGGAGCAATCCAGATATGAGCTGAGGGCCGGTAAGGGCATGCCAGACTCATACTGAGTGCTCATGAGAATTCTAGATACGAGCTGAGGGCCAGGTAGGGCATGCCAGACTCGTACTGAGGGCTTGGTGGTATTTAGTTCGAGGACTGATCTGTTCGGGGAGCAAGCCAGACTTATGTTGTGGCCTCAGGGGTAATCCAGTCTTTTAGCTGTGGACCCATTGCATGCTGTTATTATATATGTGTTATTTGTTTATGTTTTGGTACTTTGGGGGAACTCACTAAGCTTTGGGCTTATAATTTTGGGTTATGTTTTAGGTACTTCAGATGATCACGGGAAGGCGAAGGCATGACCGTACACATCCTCGTGTTTTGACTTATGATTTTGGGAAAGTCTAATATGGAACATGTTTTGAAAACTATGTTTTAAACAATTTATGATTTTGGGTTGGTTTTATAAGTTTGGATTTTTCATGATTTTATGGGTGTTACACAAATAATGGATTTTTTTAGAGTGCCTAAATATATCAAATGCCACACAATCGTTGTGTCACAAAATATAGAAAAGGATACAAAAACATATACATTTACTTGACTTTAAAAACCATATAGTCACTCTTTATAACACCTTAGGTCACTCATTGCTTAATTGTAAGTGACGAAATCCTCAATAAAACCAATGGTTGTGTAACGTCCCAAAACCCAAGACCCAAAAAATTTGTTTTTATATTAAATAAAACATCAACCAACCGTGTTTATCAAAATCATAAGGAAATCACAGTGTATCAATAATCATCCAAAATACATCAGAGTCAATAAAGCGGAAAATCATTGTGTGTGTGCGATGCGATCATCCCGAGCCCTTCCCCTTCAAACCGGAGGTACCTGAAAAATAAACTAAAAACCGTAAGCACAAAGTTTAGTGAGTTCTCCAAAATACCCCATACCATACATACAATGGGCCTTGCCCGACAACCACCTAGCCTGGCATCGAGCCCAACCCGAAATAGATCTGTCAGTAACATGCGACGGGCCCCGCCCAACACACTCATCAGGCCCCGCCCGACATATATACAACACATACAAGGGTCACACAAACAACTAGCATACAAATAACAATAATCCATGGGTCGGAATTGGTGCCTTCGACCCGCCAAACACTAGGAGGAGGAGACTCACCTCAATCTGCTGAAAAATAAGATAAATGCTCGGACTGCTGATCAGAGAAATCTCCGTACTAAATATGATCAAATA
Organism: Lactuca virosa; assembly: GCF_052849685.1. Taxonomy (NCBI): domain Eukaryota; kingdom Viridiplantae; phylum Streptophyta; class Magnoliopsida; order Asterales; family Asteraceae; genus Lactuca; species Lactuca virosa. The sequence continues at coordinate 148,175,164 of NC_136429.1, read as the reverse complement.
ATACCCTAAATAATAATTAGGTCACAACCCATAACCGAGAGCCCAAGTCCATAATCCCAACTCTTAGGGTAAAAGACCATTTTACCCCTCAAGGCTAAACCCACTCCAATCTAAGCTCAAACCCTCAAAATGGCCCCAAAAGCATCCTAATCCCACAACACGTAGTACGCCTTGCGTACCTGGCCTGTACCTCCCGCGTACTCAAGTTGACCGCAAACGGGACTTAGACCCAGTACGCGCAGTGTACTCAGAGGTACGCCCGGCGTACTGGTCATAGTCCCAAACCTTATCCAAAGGTCTTAATCCATTAAGATCTTAACGTGCAAATCTCAGATCTACATCTAAATAAGGTATTAATCCATAAAGTTGGCAACTTTACGCACTTTCATGTCTTAATGGAACCCAACACTAAACCCTAGGTCCAAAACTTCATAAAAAGGCCAACAACTCAACCATGGGTGAACTTTAACTATCAATATCTGATTTTTCTGACTCCCTTCACTCCTAAATGCTAAAAAGGACAGCTCAAATGGTCTGGAGTAGTCCATACTCCACAAGACCAAGGTTTTAGGATAACAAAGTGCATAAAATTGGACATAATAAGATCTAGAACAAAGAACTCCAAGGTGTGAACTTGATACCTTCTAAAGATGCAAAAGAAGGTGTAGAATCTGGATCCAAGGGCTTGAATGCACCACTCATTCATCAAGGAACTTCCTTCACTTCCAAGAACCACCCAAAAACACCACAATATCACTATAAGGCTCAAGAACACTCAAAAGAGGGCTAGGATTTTGTGGGATATCTTCTAGGGTAAGGAGGCTAATGAGGGGAAAGGTATTGAGTCCATAATGTTGCTTAAATAGGGTCCAAACCTTAAAAATTACGGTTTGTCCCCGGACAACATACACCCCGTGTACTAGAAGTACGCCCAGCGTACGCACACCTCCCTACAAGTTTCACTTTTCACCCCTTGGGACCAAATTTGAAAACTAATTTAATATTAAATAAGAAATACCTGGAATCCAGGTGTTCCAATTCTTCACAACTTGAATTAGACTTCATCCTCGAAGTCTGTTGCCAAAAATAACTCTGGGTAATGCTCCTTCATCTCGTCCTCAGGCTCCCACGGCCACTCCGAACCCTTTTGGTGCTGCACTGCACCTTCACGAGATTCACCACCTTGTTCTGTAAGGTCTTCTTCCTCCTATCAAGGATCACCACTGGTGTCTCTATATAATTCAGACGACCATCCACCTGAATGTTCTCCAATGGAACCACTGTGGAATCATCAACCAAACATTTCCGCATCTGAGAGACATGAAAAATATTATGGATCTGACTGAGCTCCTCTGGAAAATCCAAACGATACGCAAACTTTCCCACCCAAGCTATCACCCTGAAAGGACCAATATAACTGGGGCCTAGCTTACCCCGCTTCGTGAATCAGATGACACCTTTCCAAGGTGACACCTTCAGGAGTACCATGTCCCCAACCTAGAACTCCACATCTGACCGACGTCCATGTGCGTAACTCTTCTGTCGGCTCTGTGCTGTGTAAAGTCTACCACGAACCCGTTGAATCAATTCCTTCGTTTTGAGTACCACCTCCGTACTCCCCATGACCCAGTGATCGACCTCACCCCAACATATCGGGGTCCTACACTTCCTCCCGTAGAGCATCTGAAAAGGAGGTCGATCAATGTTGGCGTGATAACTATTGTTATATGAAAATTCAGCCAAAGGAAGATACGTATCCCAACTCCCGCCGAAATCCAGTACACATGCCTGCAACATGCCCTCCAATGTATCAATAGTCTGCTCACTCTGACCATCAGTATGCGGGTGGAAAACCGTGCTGAAGTGCAGACGAGTACCCAACTCCTCATGGAATCTCTTCCAAAACCTGGAAAACCGTGCTACCAGCTTCTCCGCCGAAATACTCTCCTGTATCGGAATAAAATGCGCTCTCGTAGTCAATCGATCAACGATGACCCATATTGAATCCACTCCGCACGCCGTCTGAGGAAATTTGGTGATAAAATCCATCGTAATCTCTTCCCATTTCGAAACGGAGACTTCCATTGGCTCCATTTTGTCGTGAGGTCGCTGATGCTCGACCTTGACTTTCTTGCAAGTCAAGCACCTCTCCACATACCAGGCCACGTCTTGCTTCATACATGGCCACCAATAGTCAAGACGGAGATCTCTATACACTTTGTCGCTCCGGGATGAATAGAGAATCTCGACTTGTGCACCTCCTCCATCAAAACCTGACACACACCACCCCAATAGGGAACCCACACCCTCCGATGTAGGGTCAATTATCCCCGACTTTCATAATCAAAGGAAGCCACCTGACCCACTATGTGCTCACTCTTTTGGTGCTCTTCCTTTATAGCCTCAACCTGAGCCTCTCGAATCTGCTCTAAGAGTGGGGTAATCATTGTCATCCTCAAACAAGTATCCCTGATCGGGGCAGCAGCCGCCTTGCGGTTAAGAGCATCAACCACCATGTTGGACTTCCCCAGGTGATAAAGGATCTCACAATCATAATCCTTCACCACATCCAACCATCTACGCTGCCTCATGTTTATATTCGGCTGATCCATTAGATAGCCCAGACTCTTGTGATCCGTGTAAATAGTACAACATACCCTATAAAGGAAATGTCGCCAAATCTTGAAGGCAAAAAAACCGCCCCCTTCTCCAAATCATGTGTGGGATAATTCGCCTCATGAGGCTTCAACTGCCTCGAAGCATAAGCGATCAAATGACCCCACCGCATCATTACCACACCCAAACCTGTGATTGATGCATCACAGTACACCACAAAATCCTCAACACCCTCTGACAAGGTTAGAATCGGCGCCTCACATAGTCTGCGCCTCAGAGTCTCAAAAGTTGTCTGCTGCTCAGACCCCTAACGAAAAATGACAGTCTTCATTGTCAACTGGGTCAACAGAACCGCTATCTTGGAGAAATCATAAATGAATCACCGATAGTAACCTGCTAGTCCCAAGAAACTCAGAATCTCAGATGGAGACCTTGTAACTTCCCACCTAATCACCGCCTCAACCATGACCGGATCAACCAGAATAAAGTTCTCGTTGACAAGGTGTCCCAGAAATTGCACCTCGTGCAACCAAAACTCACACTTGGAGAACTTCACATACAACTTCTCCCTCCTCAAAGTCTCCAATATCTCTCTCAGGTGATTCTCATGCTGCTCCTGGGTCTTGGAATAGACCAGGATGTCATCAATAAACACAATCAAAGATCGATCCATCATGGGTATGAATACGTGATTCATGAGATCCATCAATGCGGCTGGAGCATTGGTGAGCCCGAACGGCATCACCACAAACTCGTAATGCCCATAACGAGTTCGGAAGGCCTACTTTTTCATATCCTCATCTCCGACCCTCATCTGATGATAACCTAAATGCAAATCAATCTTGGAGAACCAAGATGCACCCTGGAGCTAGTCAAATAAACCGTCAATCCTCGGGAGCAGATAACGATTCTTCACAGTTAGCTTATTCAGCTCCTAGTAGTCGATAAACATTCGATATGACCCATCCTTCTTCTTCACAAACAAAATCGACGTTCCCCATGAAGAACTACTCGGCCGAATAACTCCCTTGTCTAACAGATCCTGCAGTTGCGTAGACAACTCCTGCATCTCTGGGGGTGCTAATCGATAAGATGCTTTGGCTATCAGAGCCGCACCAGGAACCAAGTCAATCCGAAACTCCACCTGCCTCTCCGGAGGCACACCAGGCAAATGAAGGTTTGTATCGATCGGATACACTTCAAGTATAAAGAACGAAAGTAAACTAATTTAAGAGAAAACAAAGAAAAGAAAGTAAATAACATAGAGAGTTCTCCAAATTGTCTTTCACCAAGAAAGGGTTTTGTCTTCACCAAGAAGACGGGTTGTCACAAAGACGGTCACCAAGACGAACTCAACATTAGGGTTTAACCTAATGTTGATTATATACTAATTTATACAAGTATATCCCTTGATTGAAGGGATTGCGTCTAATCTATACTAAAAACTGATCTTATCACAAAGATACCAGATCTGTGATCTATTCTATACTTATCTATATCATTACCTAATATACAAAAGATTGCACAGAATAACTACGGTACACGCTGATGTTGATAAGCTTTATACGCTGACACTGGTGATGTTGTAGACACTGGCGCTGGTAGATATGTAGATTGTTTGACTCATCAGATCATAAGGTATGACCTTACAATCTCCCATATCTGATGATTTCAAAACTAATCTTCAATGAATTCTTTAGTTCGTGCTCCCCCTGAGAGTAAGAATGAAGTTTTAACGTTTCAACTTTAACTAATGCTCCCCCTGAGAAGATGAATGACTTATCAAGCAGTTGAGGTAGCATTTATGAATCGCAGCGGACGACAGATGAATAGGTGAAGGTGACAAGCTGGGCTGAAAATGTGGATCTGCTTGACTCAACTAGTTGAGAATGTTGATATTAGCTTGACTCAACTACCACTTAGATTCTGCGTTTCTTTATCGATTCTCTCCCCTTTTTTGACATCAGCAGTAAACACAGGAATAGAGTTGTTGTAGCTTGTATTTTAGTAAGATTGTGATGTCTCTTGATAGTATTGTCTTAAACTATCATTCGCTGACATAGTATTGCGAGATTTCATCAACGCGTGGTTTCATACACTGACTCATTAATCACTTTTATTAGAAGAAAAGGGCAAGAATGGTATGTTGCGTGTAATACATTCCGGTATGAAATGTATCCATCAGCAAAGAATGTCGAAGTTTTATCAGTGTATGGATAATACAGTGAATAATTAACTTCTTAATAGAAGAATTATTAGGAAAGAGTAGGTTGGTGCGTGTAATATATCACAGACAGAGATATACCCATCGACACAGAATTTTCAAATTCTCATCAGCGTCTGGTATCATACGTTGAATCATAAAATTCTAAAGAAGAATTTATGGAAAGAATGGTTTGATGCGTGTGATAAGCTATGGTGTTTTAGCTTAACCATCGGCACAGATTTTTTCAAGCTTTCATCAGCATATGGTACATTACGCTAAATCATAAAGCTTTAAAGAAGAATATCAGGGCAAGAATAGATTGGTGCGTGTAATAGTCTACGGTACATAGACTAAACCATCAGCACAGAGTGTAATGCCCCGATTTCCAGGTATTGATTTAATGTGTGAGTTTCTTGATTTCAAGGGCTACTCGACGAGTTGATTGCCCTACTCGTCGAGTAGCAGCGGGTTGGTCCACGTATTTTAATGACCTACTCGCCGAGTCCAAGAAAGGACTCGAAGAGTAGGAGCTGGCAGATGAAACCCTAAATCTCGGGGTTTTGCACCCTATTTAAAGGATCATTGGCCTCCCCCAGCCTCCCCTTTACTGCTTCTTGTCCCTCTCAAACCCTAATCGAGTGTGTGTGTTCCATTTGTGTATTTTTGAGCTTGGAAGAGGATTTTGTGGAGAAGGGAGCTTGGAGAGGAAGTATTCAGAAGCAAGGAGCTTGTGGGATCTGAAATCTACCTTATTGGGCATCTTCTAGAAGGTATAAATCATTACCCTGACCTCGTTTCATTCTAGATCCCCTCTTTGGACAAATTCTAGGGTTTTCATGGTATGAATGGAATCGATTCTTGTGTGCAAGCTAAGATCTGAAGTTGTAAGTTCAGAACTGAGCTCCCTTGGGCTTCTTAGTCCATAAAGTTTCCAGCTTGTGCAAGAATGAGACTCTCCCAAGGTGTAAAGCTCCATTGGAAGCTTAGATTGGTCATTTACGGCCTTTAGAGCCTTGCATGTGCGTAAAGTTTGCAACTTTACGTGATAAAAATGCCTTAGAAGCTTGGATCTGTAATCTGGAACCTTGCCATGGCTTAAAAAGCGTCTGCATGGATGAAGGTCTGCAAGGACTCGGCGAGTTGGATGAACAACTTGGCGAGCCCGTTGAAGATGGCCATGAACTCGACGAGTTGGATGAACAACTCGGCGAGTCTGTTGAAGATTGCCTTGAACTCGGCGAGTCGTTCGAAGACTCGGCGAGTCGGCTAGGGTTTCCCCCAATTCTTGGACACGTATGAACTCGGCGAGTTAAAGGGGAACTCGACGAGCCAATCAAGGATTTCATGACTTCTCGAGTTCAGGAAGGACCCGACGAGTCGGTGAACTGCACTCGACGAGTCGAGTCAACATGGACTGTTGACTTTGACTGTGGACTTTGACTTGGACCAAGGGTTGACCAGTTGACTTCTAAGGGTATTATGGTAATTTGGAGATTTATGAAAAAGGGTTTTATGGTAACTATAGGTGGTGGATTCGTGTTGGTGATCCGGGAGTTGAGCTTTCTAGTTTCAGACGTCAGTTGCGAGGTGAGTTCTCCTCACTATATCAACAGGGTCTACGGCACCAAGGCCGACCCTTTATGATTTACTTCCTGGTTTAGGAAGGTTGCTATGTTAGATTACATCCTGGTTTAGGATGGTTGCTATGCTAGATTTCATCCTGGTTTAGGATGGTTGCTATGTTAGATTTCATCCTGGTTATAGGATGGTTGCTATGATATTGATCGGTTAGATCTGCATGTTTACTTGTTTATATGTACGTGCACATGTTTGTTGGTTTGGGGAAAGGGTTGAGGCAGGTCCTGCTGTGTGCAGTAGGCCAAGACATCCTGGGCGGACCGGGTATACTGCATGCCCGGGCCGGGAAAATCTAGTCAGGCCGAAGGCCCAGAGAGCCGTCCGGATAGGCTGAAGGCCCCGAGGAGGGCGGTCCAGACGTGCCGAGGTCTCGGAGAGCGGTCCAAATAGACTGAGGACCGGGATTCGGTCCAGTAAAACTGATGGCTCATTACACATGCTGTATTGTTTGCTATTATGTTTATATGATATGATATGGTTATATCTGTATGGCGTTGGTATTTTAGGGGTAACTCACTAAGCTTTCGGGCTTACAGTTTCAGTTTATTGTTTCAGGTACATCAAGGGATCGCGGCAAGGCGAAGGCATGATCGTACAGCTCCTCATATTATATTTATGTTTCTGGGAATACTATGATAAATAATATTTTGAACAAGTTGTAATGTTTTGATGAACTTGACATGTTTTAAAAGTTTAAATTGGTTCGAAATTTTTGGGTGTTACAAGTTGGTATCAGAGCCTTGGTTTGAGTGAATTGGAGGAACATTCGTGTGAATCCAGTCTCAAATCAAGGAAAGATTTTCAAAATGTTTTTAAATGGTTTTCAAAATAAGTAAAGGAGGATGCAGGGTGTACGATCAGCCGAAGCCAGTAAGTAGACCCCAAAATACCATACAGTTATTTGATTATGTGATATGTTAGAACAACATGCTAGTACTAGGCTAGGGATCTTCAAGAATTGCATGATAGAATTGCCTGATTACATGATGGCTGCTAGCCTAGGGTTTCCCTTATATGAAATTGACATCATTACTGGAGTTGCTTAGTGTATGCATCACAGTTATACATAATTAAGATCTTATAGCCTGAGAATGTTTGATTTGGCCTTATGTTCTGTTCTTGTTTGATTGGGAGCTTAGGGTAGGATTGGATATTCGAAAGTCTATAGGGTCCAGCGTTATGTATGGCTAGCATACACTAGCGCTGTAGGGTTGGTGGAAGTTTCATGAATGGATAGGTTGTTTGGGATGAGTCCGCCGACTACGAGGCATTTAGCCTTCCTTTAGGAGTGAGACTTGAGTGCTCGCTATGATTATATGTATTGTTAGGGCGTTGTGATGATACTTGGGAAAAATATGGGTAGGTGTGGAAGGTAGTATGGGCCCGTACTACTGAAAGCATAGGACCCATACGCGTAGCAAGGAAGTCACAACCCTTAGGGTTTTGTCGGGAGTTGGTTCCCAGTTCTTTATATGGATTATCTGATACCTTGTGTTATGTTTCAGAATGGTGATGACCAGGCGCTTTGTGATTGGATCCGGTTCGGGATCAGGATCAGGAGAGGGAGAGGGCGGACAGGGGGCGCCGACAGCGCCCGAGGCTATCGGCCAAATGAGGCCTAAAGATGGAAGACAGGATCCGGGAGATCTTGCAGGATGAGGTTGCTGCTTTGTTCCGGGCCGAGTTGCCAGAGATGTTCGGGTCTATTAAGACCGCTATGGTGGAGTATTTTGATGATCGCTACGCAGCCCTCACCGAGGCGGCTGCCGTAGCAGCTGTATCGGCGGCAGGGATGGGAGCCGGTCGGGCTTTTCAGTATCGGGACTTCGACAACACGAAGCCCCCTACTTTTGATGGGACTCAGGACCTCATCAAAGCCATGAGGTGGCTGTCTGACGTGGAGGGATGTTTCTTCACATGCTTGTGTCCTACTGACTAGAAGGTCAGATGTGTCCTGAACTTGCTAAGGTCCGGGGCAAAGGACTGGTGGAGGTTGATGACTGGGTCGTATTCAGACGAGCAGAGAGCTGCTGTTACTTGGGAGCAGTTCAGGGATATGTTCCGTGCTCGCTACATTCCTCGAGTCGAGCGGGAGCGGTTAGCTCAGGAGTTTCTGGAGTTGAGACTGGATCGGGAGACGGTGACAGAGATCACCCGTATGTTCACTGAGAGGGCGATGTTCTGCCCGGAGTTTGCTTCTGAGCAAGCTCAGATGACTCGTTATCTGAGCATGCTCAAGACGGATATTCGACAGTTTGTGGCGACTCAGCGTTGTGATATGCTTCTGGAGTTACAGGAGGCCGCCAGGCGGTGGGAGCTTGAGATTGAGTTACAGCTGAGAGAGCAGGGTCGGGCCCCAGCACAGACGCAGCCGGCGCCAAAGCGGTCTAAGACCGCTGATTCCAGGACAGGGGGACATCAGAGCCGCACTTGTGGCAAGTGCGGAAAGGGGAACACGGGGGTTTGTAAGTCCGGTAGCGGATGCCGCAAATGCGGCCAGGAGGGGCATTTTGCGAGGGATTGTCGTCAGACGACCCCAGTTCAAGATATGAGGATCTGCTACCACTGTCATCAGGTTGGTCACGTGAAGACCAACTGTCCACAGCTTGCAGCCAGGCCAGCACAGGCTCTAGCTCCGGCTACATTGAGGATTACCGACGGGAGTCAGGGTCGAGCGATGCCCCCGAGGGCCCAGGGGCGTGCCTTCCAGCTTACCGCAGAGGAGGCCAGGGGAGCACTAGATGTGGTTGCGGGTACGTTCTTAGTGAACTCCTTGCTTGTTTTGGTTTTATTTGACTCAGGGGTGAGTCGGTCTTTTGTATCTCAGACTTTCAGTAGGGAGTTTGGTGTGCCAGTGAGCGAACTAGAGTGTCCGTTTCGAGTCTCTATCGCCAACGAACACGGAGTTTCTGCTTCTTCGGTCTATCGAGGGTGTGAGTTGGAGATTTTCGGGGTATCCTTTCCGATAGATTTGATCCCGATGCCCATGGGGGAGGTATGCGTGATTGTAGGCATGGATTGGCTCAGTCGGTTCGGTGCTATGATTGATTGCGAGGGCCAGCGAGTGGTAGTTCGAACCCCAAGTGGGGGAGAACTGATTGTATGTGGCGAGGGCACCAGAATGGGATCAGGGTTTTGTTCAGCTGCCAGGGCTTGGCAGTACATTCAGCACGGGTGTGCGGGTTATCTAGCGTATGTGGTAGATACGCGGGTGAGAGATCATACATCCGTTTCAGAGGTTCCGGTAGTTAGAGAGTTTGCTGATGTGTTCCCGGAGGAATTACCCGGAGTACCTCCGGAGAGGCAGGTCGAGTTCAGGATCGACCTGGTGCCAGGTGCGGCCCCTATCGCTAAGGCGCCGTACCGATTGGCACCACCAGAGATGCAGGAGCTGTCATCACAGCTTCAGGAACTGCTGGGTAAGCAGTTCATTCGACCTAGCAGTTCTCCATGGGGAGCACCGATTCTTTTTGTCCGGAAGAAGGACGGTTCGCACCGGATGTACATTGACTACCGGGAGTTGAATAAGTTAACGGTGAAGAACCGTTACCCACTCCCAAGGATAGACGATCTCTTCGATCAGTTGTAGGGCGCATCTTGGTTTTCCAAGATAGACTTGAGGTCTGAGTATCACCAGGTTAGAGTGAGGGAGGAGGCCGTGGAGAAGACCGCGTTTCAGACGCGTTATGGACATTACGAGTTCGTGGTGATGTCGTTTGGGCTCACCAACGCGCCAACAGTATTCATGGATCTGATGAATCGGGTCTGCAGACCGATGCTGGATCACTCGGTCATTGTGTTTATAGATGATATCTTGGTGTATTCCAAGACCCGAGAGCAGCACGAGGAGCACCTTAGGGAGTTATTGGGAGTTCTGAGATGAGAGCGGCTATATGCCAAGTTCTCAAAATGTGAGTTTTGGCTACGAGAGGTTCAGTTCCTCGGACATCTCGTCAACCAGGAGGGGATTTTGGTCGATCCGGCCAAAATCGAGGCGGTTATGCAGTGGGAGGTTCTGAAATCTCCCTTAGACATCAGGAGCTTCTTGGGATTGGCAGGGTACTACCGGAGATTCATACAGGATTTCTCCAAGATTGCAGTACCCCTCACTCGTCTGACGAGGAAGGGGGTGGATTTCCGGTGGGGCCCTGAGCAGCAGAGGGCGTTTGAGACCCTATGACAACGATTGTGCGAGGCCCCAGTTTTGACTCTTCCGAAAGGAGTCGAGGATTTTATGGTGTTCTGTGATGAGTCCATCACGGGACTAGGGGCAGTCCTCATTCAGAGGGGACGGGTGATAGCTTATGCATCGCGGCAGCTGAAGCCGCATGAGACGAGGTATCCTACTCATGATCTGGAGTTGGGGGCGGTGGTTTTCGCCCTCAAGATATGGAGACATTACCTATATGGGGTCCGTTGTACCATATACACGGATCACAAGAGCTTGAGACATATCATGGATCAGCCGAACCTGAACATGAGGCAACGTAGGTGGCTGGATGTAGTCAAGGACTACGATTGCGAGATCCTTTACCACCCTGGTAAAGCGAATGTGGTTGCGGATGCTTTAAGCCGCAAGTCAGCTGGGTCTTCCACCCCAGCGGTATGTATGAGGATAGCCGTGGACTCTCCGCTTGTGAGTCTGATCAGAGATGCCCAGGTTGAGGGCATGCGACCGGAGAATTGGAAGCTGGAAAGGATCAAGGGTGAGAATACCCAGTTTGAGGAGGATAGTCGGGGATTATTGACCCGATGTGGTCGAGTTTGGGTTCCGATGTCTGGTGGGGTTTGGCAGACGGTTATGGAGGAGGCTCATAAGTCTCATTTCTCTATTCACCCGGGGGCCACCAAGATGTACCGGGATTTGAGTTTGAGCTATTGGTGGCCCTGCATGAATCGAGAAATCGCTTGGTACGCCGAGAGGTGCTTGACCTGTAGGATGGTCAAGGCCGAGCATTAGAAGCCGCATGGCAAGCTGCAGCCCCTGGAGATTCCCATGTGGAAATGGGAACAAATCACGATGGATTTTATTACCAAGTTGCCGTGGACGGCGAAGGGGTTTGATGCTATATGGGTCATCGTGGATCGATTGACCAAGAGTGCCCATTTCTTGGCTATACGGGAGAGCTCATCGGCCGAGAAATTGGCCGAAGTGTACGTTCGCGAGATCGTGTCTCGCCATGGGGTTCCCGTTTCCATTGTCTCTGATTGGGATGTCAGGTTTACCTCCCGCTTCTGGCAAAAGTTTCACGAGGAGTTGGGCACTCGGTTGCACTTCAGCACAACATTCCACCCGCAGACAGACGGCCAGAGCGAGCGGACTATTCAGACCCTCGAGGACATGTTGAGGGCGTGTGTCATTGATTTCGGTGGGAGTTGGGATTCTCACCTACCGCTTGCGGGGTTCGCCTATAACAACAACTATCATTCTAGTCTTGGCGCCCCGCCATTCGAGCTGTTGTACGGGCGGAGATGTTGCACCCCGGTTTGTTGGGGTGAGGTTGGTCACAGGGTGATGGGTCGGACGGAGGTGGTCTTGCAGACTACCGAGAAAATTCAGCAGATTAGGCAGCGGCTGCAGACCGCTCAGAGTCGGCAGAAGAGTTACCCCGACCGGCGCCGATCCGAGCTAGAGTTTCAGGTCGGTGACATGGTACTCCTGACGGTCTCGCCCTGGAAGGGTGTGATCCGCTTCAGGAAGAGGGGGAAATTGGGTCCCCGATATATTGGGCCATTCAGGATCATTGCCAGGGTTGGCAAGGTGGGTTACAGGTTAGAGCTGCCGGAAGAGCTTAGTCGGATCCACAACACTTTCCACGTTTCGCAGCTGCGAAAGTGCATCATGGATCAGGAGGCGGTGGTGCCGCTGGATGATATTCAGGTTGATGAACGTCTGAATTACGTAGAGAGGCCTGTGGCCATACTGGAGAGAAAGATGAAGATTCTGAGGAATAAGGAGATACCTTTGGTGAAGGTACAGTGGGAGCATCGGAGGGGGTCCAAGTGGACGTGGGAGGCGGAGGCTGAAATGCGGGAGCATTACCCGGTGTTATTCGCTACAGCAGACTTCGAGGACAAAGTCTAGTTCAAGTGGGGGAGAATTGTAACGCCCCGATTCTCAGGTATTGATTTAATGTGTGAGTTTCTTGATTTCAAGGGCTACTCGTCGAGTTGATTTCCCTACTCGTCGAGTAGCAGCGGGTTGGTCTACGTATTTTAGTGACCTACTCGCTGAGTCCAAGAAAGGACTCGACGAGTAGGAGCTGACAGATGAAACCCTAAATCTCGGGGTTTTGCACCCTATTTAAAGGATCATTGGCCTCCCCCAGCCTCCCCTTTACTACTTCTTGTCCCTCTCAAACCCTAATCGAGTGTGTGTGTGTTCCATTTGTGTATTTTTGAGCTTGGAAGAGGATTTTATGGAGAAGGGAGCTTGGAAAGCAAGTATTCAGAAGCAAGGAGCTTGTGGGATCTGAAATCTACCTTATTGGGCATCTTCTAGAAGGTATAAATCGTTACCCTGACCTCGTTTCATTCTATATCCCCTCTTTGGACAAATTCTAGGGTTTTCATGGTATGAATGGAAGCTATTCTTGTGTGCAAGCTAAGATCTAAAGTTGTAACTTCAGAACTGAGCTCCCTTGGGCTTCTTAGTCCATAAAGTTTCCAGCTTGTGCAAGAATGAGACTCTACCAAGGTGTAAAGCTCCATTGGAAGCTTAGATTGGTCATTTAGGGCCTTTAGAGCCTTGCATGTGCGTAAAGTTTGCAACTTTACGTGATAAAAATGCCTTAGAAGCTTGGATCTGTAATCTGGAACCTTGCCATGGCTTAAAAAGCATCTGCATGGATGAAGGTCTGCAAGGACTCGGCGAGTTGGATGAACAACTCGGCGAGCCCGTTGAAGATGGCCATGAACTCGACGAGTTGGATGAACAACTCGGCGAGTCCGTTGAAGATTGCCTTGAACTCGGCGAGTCGTTCGAAGACTCGGCGAGTCGGCTAGGGTTTCCCCCAATTCTTGGACACGTATGAACTCGGCGAGTTAAAGGGGAACTCGACGAGCCAATCAAGGATTTCACGACTTCTCGAGTTCAGGAAGGACTCGACGAGTCGGTGAACTGCACTCGACGAGTCGAGTCAACATGGACTGTTGACTTTGACTGTGGACTTTGACTTGGACCAAGGGTTGACCAGTTGACTTCTAAGGGTATTCTGGTAGTTTGGAGATTTATGAAAAAGGGTTTTATGGTAACTATCGGTGGTGGATTCGTGTTGGTGATCCGGGAGTTGAGCTTTCTAGTTTCAGAGGTCAGTTGCGAGGTGAGTTCTCCTCACTATATCAACAGGGTCTACGGCACCAAGGCCGGCCCTTTATGATTTACTTCCTGGTTTAGGAAGGTTGCTATGTTAGATTACATCCTGGTTTAGGATGGTTGCTATGCTAGATTTCATCCTGGTTTAGGATGTTTGCTATGTTAGATTTCATCCTGGTTATAGGATGGTTGCTATGTTATTGATCGGTTAGATCTGCAAGTTTACTTGTTTATATGTACGTGCACATGTTTGTTGGTTTGGGGAAAGGGTTGAGGCAGGTCCTGCTGTGTGCAGTAGGCCAAGACACCCTGGGCGGACCGGGTAGACTGCAGGCCCGGGCCGGGCAAATCTAGTCAGGCCGAAGGCCCTGCGAGCAGTCCGGATAGGCTGAAGGCCCCGAGGAGGGCGGTCCAGACGTGCCGAGGGCTCGGAGAGCGGTCCAGATAGACTGAGGACCGGGATTCGGTCCATTCAGACTGATGGCTCATTACGCATGCTGTATTGTTTGCTATTATGTTTATATGATATGATATGGTTATATCTATATGGCGTTGGTATTTTGGGGGTAACTCACTAAGCTTTCGGGCTTACAGTTTCAGTTTATTGTTTCAGGTACATCAGGGGATCGCGACAAGGCGAAGGCATGATCGTACAACTCCTCATATTATATTTATGTTTCTGGGAATACTCTGATAAATAATATTTTGAACAAGTTGTAATGTTTTGATGAACTTGACATGTTTTAAAAGTTTAAATTGGTTCGAAATTTTTGGGTGTTACACAGAGTTTCAAAATTTTATCTATGTGTGGTATAACACAGTGAATTGTCAAGTTTTATTAAGAAGAAATTAAGGAAATAATTGGTTATTACATTCACGCTGAGGTGAAATTAGTGTGAATCATAAACAATGTTAACTTATCAACAAGAAGTGGTTTAAACTTTCGTATCATAGAGTTAAGTTGTAGTCTAGAACTATAAAGTTCACCATCAATTCTTTAGAATGGTATAAATATAATAATAATAAATAACAAAAAAATACAACAAACGAGTTTGTTAAATAAGGAAAGGAATATATAGCCTGTTTCAGAGGATCTTTTGCGTAGTATCTTCAAAAAGAAATTTTTTGAAGTGATTACTCATTTTTTAAATTTCTTTGTTCAAGATATCTACCCTTCGAGACCGGCTATAAAGGAGAACACAAGTGAAGATAAATATACAATACATCTCATAATAAATCAAGAATGATGAAGCCACTAATCACTGAAATATTCCAGATGGAATCCAAGCTTCATATTTATCAAGAGAAAAAGAGAAGTAGAGATCATTCTTTGTAACCAACGAG
This sequence comes from Lactuca virosa, assembly GCF_052849685.1. Lineage (NCBI taxonomy): Eukaryota > Viridiplantae > Streptophyta > Magnoliopsida > Asterales > Asteraceae > Lactuca > Lactuca virosa. The sequence goes on along the minus strand of NC_136429.1, from coordinate 148,160,045 downwards.
TTAATTGACTCAAAGCCATGAAACCATTATGACCTCAAGATCAACAGGAGGGGATTCGAGGTTTTATTGGATTATGAGTCAGTAGATGAAAAAAAGACTTACTACATTGATGGTTGCACTTTGCATCCATAACAGTGAGTGGAGAAGAAGAGGGTATCCTCAAGAAGAAGAGGACACGATGCCACTCTTTTTCTCAGCACCAAGAGCATTGAGATCTTTTAGCTCTTACAAAATTTGAAGAAGGAGATGTAAATAAATCTTAGATAGGCCTATAAGATGAATAAGAGAGAAAATAGATTACTTGTAAATACAAGAATCGAAGCTTAAACAAATTATGTAAAAATCCATAAACATAATAAAATCAACATTCGTTTTTGTCTTTTTGGAAACCAATTAGAAGCAATCAAAAGAGTTAGAAAGCAGTTAAATCATTAAAACCATGCCAAGATCTGCACTCAATTTGTTTAAAGTCTTTTCGTCCAAAGCCTTAGTGAAAATGTCAGCCAGCTGATCAGTGGATGGAATGTAAAACAACTCCACTTTTCCCTTTTGAACTATGTCCCTGATGAAATGATGACACATGTCGATTTGCTTGGTCTTGGAATGTTGTACTGGATTTTGTATCATTTGAATGGCGTTGGTATTGTCACAATAGATGGGTGTCTTCGAGAAGTTTAGACCATAATCCAAGAGCTGATTCTGAATCCATAGAATCTGAGCACAACACCTTCCAGCGACAACATATTCAGCTTCAGCAGTAGAACAAACCACTGGTGTCTGCTTTTTGCTGGACCAGCTTACCAAACTATTTCCAAGCATTTGAGCTCCTCCTAAAGTGCTTTTGCGATCGATGTCGCATCCACCATGATCGGAGTCAATGTATCCCACCAGCTTGAACTCAGAATCACGAGGGTACCATAATCCAAGATTGGGTGTACGCTTTAAGTAACGAAAAATTCTTTTCACAGCGAGTAGATGTGATTTCTTAGGACTGTTGGGTTATTTATTAGATTGTGTCAAATTTATTATGTATATTTTTAGCCTTTTTACGGATTGGGCATTTCCGTCTGTCTTTATGATGCTAGGGTTAGGCTGTAAATATTGCATGCATGTATTGTATTAGGGTTAATCATTTTGTGATTCCCTATGGTGCCTTTATAGAGAAGTTCTTCATTGAGCTCTTCTAAGGCATTACTTATTAATCATTTGGCATAACTTCGATCATTGCTCTTATTGTTTTGATTTATATTCCAGTTTAGAATCTTTCGATCTATTCTTATTTTAACTAACAATTGGTATCAGAGCAGGAGATTATGTAAATCATACGCAACTCTTCTGTCGAGTGTTATTAGGTTTTTTCGCTTCTACTGGATCTGTACTTACCGTCTTCATCGTTTTCATCGATTGTAGACGTTTAATCTTGATCCTTATTTTTCCCTAAACTCGATTATAGTTTTACACATCTGATTCTTTACAGGTTTTATTGAATCAACAACATGCAGCCTGAAGATCCACATACTTTATCTTTTAATCTTTTTAGTAGCATCGGATCTACTACCAGGATCCCTATCCTTTTCCCACAAGACTATGAAGTCTGGGATTTTCATTTTGAGGACTATGTTTTGCGTATTGAAGATCATGGAACGACTATTTGGAAATCCATAGCAGAAGGAACATTCATGCACATGGAAACCAGGAGAGTCATCAAAACTCAAGCAGAATACAATACTCTTCTTATCGACGTTAAAGACATTCCTCAAGATGAGAAGAATAAACTGCTGAGCAACGTCAAAGCTATGAGGATAATAAAGTTTGCTCTACCACCGGACACCTTTCGTCTGGTGAGTTCCTGTGATACAGCAAAGGAAATATGGGATAGGTTACGAGAGCTCTTCTCAAGCGATGCAGATCTGGAACACTCCATTCAGACGCTGCTTCTTGCGGAGTTTGGCGCCTTCGTTCAGAAGCCAGAGGAGAACCTTGACCAAACATTGAATCGTTTCAATCATATTCTGAGTAGGATGGTGAAACACAAACTAAGACGTGAATTAATCAAGCAAAAGGTCACGTTTATGAACGGTTTGAGATCCGAATGGAAAACAGTAGTTTCAACTGTAAAAGCTCATGAACAGTTTAAGAACTATACATTGGCAAAGCTAGTGGGAATTCTCAGGTCCCACGAAGATGAAGTGACAAATAAAGGGAAGGTTGTTTATGGTATGCGATCTTTGGCCTTGGTTGTGAAGGGAAAAAACGTAGCAGAAGAAGATTCTGAGTCTGATCTCTCAGATTGCGAACTTACGAAAAATTATACGCTCTAATGGTTTCAAACCCCAAAAGGTTTGCGAAAAAGAATTTTGGACGCCTCAAAAACAGGAACCGGCAAAGGGACTACAGTTCGGATAAAGCAAAGGATGAGAGCCCCATGAACTCTCAAAAAGATGAGGTGCAGAAAGAGAAAAAGCTGATGGGAGATTCGGGCTATGACTGCAACTATTGTCATGGCAAGAATCATCTGTCCAAGGAATGTATGTTGCGAAGAATGAGTGAGAAGAAAGATGAAGAAGAGAAATATGAATCTTACTATCTTCGGAAGATAGAAGAGCTTAGAAAGAAGAAGAGTGCTGACAATGCTAAGCCTGCTTTGATTGTGCAGGAAGATGACGATGAGTTTGGAAGAGTTGAAGTTTGGTCGACTGATTCGGAGGATGAATATGTTCTCAAGCCAAAGCATGGAGAATGTTTCGTAGCAAAGTCTGAAGTTCTCGGGTTCGAGGGAAATTCTTAATGGTTCGCAGTGAAGTCTCGGATCAAAGAGGATACGTTACTGATGGCGGTCAAGATTCCGACAACTGCTTTGCTGCAAAACCAGTTTCTGAGCAGATCAATGAGTGGGAGAAAGTAATCAGAAAGGTACAATCTATTCTTCTGTCTCTTAATATTCCTGTCTCTCGGTACGAAACTGAATTAGATGATTTAAAATTTACAGTCTCTAGTCTTAGTGATAGCTTAAAAATAACTCGTTTAAGTAATTCTAACTTAATTGATCAAATCAGAAGGGTTTCAAACAAAAGTGAAGAGAGACGAATGTGGATAGAGAAGTTGGCGTCAGAGCTTTTCTAGGTCTAGGGATGATAATATTTATTTGCAACGAGACAATTTAGGGCTTTTAAAACAATGAAATATTTTCTGTTTGATTGCTAAACGTCTTTATTTTAATATGACTCAACTGCATCTTGACTGTGAAATAGGCAAGAATATACACAAAATGATTTTTCCCTTTCTCGAATTGAAAGAGGACAAAATCGATGTCGATTGCTACAAATGCGAATCCATTGTTTCCTCTGACGATGTCTCAGATTCTTTCAAAATTGGACTGGACAAAATTGAAGCTTACATATAGTCCAAAGAACATAAATATATGTTGAAACAAATTTTGAGTGAGAAAGATAAAGAGCAAATTAAATGTGATACTGTACAAAAATTTGACTCATTGTGCACAAAATTATGTTCAGAAAATACTCTTGATGTTGAAAATGTATATGAATTTTATGATAATAGTGACATGAGTGAAATCTCCGTGGAGGGTGAGATTGATTATTCAGAATTTGTAAAAAGTGAACTTGAACCAAAGAAAAATCTAATTTCAGAAAATTCAGTTGAGTATGTTCGTATTACTAAAAATAAAGTTTCAAAGATTTTAAAAGTAAACGCAACAGTTTTTCCGAAAGTTCAAACTGTTCCGAATCAAGTTTTCGCAACTTCTTGACTGAACAAAAACCAGACCTTAGAATTATCGTCCCTTTTAGAAGAAGACAATGTTGATGGGTGCGACGAGTACTTTTGGTCTTCTCGCATAGACAATGCAGATGAAACCAAAGGTCTTTCTGAGATGACCTCTTCGAAAACGAAGGGAAGATATGTGGCAGAACCACTGAACAAGGTTAACTCAAGTTACGAAAAAGGCAATCCGAGTGGAACCAAAAATGTTCCAAATGACATGTCATCCGAACAAACTGATACTCCAGCTAGAAAAGAGAAACCTAGGGCCAGTATTCATAAGTCAACTTATGAATTTGTTGCTAAGAAACATCAACGAAATGCTAGATATCAGAAAAACTTAAAAGAAAGAAACCATTTCTGGAAGTCTAAAAATTCGAACTCTGTTAATCACGAAAAATATGAAAATCAGAATGTGAAAGTCTCTTCAAATTGAATCTTAAAAAGTTTTCAAAAACACAGTCTTCCTCTCCACAACTTTCAAAACCAAATTTTTTTCAAAAACCATCCTTATCAAAACAAGCGAAACCAATGGAAAAGACAAAACCTAACTTTTCTCCAAAAACTAATGTTTCCAAATCTGCCAACATGTTGAAAGATTTTAAAGGCAAAGAAACAGTTGTTTCGAAATCTAAAATTCCCTTCAAGAAGTCCGAAACACACTTGAAAAAGGAGGAAGAGAAATTTGAGAAAAAGGTTGCCAAGCAACAAATTGAAGCTAAACAAAGAAAAATATCTTTTAAAGAAAAGAATCCTAAAGATAATATGCTTATACGAAGACCTTACTTGTGAAGTTCGGAATGGTAGGAGACTCAAAGGTCAACGTTCCAATGGCATTCGGAACTAAGCTTACACCGTCATTGGACAAACCAACAGCTGATATGACTCTCTATCGACAAATGATAGGGTTATTGATGTATGTAACAGCTAGTTGTCCAGACATTATGTTTTCTGTTTGCTATTGTGCCAGGTTTCAGGCAAATCCTCGCGAACCCCATATGACTGCAGTAAAGAATATCTTTAGATACCTTAAACGAACATCCTCAATCGGAATTTGGTATCCTTCCAATTCAGGGTTCTTTGTGCAAGCATTCTCTGACGCTGATCTTGGAGGTTGCGGTCTTGATCGAAAAAGTACAACTGGAGGATGTCAATTTCTTGATGGAAAACTCGTAAGTTGGCAATCAAAGAAACAAACTTGCGTCTCCCTATCGACTACTGAAGCGGAGTATATTGCAGCTGCTTCTTGTACCTCGCAAGTGATTTGGATTCAAAGTCAGCTTAGGGACTATGGGATTAATATGAAGAGAATTCCCTTATATTGCGACTCCGAAGGTGCAATTTGCATTTGCTACAACCCAATACAACATTCCAAGACTAAGAACATAGCACTGAGGTATCACTTCATAAAAGATCATGTGGAGGATGGCAATGTTGAAATTGACTTTGTTAGATCTGCTGATCAACTGGCTGATATATTCACGAAAGCCTTACCTGAACAAACTTTCAATCGAATTATTCAAGGTTTAGGAATGATAGAAGCAGACTCTGTTCCGAAAACAACTTCACATCCAGAAAGCACTGGTTAAACTGCGAATGGGTCCGAGCCCTCGGAGTCACTTGGAGTATAGTGTTCACACTGCGAATAGGTCCGAGCCCTCGGAGTCACTCGGAGCCCACTATTCACATAGTAATTCGTGACTTCTTATATCCTTTGTATATTATGCTTTTGTAAGTAATTGTACACTTGTGTTTTCGTTTTTATTTTTTAAAAACCAAAAATCCCAAAACATTTTATGTTTTTATTTCTTTTCAGAAAAATTTCAAAAACACAAAACAAATATTTTTCTTTTCTATTTTTTAGAGTAAATTACACGAATGGTCCCTATGGTTTGCGGTAATTTGCGTGCTTGTCCCTAACTTATTTTTTTAACTCCGAAAGTCCCTACTGTTTGTTTTTGTTACGCGTTTGGTCACTACTGTTTGTTTTTGTTACGTGTTTGGTCCCTGTCTTACCTAAAAAAGCTATTATTTAAATAGAAAAAAATGGTGGGGTAGATAAGATAAGGTGAGAGGGTTGTGGTTGGGGTGTGTTTATTTAAATAAATTAAAAAATTAAAGGCAAAATAGTTTTTTTAGGTAAGACAGGGACCAAGCGTGTAACAAAAATAAACAGTTGGGACCTTCCGAGTTAAAAAAATAAGTTAGGGACTAAACGCGCAAATTACCCTAAACCATAGGGACCATTCGTGTAATTTACTCTATTTTTTTTATTATTTTATTTAATTATTTTTGAAAAAGCCAAAATACAAAAATATATTTTTTTAAGAAAATCTAAAACTCCAAAAATATTTCTTTGTTTTTGTTTTGTTTTGTTTGTGCATTATCTTAGGTACTTTTTGGTCATCTCAATTCTGATCGATGGGGCAGGTATATAATTCCGAACCTTTGTACTAGTCTAGTGTCCCTAGAAGCATGCTGTTGCATGTTGTTCGAAGCCTCTGAGACTCTATGTTTAAAGCCTTAATGAATCGATAATACCAATCGTTTCTTCCCAATCAGACTGAAAATTCACATAAGTCATTGAGCTACCTTACTTATCTCATATTGAGTTAAGAGTTGACTGCTTGGTCATTGTTTCATAGCAGAGGTACACTTCTCTTCGGAACCACCTCCAATACTTTCTCCATCACATTCGCTTTCACACTCGTAACCCTTAAGACTCTCATATATTACCACTGAGGTTTATGGTTACACATCTTCTGTTTTTATGATCTTAAATTCATTATCACCACGAATTGAGTGAAACCCAAAATCCAAAACCAATTTCAGAATTGACGGTAAACACTTAACATGTTCTAGATTTTTCACCATGGAATTGACGAGAATCCACCTTCGTGGCTTGTACCTTGAAATCTCATTATTTTATTTTTTCGAGATCTTAATGAAATGTTCTAGACCTAAGACATTTCTTCCCATTAGATCCAATTTTTTACTTTTTATTGAGATTTCAATATTATCCAGTCACTTTATTAATTTCAAAGCATCCTCGTTATTATGGCTACACTGGTCAGACAAGTACTTCTTCCGAACGTTCGGACTCATATTGAGTTTCGGAGTCTAGTTGAAGTTAAAACCACCCTATGAGCCTAATGAAAAGAAGCCTTTCAGTGTTTCTCAACCAGCTAATCGTAATTCAATGAAATACCACACAGACACTTCCGAGTCTCTCTTGACTCCGAAGGAAGAGATCGTTGCCCGGGATCTAACTGTTTTCATGTCAATTTATTGACATCACTAAATCCCAGATATTATTTGTTTTATTTCTTTATCTATTGGCACACTCTTGCACAAAAATCCTTATGATTTTCCAAAAGTCTGGTTCTTATTCCTAATGGTTACTTTCAGATTCGGAGAACAGAAAATGGCGAATTATTACGAATGTGCAGAACTGAAGTGACGATATTTAAGGGATAAGACTTCAAAATTTAGGCGCGTGCTTTTCAAAATCCTGACATCATGCCTTGTCAGTTACGCCGCCTGACATCACGCCTGTCACTCACACCTTTTCAGGCGCTTTTTAAGGGAAACGGAACCGTCTGCAGCTGACTTTCTCTCTCCAATGCTGACGTATAAAAGTAAAATCGTTGATTGATTTCTTTTACCGATTCTAAAGATTTCGAATACTCTCTAGCGCAAAAACCTTGACACTAATCATCATCTTCTCCAAGGATTTCCATGGCCGCCTCATCAGAAACCCCATAGGTTGCTGAAAAGACTGCCTCGTCAGCGCTTCTGAGCATCAAACGCAACCAAAACCTCAGTCTTGATCTCGATTCATCCAAGTATGAAGAATCTCTCAAACCAATGGGCGAGTGTTTTCGTCACTCTCCGATGTCTCAAGCCCTTATAATGTCAGAGGGTGTTCCCTTGGTTCATCTATCTAGGGCATACTCCACCGTAAGTTATCAGGAAGGTGAGTCTGTGATTACCTTTGAGACCGCTTCCCACAAAACATCAATCTCCAAGTCTCGTTTCAGCCGATTGGTAGGGTTTTCTCAAGGTAGGGATTTGGTTGATACGGAGTCAATCTCTTCTTCTGCAATCCTGGAGATGTTCTACCAGATGGGCTACGTGGGAAATCTCGCCGTTTTATCCAAGTTCAAGAAGCCCAACCTACCTCCAATGTGGAATGGACTCTTTACCCTTATCTTCAAAAGTTTTTCAGAGAGGGTCACGGGCTCAGACAGTGCAAGTAAGCTTTTCTGCACTATAATGTACGGACTTTACCATGGGATTAACCTGGATTATGGCTCCATCCTTTGGGCACAACTGGTTCAGAGTACTCTTTCCACAACACGACACTCAAAAATTTCGTGTGCTCGGTTCTGGTCTGTTATCGTCCACAGAGCCATCTCTAAACTCAAAATTCTGGTGATTGAGGGATGTATCATTGCATGTACTCCAATCTTTCACACTTTGAACATCACCGTGTCCGATACTACGAAGTTCGCCTTTATTGGATCACTTCCAGAAGCCATGCTTCTCAATGTTCCTACATACAATAAGGTTATTAAAGAACACAAAAAGAAACCTACATCAGGTCCTCGCCCTTTAACACCTGAGATGCAAAAGGCTTTGGAGGAAGCGAACAAGCCCAAAAAGGGAGGTAAGAGAAAGGAGAAAGCTGGACCTTCCGAACCTGCTCAAGTTTCGAAGAATAAAATAAAGAAATCGGCTCGCAAGACAAGGTCTCCTACTCCTGTTGCTGTCGAGGATTCGAATTCTCATACAATTTCCGAAATTCGGCAAACAAAGCAAGTCCAACATGAAACTGATGATACAGCTGCAATTTCGCAACCTATGGTCTCAGAGCCATCTGCTACTAAACCCATCCCAGAGGTAACTTTCTCAATGCCCACCTCTGTTCCATTAACAGAAGATTTCTTTCAGGGATTTACTCCTCCATCTTCTCCAACTCACACCTCTACTCAAACCACCACTCTAATTACCATAGCTCCATGTCCGAACATCTCTGTTGGAGTTACGCAGCCTCAAGTCTCAGTTCCTCAATCTACTCCATTTTTCATAGATTCTACAACAACAACCACAACAACCACGCGTACACCGCTAGTAACTGTCAACGTATCTGATACGGGGACAGGTGCTTCTGGTGTCACTTTTGGTCCTGATTTCACTCCTATCTCACCTCTACGGACTGATGATCCTGATACGGTGTTTGGTGATGATCGGGATGAGTTCCAAGACTTCCACTTCAGCCCATTCAATGTTCGACAATCAAGTGATGATGAAGATGCACCAATGACGAAGTGGCAATTCAACGCACTTAATGCGAAGCTGGACACTCTGCTTGAGTCCTTAAAATCTTCGTCCAACAATGAATATTCCCATGCATCTTACAAATCTTTATTTGACACTCTCAACAAGGAGCATTCTGAGAATCTTGCTAAATCAACAAAGGCTGTTGAGCACTCTGAAAATATTGTTCGTGAAACGACTGAAAAAGTCGATAAACTACTCTCTAATGTTAAACAGTTTATGGATGACTTCCGAACTTCTTCGGAACGAAACACAGCTACTGCAAACAAGGCAATTACGAACCTTGGCACAACTCTTCAAACCAAGAAAGACGCTCTTTCCAAGGTTCACACTGGTATCCAGGCTACTAATGCAGAGCTACAAAGTCGATCACTTCCAAGATTGAAAAGCTTCAAGCAGATATTGTTGCTGAGAACACTCTCATGGATAAGCTTGCCATCAAAACTGAAAAAAATGAAAGTTGTTTCAGCCCATCTCTTTCATGCCAAAAAAGAGATAGCAGAGCTCAAATCCGACAAAGCTGTGATCAAAAGTGTTGTCACCGATGTTAATCAGTTTTTGCAAACTCTCATCGAGACTCGTGATTTTATGCTCACAATCTCTGTTCGACAACATTTGGCTGATAAACGCAGACCAGTTTTCTCTATGCTTCATCGGATAGAAGGTGTTTCGACATCGGTTACTCTTCCGAAACAAGTGGGAGAAGCGAAGAAGGCATCCAGTGAAGAAATCAAGAAACCAGCTGGTGGCTCTAATAAGCACGAAAAAAGCCGAAATCAAAAAGTTCCGAAGGGTAATGAATCTTCTGGATCGAAAGGTAAAGAAAAGTTGATTGATGATGATGAAAAAGAAAAAGAGGATGAAGAGGCAAAGCTCAAACGAAAGTCTCGTGATGAAGGGCTTGATGAAAATTTGCGAATTGCCAAGGAAACAGAAGCTCGTGAAGCCCAAGTCACTCTGGAAACTCAAAAGCTTCTATTTCCCTCTTGGTCTATGGAGCGTATTCTAAACGAAGCCGTTGATAATCCAAATGTTTACTGGCTTGAGCCCATGGTATCGTTTGTTTTGGAGAACTCTCTGGATTCACAGCTTGATCTTCCAATAACTCCGAAGGCTTTTCAGTTTCGTAGCTTTGAAAAGATTGTGAATGCTCCTCTACCGGACCATGATGTTGATCAGGTGCTTTTCTCGTTCTATCTCAAGCACATGAAGCCTCAGTACCAAACTTGGACTTTAATGAAGATTACTGCTGTCAAAGTTTTTGGACCAATTGAAACTGAGAGTTTTATCAATGCTCCTTTCAAGGTTGCTCGTGGGGCTGTGAGTTCTGTATTTCAATTTACTCTCGCTGATTTGCCCTGCCTTAACCCATTCGACTGGATTACTCTTTTGCATCTTTTGTTAAAGGATGAAAAGAAATTTGAACCAATTGTGGGGCATCTGAAAAGGATGTTGGTCTCTTACATCCAATAAGTTGGTAAGATGGAAGTGGAGATTGCAACCGTGCTCCGAAAGAAACCCACCGTGCTGCCCAAAGAAACTCTGAAAGACCTCGACAAGATGAAGCTGGGAAGCATTCATAAGGGCAACTGGAGTGTGGCGTTCCAGATACGAGAGGGCCGGTATGAATTTTCAAAGATGCTGCTTCTTTCTGCCTGACAAGCATCTTTACTCCACTTCGTGCCTGGAATACATTTTGTAGTTTATAGAACAATGCAAAGCGAACAGTGCTGCAGATAAGAAGTGCTTCACAGATATGATACCATGGTACATTTTGGTTCGCAAATCTTTGCTTGGTCTAATGCCGATTCTCTTCAAAGTTCGAAAGCGTCAACAACACTGAAGAATATGCCTTCCTTATTTGACACAAAGGGGGATATTGTTGGGTTGTTTATTAGATTGTGTCAAATTTATTATGTATGTATTTAGCCTTTTTACGGATTGGGCCTGTCCATCCGTCTTTATGATGTTAGGGTTAGGCTTTAAATATTTCATGCATGTATTGTATTAGGGTTAATCGCTTTGTGATTCCCTACGGTGCCTTTACAGAGAAGTTCTTCATCGAGCTCTTCTAAGGCATTGATTATTAATCATTCGGCACAACTTCGATCATTGCTCTTATTATTTTGATTCATATTCCAGTTTAGAATCTTTCGATCTATTCTTATTTGAACTAACAAGTACTGGCTTGATAACGAGCACACAATATAGTAGCAAACATAATGTCAGGGAAACTGGCTGTAAGATAGAGTAGAGAGCCTATAATTCCTCGAAACAGAGTTGCATTCACAACAACGCCATTTGGATCAACGACAATAGACGCTGATGAGGACATTGGAGTCTTTGCTGGCTTGAAATCAGAGAACCCATACTTATTCAACATATCTGCAATATATTTAGCGTGACAAAAAAAAATACCATCAGTTAGTTGTTTGACCTGCAAACCCAAAAAGAAGGTTAGTTCACCCATCATGCTCATCTCGAACTTCTTGGCCATGATCTCTAAGAATTTTGAACTAAGCATTTCATCAGTGGATCCGAAGATGATATCGTCCACATATACTTAGGCAAGAATGATATGGGATCCTGAATGCTTTATGAACAAAGTGTTGTCGATCTTCCCTCGTTTGTATCCACTTGAAAGAAGATAGCTTACCAATGTGTCATACCATGCCCTAGGCACCTGCTTTAAGCGACAGACAGCTTTATCAAGACGATACACATGATTTAGAAACTCTTCACTTTCATACCCTGGAGGTTGATTTAGAAAAACTTCTTCTTGAAGATCTCCATGTAGAAAGGCAGTCTTGATGTCCATCTGATAGACTTTGAAGTTTTTGAAAGAGGCAAAGGCAAGAAATAGACGTATTGCTTCAAGTCTAGCCACAATAGCAAATGTTTCATCATAGTCCAACCCTTCAAGCCGACAGAAACCTTGAGCCACAAGCCTAGCTTGGTTTCTTATGACGACCCCATATTCATCCATTTGTTTCCTAAAAACATAGCGAGTACCAATGATAGTCTTTCCTTGGGGTTTGGGAACAAGAGTCCACACACGATGACGTTCAAATTCATTCAGCTTATCCTGCGTGGCCTTGATCCAGTCAACTTCTTTTAAGGCATCAACGATATTATTTGGTTCAATTATTGAGACGAAGTTTACAAACATTTACAAGTTGCTACTAACTATGCTACGAATGAGAATCCCAGATGTAACACCGTAAATTTCCAAACAAAATTTTCATTTAAAATTCACATTAATCTCATTGTCACAACCATAAAAATCACCCAATATCAAGTTATCAAAAGCACATGTTCATTAATTGTTTAAAACACAATCCAGGATCCTCCAAAAACATATCTCCAACTCATGTGTGTACAATCAAGCCAGTGCCTTCCTGTGATCCTAAGAAGTACCTGAAACACATAACACATAACACGGTAAGCACAAAGCTTAGTGAGTTCCCCAAAATACCACACACATCACATTAGCCTCTCATGGCTATGCTCAATAAGACCCTCCGGCCAATGTGTCTCAGTGGAACCCTCCGGTCCCACAACTCGGGTGGACCCTCTGGTCCTAACTCAACAAGATCAGAATAATACACAGTATAAATCACAAAGACATAATGCAGGATACAACAATAATCAATATAAGCACGCAAGACCCTCCGGTCGCACAAAATTACCACTTAAGGTAAGTATAGTGAGAAGACTCACCTCATAAGAAATCGGATAACCTCGAACTCAAATCAATGGTCTAGCCTCCGCCTCTAACTAAAGCTCCAACCACCGATCAGCTCAAATCCAAAGCTTGGACTCCCACTCTTTCCTCTTCAAGCTCCTTCTTCACTCCAAAGAAACCACAAGAACACTTAATAGCTCACAAATGGACACACAAGCTCAAGGGACGAGAAATTAGGGTTTGAGAGGGTTGATGTCTGGGAGTGGTGGCTAGAAATGAGGCCATCATGTCCTTTAAATAGGGACACACCCTAAATTAGGGTTTTCACTATGGGCCTAGTATGCCCAGCGTACCCTCTGGTACGCCCAACATACTAGGTGGCGTCCGCGTCAAAAACACGCACATGAGTACGCTGAGCGTACACACGCGTACTCCCCGCGTACTAATTTACCACCTTTTCTCAAATAAGGGCCAAACTTGAAAATTACTAAAAGAACAAGGGTTTATAAGGTATACCTGGTCCTGGGATGTTACAATTCTCCCCCACTAGAATCAGACTTCGCCCTCGAAGTCTTCTTTTGGAAATAACTCTAGGTACTGCTCATGCATCTCGGACTCCGGCTCCCAAGTCCACTCGGACCCCTTCCGATGTTGCCACTGGACCAAAACCAAGGGCACCTCTTTATTCCTTAAGACCTTCACCTTCCTATCTAAGATCGTTATCGGCCTCTCGGTGTAATTTAGACTTGCATCAATGTGAATGTCCTCTAACGGTACCACTGCCGTCTCGTCGGCTACACACTTCCTCAATTGAGACACGTGGAAGGTGTTATGTATCTGGCTCAACTCTGCAGGTAGCTCCAACCGATAAGTACCTTCCCCACTCTGGCAGTCACTCTAAAAGGACCAATATATCTGGGACCCAATTTTCCCCGCTTCCTGAATCGGATCACCCCTTTCCACGGGGATACCTTCAGGAGGACAAAATCTCCCACCTGGAACTCAAGCTCGGATCGTCGCCGGTCTGTGTAACTCTTTTGGCGACTCTGAGTTGTCAGTAACCTCCGTCTGACCTGCTGAATCTGCTCAGTCTTCTTGAGCACTATCTTTGTGCCACCCATCACTCTCTGCCCCACCTCTACCCAACAGATGGGAGTCCGACACCTTCTCCCATATAAGAGCTCAAAGGGAGGCATACCAATACTGGAATGGTGGCTGTTGTTATAAGAAAACTTAGCCAAGGGCAAATAGGTGTCCCAACTTCCTCCGAAGTCCATAACACATGCTCGCAACATGTCTTCCAACGTCTGAATCGTCCGCTCACTCTGCCCGTCAGTCTGTGGGTGGTATGCGGTACTGAAGTGCAATCGGGTACCCAACTCCTCACGAAACCTCTTCTAGAACCTGGAAGTAAAATGCACATACCGTTCTGACACTATCGAAGTCGGCACCCCATTCCGTGCCACCACCTCTCTCATATAGATCTCGGCCAATCACCCACATCGCGTCGACACCCTGTGCGGTCCTCGGTAATTTGGTGATAAAATCCATGGAAATCTGCTCCCATTTCCACTGGGTAATCTCTAGAGGCTGTAACGGGCCATGTGGAAGCTGGTGCTCCGCCTTAACCCGGTGACATGTCAGGAACCTCTCAACTACCCATGCCACATCCCTCTTCATACAGGGCCACCAATAATCTCTCTTCAGATCCAAATACATCTTAGTGGCTCCTGGATGGATCGAGAATCTCGACCTATGTGCCTCCTCCATCAGTATACGCCGAGCTCCACCTGTATAGGGCACCCAAATCCGCCCACGGAAAGTCATAATCCCCCGACTATCCGTCTCAAACTCAGAAACCTGTCCGATCACTCGCTCCCTCTAAAGGTTCTGAGGTGTCACAGCCTCCACCTGAGCCTCTCGGATGGTATCTAGGACTGGAGTCATCACCGTCATCCTCATACACACGTCTCAAATCGGAGCGCTCTCTGCTCTGTGGCTCAAGGCATCGGCTATCACATTATCCTTTCCGGGGTGATATAAGATCTCGCAGTCGTAGTCTTTCACTACATCCAACCACCTCCTCTGTCTCATATTCAGTTTGGGATGATCCATGAGGTACTTCAGACTCTTGTGGTCCGTGTATATGGTACACCGGACTCCATATAGTTAGTGGCGCCAGATCTTGAGTGCGAACACCACCGCCCCCAGCTCCAAATCGTTGGTGGGATACCTCGTCTCATGAGGCTTCAACTGCCTCGATGCATAAGCTATCACATGTCCTCTCTGCATCAACACCACACCCAATCCTGATATAGATGCATCACAGTAAACTACAAATTCCTCCACTCCCCCAGGGAGAGCTAACACTGGAGCTTCGCACAATCTCTGGCGAAGAGTCTCAAATGAGGCCTGCTGCTCGGGCCCCCAGCCAAAAGTAACACCCTTCCGGGTCAATCTGGTGAGAGGAACAATGATCTTGGAGAAATCTCTGATAAATCTTCGATAGTAGCCCGCCAGACCCAGAAAACTCCTGATCTCAGACGGGGATCTCGGCACCTCCCATCTGATAACGCCTCAATCTTCGTTGGGTCGACCAATATCCCATTCTGATTAACGATATGCCCCAGGAACTGGACCTCTCGTAACCCGAAATCACACTTGGAGAATTTGGCATAAAGCTTCTCAGCCCTCAATACTCCAAGAATCTCTCGTAGGTGCTCCTCGTGCTTCTCTCTGGACCTCGAGTACACCAGAATGTCGTCGATGAACACGATTACCGATCGATCCAACATGGGCCTGCACACCCGGTTCATGAGATCCATGAACGTCGCCGGTACGTTGGTGAGCTCGAAAGGCATCACCACAAACTCGTAATGCCCATAACGAGTTCTGAAGGCTGTCTTCTAGATATCCTCCTCGCAAACTCTCATCTGATGATATCCAGACCTCAAATCAATCTTGGAAAACCAAGATGCTCCCTACAACTGATCGAATAAATCGTCGATCCTCGGTAGCGGACAACGGTTTTTGAACGTCATCTTGTTCAACTCTCGGTAATCGATGCACATCTGATGTGAACAATCCTTCTTCTTAACAAAAAAGATAGGTGCTACCCACGGCGATCTACTTGGTCTGATGAAACCCTTCCCCGACAGCTTCTGGAGCTGTGAGGATAACTCTTGCATCTCTGGTGCCGCAAGGCGATAAGGTGTCTTGACAATAGGCGCCGCACCCGGAACCAAATCAATCCAAAGCTCCACCTGCCTCTCGGGAGGCACACCTGACAACTCCTCGGGAAAAAGATCTGGGAACTCGCACACTATCAGAACCTCGGAGATAGAACTCGGCCTCTCTGTAACAATCCGTGTATCCATCATGCACGCCAAGAAGCCCATACAACCGTGCTGTAAATTATGCCTCGCCCTGGCAGCAGAACCGAAAGCTGATCCAGATCTGGTACCCTCACCATACACTGTAAGCACTCCCCCACTAGGGTCTCGTATAGTCACCAACTGACGCTCGCAGTCGATCACAGCTCCAAAACGACTTAACCAATCCATGCACACGATGACACAGACATCCCCCATCGCTATCGGCACCAGATCTATTGGAAACTCGACACCAAAAATCTCTAAAAAACATCCTCGGAATACATCAGTAGAAAAAACCGCATGCTCGTCGGCTATAGAAACCCTCAGAGGTCCACTCAACACCTCACGTCGGATACTAATGTGACGACTAAACAGTAAAGACACGAAGGATCAACTCGCTCCCGAGTCAAATAACACCAAAGCAGGTACGGAACTCACAAGAAAAGTACCTAAATACAGCACAGAATAAGCACAATAAATCTCAAAATAAAACAAATAAGAAAATACGTACCAACCATGACATCAGGTGCTGCACGGACCTCCTCCGCTGTCAGCTGAAAAGCTCTCCCACGAGCCCTCGGAGCCTCGGCCTTCACCGGTCGACTATCAGCAGCACGCAAAGCAGAAGGAGTGGAACCCTGGGCTGATCACTGAACAAGCTGAGGGCACTTGGCCTTCCGATCGTCGGTCTGGTTGCAGTGAAAGCAAACTGCAAACCCCTTGGGGAAATCCTTCGCCATGTGCCCCTCTTTGCCACATTTATAGAAAATCCCCGCCCGACAAGATCCCTCATGACTCTTGCCGCACTTGCCACAAGTGCGGCCCTTCTGGCCTCCTGATATCGAATCAGCAGGCTTAGCCCACTTCGCTGCCGGCTGCGACTGCGCCGGTCTCCGGTATCTCCGTTGAGACTCCGCCTCCTCCCTGGCTTGAGTCTCCAGCTCAATCTCCCTCCTTCTGGCATTTTCCTGAAGCTCGGCAAATGTCCGATAAGACGAGTTCGCCACGAACTCTCGAATATCCGTCCTCAGAATGCTCAAATACTGGCTCATGCGTGCCTGCTCAGTAGACATGTGCTCAGGGCAGAACAATGCCCTCTCGTGAAACATCCTCGTAATCTCTGTCACTGACTTTGTCTTCTGCTTGAGTGTCACACCCCCAAACCAGACGGCGGAAACGTCTGGGGGTGTGACAGATTGGTATCAGAGCATTGTTTATAGTGAACTTAGTATATCAATCAATAAAAGATATACAAACTATAAATACATCGGGGCAAGGAGCTCTGACTACAAGTATACTTTTAAAGATTTAAGTATTTTTATAAGAAGTATACTAACACTCACAAGTAAAGTATCACAGTCATAAGAGCACACTCATACTTACAAGTATAATATCACAATCATAAGAACTTAAAAGTATTTGGATGTTGAGCACTATAGTCAAACCTGAGCAGTTATGTAATCATATCTGTAATTAATATAGCCTGATCAACTATATTGATTTGAGATATGACCAACATGTGTTTGGGAGTGATAGTAGTGTTGAGACATGTCTAAAACTTACCATACATATTCAGAAGAACTATAGAACAGAATACAAAGATTAAAATACTATGGAGAGTATTTTACTAATCTTATTTCTAATACATAACCTATGGCTGCACCCAATTTACCGGGAGACCCCTACAATCCACAGAATGCAGGCTGGATCACAGACTCAGACGAAGAACCCTTTGAGGACAGCGAGTCAAGTGGTACGGATACAGAGCCACACGTCTGCAACCCTGGGGAGCGTCCCCAGAGGCAAGAGGACGCAGAACCAATACCTGAGTGGGGCCAATACATAAACCATTGGAGTCGACAAGACGGCCAACGCCCTCCATACGGAATGGCACGAGGTTTCTATAACGTATCTAGAGGAGGAACTGCTGACAGAGCTCTTCCAGTTATAGTAAACCGAATAGCCCGGCAGTTCGATCAATCAAGGATGTCGATCAATCGAATTCTAGAGGTGAATGCGGTTGCGCAGGCAAACACTGCAGATATCCTTCGTCTTGACGAGATGCAAGATGACACCTAGAACCATACTGAAGCCCTTCAAAGGCAACTTTGTGCTGCTGAATCAGAGATCAGAGAACTGAGGGAGCACCAAGCTGCCCAAGAAAGGCGTTGGAAAGCGCAAGACGAAGCAGAACCTAGCAATCGTCGTAGAAACCGTCGCAAGTAGTGTTCGCACTACTTCTACTTTCTACTTTCTATATCGAATGTGTATACTACTTTCTATGTTATGTACAAATCAAGTATCAATAAAACGATAAGCACTTTACTTCAACAAGAGTTATTACAGTTTTCATAATCATCTTATTCCAAAATTTTGGATCACAGAAACGTTCCAGTGTTATTTTTCATGCTTTCACTACGACCGCGGAAATGTTATTTTCGGTAGGTCGGTTTGATGTCGACACTTTCTCAGTATTGGAGTATATTATAATCCTGCTTTAAGGTCAAGTTTTCTGGACCTTATATACTTAATATACCAATACAGTTGACATGTACATTCATACTTTTTGAAAAATAACCATTCAATTTCATATTATCCTGTTGCAAGTTGTACTTGCAGTGGATTTCTATTTCCAATTCTTTGTAAGATTCATGTTGAATTAAGTGTTTAGTTCAGAGATATCAAATTCATATTCCTTCTTGATATCTCACTATCTTTTTATCTATTTGACTTTTATAACAAGAGATGCCTCCTCGTAGAAATCCAAGACGTATCAACACCAATGAAGCACCAACGTCACCCCCACCACCACGTCATCAATTCGATCCCGCTATGTTTCAAGCGGCGGTCACGGCGGCTGTAGCGGCTGCCATGTCTCACGTTCATACTCCTGGTGTTAGTGGGTCGGGAGTCGGTGCACATCCTACTAACCATGGCGAAAGTCATGGGCGTTCGCGAGAATGCACTTATAAGGATTTCTCTAATGCCAAACCCATGACCTTTAATGGTACTGGGGGAGTTATGGCACTAAGGCAGTGGATAGAAAAGACGGAAGCAATCTTTGAAATTTGCTCCTGTCCTGAGGGTAGCAAGGTTAAATTTGCTGCCTGTACTTTTTCTGATAGGGCTCTAACGTGGTGGAATGGCCACATTAAGTCACTTACTCTAGTTGTGGCTAACTCCATCAGATGGGAGAGCCTAAAAGCCATGTTAATGCGAGAATACTGCCCGCGAGGGGAGATACAGAAACTGGAGCAAGAACTATGGGCTCTTACAATGGTTGGTTCTGATATATCAACCTATACCAATAGGTTCTGTGATCTGGCAATTCTTTGCCCGGATATGGTCCCTATCGAGAGCAAAAAGATTGAGAGATATATTTGGGGTATGTCGCCCCAAATTCAGTCAAGTGTTTTAGCTTCAAAGCCTATTACTTTTGACAGTGCCAAAGAACTGGCACAATCTCTTATCGACCACGGAGCCCGTCAAAACTCTGTGGTCTCTGCTCCACAACAACCCAAGGAGAACAACAACAACAGCAAGAAGAGGGTTTGGAACAAGGGGAAAGGCAAATCTCCTCTGGAACCAGCAAAGAAGCAACAAGTAGTGGCAGTCCATGCTACTACTGTACCTGCTACCATACCCGCTACTGTACCTACTGCTGTTCCCAATAATTCTGCACCAACAAAGCCCTATGCTGGTACCCTCCCTAAATGCAACAAGTGCAATTTTCACCACAATGGAAATTGCCGAGACCTATAGTGTCGTAACTGCAACAGGAAAGGGCATACTGCCCGATTCTGTAAAATGCCACCCCAACCACTTAACCAAGCACCTGTCGCTGGAGTAGGCCGAGCATGCTACCAATGCGGTGATGTGGGGCACTTCATGAAGGATTGCCCAAAAGCTAGAAATGTCGGTGGAGTTGGGAGAATACTAGCCCTGGGTCATGAAGAAGCGGTGACAGACCCTGCTGTGGTCACGGGTACGTTCCTTCTCAATAATACTTATGCATGCATTCTATTTGATTGTGGTGCTGAGAGGAGCTTCGTGAGCCATAATTTTAAACACCTACTAAATCAAAACTCCCAACCACTCAATGAAACATTTACAGTAGAAATGGCTAACAGGAAATCTGAATCCACCAATGATATATACATAGGATGTATCCTTACCTTGAATGACTTGTCTTTTCCAATAGACCTTATGCCGGTCTCTATCAAAAGTTTTGACATCATAATAGGTATGGATTGGTTGTGCCCCAACCATGCCGACATCCTATGTTATGAAAGAGCTGTTCGTTTGAACTTACCAACTAACGAAACTCTTGTTATCTATGGCGACAAACCCGGAATGAACCTTAGGATCATTTCTTGCATCAGGGCACAGAAATACCTTCGCAAAGAGTACTGTGCTTTCTTAGCTCACGTCGTAGACAAAAAGCAAGAAGTAAAAGATATCGCGAGCATTCCAGAGGTTTGTAACTTTCCCGATATCTTTCCTGATGATCTTCCAGGAGTACCTCCCGAACGACAAGTCGAATTCCGAATCGACTTAATCCCTGGAGCTACCCCTGTAGCCAAATCCCCCTATCATCTTGCACCTTCTGAAATGCAAGAATTATCCAGCCAACTTAACGAACTCCTTAGTAAAGGTTTCATACGACCAAGCTTCTCACCTTGGGGAGCACCGGTTTTGTTCGTAAAGAAGAAGGATGGATCATTCCGCATGTGCATAGACTACCGCGAGCTGAATAAACTTACCATCAAGAACCGATACCCTCTACCTCGCATTGACGATCTGTTCGACCAACTTCAAGGTGCGAGCTACTTCTCGAAGATAGACTTAAGATCCGGGTATCACCAATTACGGATTTTGGAGGAAGACATTCCCAAGACCGCGTTTAGAACTCGTTATGGTCATTACGAGTTTATTGTGATGCCATTCGGATTGACGAATGCACCTGCTGTGTTCATGGACCTAATGAACAGAGTGTGTCGTCCATTCCTAGACAAATTCGTCATAGTCTTCATCGACGACATCCTTGTCTATTCAAGAAGCAAAGAAGAACATGGCCAACATCTTCGTCAAATATTACAAACCCTTAGGACCGAAAAACTTTATGCGAAGTTTTCAAAGTGCGAGTTTTGGATTAGGAAGGTTGAATTCCTAGGTCACGTGGTCAGTTCAGAAGGAATACACGTGGACCCTTCCAAAATCAAAGCAATTGAAAATTGGCCAGCACCCACGACTCCTACAGAAATCCAACAATTCTTAGGTCTTGCTGGCTACTATCGCAGGTTCATCCAAAATTTCTCCCAAATCGCTAAACCACTTACCACCCTGACGCAAAAGGGTGTAACCTACAACTGGGGAGAGAAGCAAGAAACCGCATTCCAAACGCTCAAACAAGCCTTGTGCAGTGCACCGATCATGTCCCTACCCCGAAGGGACAGAGGACTTTGTAGTGTACTATGATGCTTCAAATCAAGGGCTTGGGTGTGTAGTTATGCAAAGAGGAAAGGTTATCTCCTACGCGTCACGACAACTTAAGACGCATGACGTCAACTATACAACACACGACCTTGAACTAGGAGCGGTGGTGTTTGCTCTGAATATTTGGAGACATTACCTATATGGCACGAAATGCACAATATTCACGGACCATAAAAGTCTCCAGCATATCTTCAATCAGAAAGAGCTGAACATGAGACAACGACGATGGGTGGAGCTACTGAACGACTACGAATGTGAAATTCTTTATCACCCTGGTAAAGCAAACGTAGTAGCTGATGCCCTTAGCAGAAAAAAAATACTCGGGACGCCGAGTAAAGTCGTTGACCATGACAATCCATTCACATCTGTCCACACAAATCAAAGAAGCTCAACTAGAAGCCCTGAAACCCGAAAACGTGGCAGGTGAAACCCTGAGAGGAATGGATAAAAACTTCGAAGTCAGGGATAATGGAGTTTATAATTTCATGAACCGGATCTGGACACCAAAGTTCGGTGGTTACAGAGACGTGGTTAT
The DNA here is from genome assembly GCF_052849685.1 of Lactuca virosa. Classification (NCBI taxonomy): domain Eukaryota; kingdom Viridiplantae; phylum Streptophyta; class Magnoliopsida; order Asterales; family Asteraceae; genus Lactuca; species Lactuca virosa. The sequence continues at coordinate 148,137,835 of NC_136429.1, read as the reverse complement.
GAATGAAGCACACAAAACCCGATACTCCATTCATCCAGGTTCAGACAAGATGTATCTGGACCTTAAGAAACTATATTGGTGGCCTAACATGAATGCCGAAATCGCTACCTTTGTGGCCAAGTGTCTTACTTGTGCCAAAGTTAAGGTAGAATACCAGAAACCTTCAGGTTTATTACAACAACCTGAAATCCCTGAATGGAAGTGGGAGCGGATTACAATGGATTTCATAACCAAATTACCCAAGACTTCGGGTGGTTATGATACTATTTGGGTAATCGTCGACAGATTAACCAAATCCGCACACTTCTTACCAATAAAAGAAACCGACAAGATGGAGAAACTAACCCGAACTTACCTCAGGGATATTGTTAGACTGCATGGTGTACCAATATCTATTATTTCGGACCGAGATAGTTGATTCACCTCTCGTTTCTGGCAGTCTTTACAAAACTCTTTGGGAACTAGGCTGGACATGAGTACAGCCTACCATCCTCAAACCGACGGACAAAGTGAGAGGACAATTCAAACACTAGAAGACATGTTGCGAGCTTGCGTGGTAGACTTTGGAAAAGCATGGGATATTCACTTACCCCTTGTTGAATTCTCTTATAACAATAGTTATCACACTAGCATTAACGCTGCTCCATTCGAAGCTCTCTACGGCCGCAAGTGCAGATCCCCTCTGTGTTGGGCTGAAGTGGGTGACACGCAGCTAGCTAGAGGTCAAACTCCTGACAGTGCTCTTACTGGTCTGGAAATCATTCGAGAAACCACCGAGAAAATCACACAAATTCGGGAGCGACTTAAAGCTTCCAGAGATAGACAGAAAAGCTACGCTGACAAACAAAGAAAACCCTTGGAATTCCAGGTTGGTGACCGCGTCTTGTTAAAGGTCTCACCCTGGAAGGGCATGATACGGTTTGGAAAGCATGACAAATTGAGTCCAAGGTACATAGGACCCTTCGAAATTCTTGCTAGAATTGGTCATGTAGCTTACAAACTTCGACTACCCCAAGAACTAAATAACATTCATCCTACCTTCCACGTTTCAAACTTGAAAAAGTGTTTATCTGATGAGACTCTTGTGATCTCACTCGAGGAAATCGAGTTAAACGAGAGCCTCAAATTTGTGGATGAACTCGTAGAGATTCTAGACAGGGAAGTTAAGAAAACCAAACAAAGCCGTATCCCGATAGTGAAGGTTCGCTGGAATGCAAAACGGGGACCTGAATTCACTTGGGAGCGGGAGGACCAAATGAAACAGAAGTATCCACATCTTTTTCTCTAGTCTACCTGAAATACTAATTTCGGGACGGAATTCTCTCTAACGGGGGGATAATGTAACAAATCGTAATTTCAAACCTATGTAATAGTTTAGGTCAATGTATAGTTCTTTTTATAATAATAAAGAGAAATTTTAGCATAATGTGCATATTTACATAATTGACCCTCAAAAATAAATTATTTAGCAATCTCGATTGGGACGAACCAAGTGATGGAGATTGTAACAAGGTTTCCAAAAACATAAAGAACACTAAAATCCGAGTTATAACGAAGAAGTTATGACCAATCGAAAATCTGCGACAAAACCGACAAAACACTGTTCAGTGTAAAAACTGAATTTTTGATAAAAGGCTTTTTAGCCTTAACAATATCAATGAAAGTTGTAGTTTATGTTAAACCGAGAACTTTCATAAAAAGAACGGAAAAATCTGACTTCGTATGAGGAAGTTATGATTTTTCTAAAGTTTTAGTATAGCAGTGAACAGCTAAAAACTGGAAATAAAGATCGAGCGATTTTTAGCCGACACAACCTAAATGAGAATTGAAGGTCTCGTCGGTAGTAGTACAATGGTAAAAAGACAGACGAAAACGGACGTCAGATGAAGAAGTTATGAATTTTTAACGGATTCCCATCCCGGTCTGTTTAAAATAATAATATTAAAAATAAAGTCAAAATTAGCCGACGAAGTCTAAACGAAAGTCGTAGATTATGATTTTACCTACGCGTGCATATAAAGAACGCCAAAAACGGAGCTCGTATGCGAAAGTTATGATTTTCGCAAGTTTGGCACAAAAATAAAGAAAAAAATGGGAAAAACCGGGCAATTTCGCATGACACGTCACCCTCGCACGTGGCAGCTGCTGAGTGGACCGAACCCATGCGTGGCACTTCCTGATTGGACCGCAGCTGAGGTCCACTTAGAAGCGAACAGCTTCGCAGGAGATGCCCCAGAGACACCCCTCGCACACGCCTCGGACCCTCCCCTTTGCGCGTGGCTCCTTCCCATTGGACCGAGGGTTGGTCCAATCCGAGCCAGCCAGCAGCGAGCCTCTGGTCTGAAGAAGCCCCCTCGCCTCGCCACCTGTCTGACGCGTGTCACCTTCGCGCAGCTTCGGGTCCGAACCTTCGGACTATATATAGCATGCGAGGGTTCCAGATTTTTTACACTTTTTCACCCCAAAAATCATTCTCTTTCACATTTTCCACTCCCTTAAGCTCATATACAACCCCTAAAGCCCCGATATCAAGTCTCGAACCCTAAGCAAGCCTCGAAGCCTCGAGATTCCCGAGAAGTAACCTCTCTCCTGTCAAAACTCTGGCCAATTTGAGCCGGTTTCTCGACAAATAAACTCCTTTTCGTGAAACGAAACTCTGTCCGGTTCACCATCTATCAAGTGAGTTCATACCCCCGTATTTTCATAATTTCTACTGTTTTAAGGGGGGGAATACAAGCATAACACAAGAACTTTGTGTTATAAAATCATGATTCAAATCATGATAAAATAACATTAAATTATCTAAAAATACTCAACACATCAAACTCTTTGATAATCTTATATTTTCCCCAAAATTCATATTTGTATATATATATGCATATAAATAAGATTTAAAAGGCTTAGGACTGATAACTCATTCTGGGTCCTTTTACTTGTTTGGATGTGGGCTTAAAGTACCGGTTACTTGTCCGAGTGTCGTTTAAATTTTATTTATATATAAAATTGTATATGTATATAAATATAATAGTTATTTCATCAGTTTAACTACCTTTGTAACATGCTGAGCAAGGGATTATATGCAAACATGGTTAAATACAAAATCAGGGAGTACATATAAATTATAATAGGTATAATTTATACATAGAACAATAATTCATGATACAAGTATACTAGAATACACAAGAAACTAGGGTTTTGATACAGAACAAATCAAGGTTTACACTTATCAAATACATGTTTGGAAATACTAATTCAAGGACATACTGTCAATCATTATTTCAGAATGATTGGGTTTTGATTCAAAGAATATATTGTCAATCATTATTTCAGGATGATTGAGTTTTCAAACTAATATACATGTAACGTTTATATGCTTTTTATGAGACACTAGATTCAGGTTGTTTAATTCATTTTAGACAACATAGAAAAGTCCTGACATTATAACCAGAATCTCCAGCGGGGGATCGAAACAAGCGTGTGTAGATCTATATCGGGATTGACAACCCCGCACTCAGGCTGCTAGCTACAGTTAGATGAGTGGCAATTGTTATCACCAGTTTAAACGCCCACAAAGCGTTTGTTTCAGGCCATCAGTCATAGTATGGTTATAATAACTCATTAAAAAGATATTAACGATACGTTACTAGTTTACAGAATACAAAATACAAAGATTCAATACAGTTTTCAATAACAGCTGGTGGAGCCAGGCACACTCTCAGTTACAAGTTTTCATAAGTAATACAAATACAAAACATTAATACACAGAGAAGGGTTTTGTGGGAATAAAACTACTTTTCATATACAAACAGAAAATATAGGATTTTCTGGAACAGTTTACATATACAAGATACAGAGATACTCTTTCAAACATAAACATTTATGCACTCACTCAACTTTATGTTGATACTCTCTTTTCAAATTACTTGTATTCTCAGGGAAATAATACACAGGTACTCCCCGAGCTTTTGAGAAGATGGAGCTTTGTTGAGTCATATCTTCTTTTGTATAACTATATTTTGGTTCAATATACAATGATTGAACGCATGTAAATATTTATATTTTTTTTAATACAATGGTTGTTTCTACTTTGATTACTATGATGCATGTGTTGTGATACTACAATTCAAGTCCTCCACCCCCAGACGTTTCCGCCGTCTGGTTTGGGGGTGTGACATTGAGAGACAGAAACTCCTAGGCCAACCGTTCCCTCTCCACCGGAGGAACATAATCATCTCGGAACAACAGCGTAAACCTCTCCCATGTCACTGCAGTATGCTCTGCAGGAGTAAAACTGGCTGTCACAAACTTCCACCAGTCAATCACTCCCAAGCGAAGTTGGTTCAGCGCGAACCGAACTCTCAAATGCTCTGGGCACAAGCATGTGTAAAAGCATCCCTCAATATCAGAGATCCATCTCATAGCAGCAATCGGATCCTGTGTCCTATCAAACTCTGGTGGCTTCGTGTTGCTGAACTCCCAAAACAAGAATGAGTCACCTCCCTGTGGCCTGGCAGCGACGACAGCTGCGGTGGCTGCAGAAGCAACGGCCTCAGTAACAGTGGCATACCGCTCATCAAAAGTATCGACCAGGGTGGTCTTAATAGACCCAACCATCTTTGGTATCGCCTCTCGAATAGCTGCGGCCACCTCCTCATGGATGATCTTGCGGATCTCCTCGTCACTAGTCCCACTGCCCAAGGGGTTGTGGCGCGTACCCACCATGATGTCTCTGAAACACAACAGAAAAATCATCAGAGACTCGCTCGAGCATACTCACACTCGATTCCCGCCCCTACATGCTCCTTAGTACCCTAAGGATTCTTACTTGGGTTGCATACAGATCCAGTGCTTTCAGTAGTACGGGCCCAATACTACCTTCCACACCAACCTGGAGTCACCCCAAGTCCTCCTCCCTAGGATTCCAATTCATAAGTACTCTATCTCTCATGGATATTACGCTACTCTCTCAGTAGAATCCTTATATACTCATCTAGATATCTCTCCTAGATTAACCCTCGACTCAGAACTATTTTTAAGTGATCCTGCTAGATACTCCTACTCAGCACTGTTGGATTAATGTCTAAGTCCATAACTATAATTGGTAAGACTTGACCCGACCCGGCATGGTCCATTTGGGTTGCATGGCATCATGCATTTGGATAAACTATAATGAGAGAAATAACACTTAAGGTTGGTTAATATATTATAAGTTCTAATATATTAATAAGGTTATTTAATTAGTAGTGATCAAGAATTAATTTGGAATTAATTAAGTGATCAAAAGGAGACTAAATAAATATATGGGTTGATTGTGTAAATCATTCATTCTTATATATGTGGGCTTGTGATCCAAGATTCCTTATGTTGGACTAAGTCCATGGGGTGACCCATGGATACTCCATGGAGGTTAAAATCCATGGAGCATAAGGAATGGGTAAAGTTATGAGTTACATGGTGTAACCCTAATAGCCACCATATAAAAGAATCCCATGGCTCAAGAAATCGTACACTAATGTGTGAGTGTGAGGGCTAGACGATTTCAAGGAGTGTTCAAGTTTCTCTCAAGTTATTCCAAGTGTATTTGGTGTTGTGTGAACCATTTGAGGTGTCACACTTGGGGCACTAGGCACTCAAGCTTCATGAAGACATTCTACATCAAAGAGGTATGTATTCTATCTTGTTATATTTATTATTTTGTATGCTAGATTAGGATAATACCTTGGATGTTCATAATTGTATGTATAATAGAGAAAACATAGATCCAAGGTATTTAGGGTTGCATGTACACTTAGGAGTGTTAGAATGCTCAAAACCCAACAATGGTATCAGAGACTAGGCTTGTTTTCTTGTTATACTTACAAAAGTAGCTGAAAAATCGAGATGGATGCATATATTCGATTGTTTTGGCTGGAATTAGACTAAGAACATTACCCTAAGATGTTTTTGGACTTATAAACTTGTTTTTGATGTGGTAATGTTCATGCTAATCCAATTTCTAAGATAATTGTCATAATTTCAAGATTTGTATTAGTTTGTATGTTCATGCTAATTTCTTGAAGATTGATGATTTGAATTATCTTGTTCTTATGAGGTTCTTAGATTAATAGAAAAGTTGTGTGAAATAGTTGTTTTCAATCCATTTTAATCAAAGAGTTGATTCCAAAGTGTGTTTTTGTAACTTGTCCTCAAGTTATATGAAAAGTCACATTTAAGAATCATAAAACTCATAAAAGTTGGCAAAGGTTACAAAATGAAGAGTCTAGTTCTAATTAAATGGTTTTATGACTCCATAACTTGTCCTCAAGTTATGGAGGTTCAAGAGTCTCTTCATTAAATTAAAAAAAAAGTGTAACCTTAATTAGTTCCATAAGTTACAATAAAAAAAGTTATTTTTTTTATTAATTAGTTTAAAGTCTTCCATAACTTGTCCTCAAGTTATGGAACTTGAAGAGTTTTTTTTTAATTAAAACTACTTTAAACTCATAAGTTATGGAATTAATTAGTTTTGAATAGTTTCAAAACTTGCCATTAGTAGGCCTCATTCACGAAGCCGGTATATAAAGGGGGTATAAGGTTACTGCCTATAAAATGGCAGTTTAATGGGTGTCCACTCTCACCCACCGCTTCCTTGACTGGTGGAGGGTCGTTAGCCGAACGGGTAGGACAAGGACTATAATTCTCCTTTCATTAAAAGTATTAATGATAAATACTAAGTAACTAAACTCTTATTAATACCCAATCTTAGTTACTTAGGAAAATGTGAATTTGGTGCTAACCCATGAAATTACACTTTGCACTTTGCTTAAGTCGTTAGTGGAGCGTGTGTGGTTAACCGGCACACTAACCTGGACTTAACAAGGTAGGCAAAGGGTAACTTAATATTTATCATAGTATCGGTGGAGCGTGTGTGGTTAACCGGCACACTGATTAAGGGGTAAATATTAAGGGTACCAAGTATATTTGCATGGTTATTCACACCTTGTTTTGTGATCCTCGACATCCCAGTCACAAAACCTGAAGGGCACACTCGAGATTGAAACATGCCTTTGAACAGTTCAATGAATCTCAAAGATCTAGGACTTTCAAATCCAATTAAAACCTAATAAATTATTTTGTTTTTCATGGTGGAAATTGGTGAATCGTCATTCACCTACCTTCAAATATTTTATAGCTTGGATTACGGCATCCCTCTTCTAAGTTATAAAATAGTTTGTTGGGTCCTAGCCTTAATATTTCATATTGGGTGTCATATTAAGGACTTTAAATCAACTATCTTGAATATCTCCCAAAAAGATGTCTGGTCTAGACATTTATGATCTTCCCAAATCTCTTGAAACAAGCTTTCCTAAATGAAGATGATGTCCCATGGATATCATACTTCTTTCACCTCCTCCAATTATTCTCCCTAACCCACAAGTTCCTAAAAAGTTTAAGGTCACTCAAGCCCTATTGGCAAGGCAAGGTCTAGGTGTGATCACATCTTGGAGATGTAGTCACATATTGACAAGCCGGGAGAGTTGGGTGTCAAAGTCTTGAGAAAGTTGGTGGCTCAACTACTTTCTAAGTCACATAGTGAGTTCTTTTGGGAATCCTATGAAACAGACTAAGACAAGACCCTTAATGATCTTATCTATTTGCTAAGATCAACTTCCTAAAACGCTATGGACATTGACAATGATGACATTGGATATCCAGTAAAGCTCTCTCTTCCCAATGGAAAGGGATCGGCCATAGTCAACTCGGTTGACCCAATGGTAAAGAGAGAGGCGAAGTCTGAGATAGTCCCATTATCAAGGGTCCATAGGTAACTATTGCCAAAGGAAGGGGCATTGGTTACGAAGCTGCCAAATTTACCTAAGGATGTTAAAGTCAATAAGTTTGGCTCTACTTCAGGTAAAGTCCATTGTCTAACTCTATTAAGTACATGCTGATTCTGATCGCGAAGATGGATTTCAATCGCATGGTTCGGTGATCAGAATTTTGGGCTATTACTTAAGAGTTATGATATTTATATTGCTTAGGAATAGATAACAACAAGGTTTTCATATGGATTGTAAGGATAAGTTTTTCCGCAAAGTTTTAAAATAAAAGAAAAAGGTTTTGATTTTATTTATTTTAAGTATCCTTACAATGGCATTTGTGAAAAGTTGTTGCTTATAAGATTCCATTGATAGCAATATTGGAAAAATGGATTTGATTCTTTCGGTTGTGGTAGTGTCTAATATTACCAAATAAGGAAAGATTCTCATCACCCAAGGTTCAATTGGACCGAAACTTGGAATCATGCAAGTTGTATAGTATGATGAATGGGAACTTTCAGCTTGGAAAATTAAGACTAATTCCTTATGTGAATAAGGAAAGGACTAAGGGATCGAGTACACATTCTTGTGCACTGGTCAAGTCCACCACAAAAGATCAAGAAGACTATTCGTCATGATTTACTTAAGTTCAGTAAATATGGTTATACTTATAAGTTTAAGTATAAGTCTGTAGCATTGGAGAAGTTTCAATGTGAGACAGAACGAATAAGAAGAATGAAAGTATGGCAGAAAGATAAAAGTTTCTCAAATCTGAAAAGATGGGAGAGTACTTTAGTATCATGTTTATGATCATCTTAATGATTAAGATACCATATCACAATTGGTCCTCTAAAGTCATGTTAGTGCATTCTTATGACTAAGAAGAGGAGTCATGAATTGTTGAAATGGTTAAATCAAAAAGATGAGTCATACTTCGTTCCAAAACAATTCTTAGAGTCATACTCCAAGATTGTAACTTGAGTGACATATCTTAAAGAGGGTTTGTTAACACTAGTCAAATGTAAGAGTAAAAGGTTATCTACTCTTGTACATTTGAAATTGGTAAGTTGTGATGTTTTGGATAAAACAGAGACCAACTTAGGCCAATTGTGTAAAGTGTTAGTCTTGATAAAGAATCCGCACTATCTCTTGAATATTTGACAAGGGAGTCTTATATGTCAAGAGGACAGTGGGAGTCTTAAAGCTCTTGAAAGTTTCAAGACTTAATCAAGAATAAAACCTAAAGTCCTTCACTAGCACACGAGTTGAGGTTTATAACCTATCGTGTTGAAATTTTTGTGCCTATTCAAGTTGGCTTTGCATAGGAGTTCTGAGAGTTCTCAATTGGTTGCACAACTACTTGGAAGCAATGGCAGGCACCTGAGCTGCCAAATGGCAAGAATTTAAGATTGCACAAGTTTAATCAATATGAGTTTGGATTTGTCACTAACCTTGTCTTGTGATTATGGTTTTGACAAATTCACATGGATAAGAACACATACACTATTAAATCTAAGTGTCATAAGGTTTGTCTCCGATTCATGAAAATGATGGTGAGGAAACACTTTCACTAAGTAGATTTTAGCTAGATAGCAATTGTGATATTTGCATTCTCAAAGTCGTTAGTGGAGCGTGTGTGGTTTACCGGCACACTAACATGGACTTGTGAGAAGTGGCAAAGGTCTAAACAATTGAGACTATGATTACGGCATCCCTTTTCATAGTTATAAAATTGTTTAGACACACATGTGAGCTATCTAAGAGAGGTGTATGATTTTGATAAAGTTTTATCAAAACAATCTAGTATCAGAAATCTGAACTTTGGTAAGAAAGTCAGCTGATTTCTGAGTACATGTCAAAGCTAGTGGGAGCATAAGTGTTATGCTAATAATCATCATGTTAGTGGGAGCATGATAATTATGACAAAGGTTGCAAGTTAGCAATGTTAATTATAGAAAACAAAAGTTTCAATTCGTGAGGTTGCAGGGGTTGAAAAAGTTGTTTTGCTATAATTAAGGGAGAGGAAATTATACTTCATTTCAATTCTAAAAGCTTAGATTGAGATTTTAATCGTATTTAATCAAGGATATATATATGAATTTCATGTTGGAATGGCTCAACATAAGGAAATTCTATATATGGGTCCATTATTTGCGTTCTAAAATTCGATTATGATTACGGCATCCCTTTTCATAATCTGAATTTTGAGAACTTGGCAAATTGAAATGGAAATATTATAGCAAAAGACTAGTTTAGTCTTTATGTGAGACATCATGAATCGTGTCCCATATGCTTCGGATATAGGATCGATTACATGTGCTATATTCATCCTTTCTAAAATTTTCCAAATGCCTGGGGCATTATGAAGGGAAAAGGTCTAGAATTGGATATGACTAAAATGATTAAGCAATTGTCGAGGACAATCTAAGGTTTACCAAAGATTGGTTGCTCAAGGACAGTTGGAAGTATAATGTTAATTCTGGAAGGACCATATTGACATAATCTGTAAGGAGGCAACTCTTGTTCAGAAGTGATAGTCAAAATGGAATATGGAAATGTTTCAAAGTTAGAAATTATTCAATCTGTGTAAGATTAGGAAACTTAATGAAAGAAGGATGTTTCCAAGGAGCTGATCTCCTTTGGAATGCTCTGTAATGATTGTTGTCAAGTCTTTCTGACTTCGTGCATAATCATTAAGAGGATCAATGCATATAAGTTTAGAATCTAACAGATTTCAGTAAATGGCATGAATTTGGAATTCTTGCATTTGCAGTAAGGATTTGGGACTGTGAAAAGAGGATCATTGGAGTGATGTTCAATTGATCTATTTTACAAAGTAAAGATCATAGACAAACATAGTATGCATACTTGGTGTATGGCATGACTAGTGTTTAGAAAACATAGTGTACATGCTTGGAGCATGAGACAACTATTGTTTTAAATTCAAGTATAAAGTTGATAAAACCGAAACAATGAATAATGAGTAATCAGTATGGTGATAAATAAAAGTGTTTATTTATATTCATAGGGTTTGATACCATATTTGATTCATTTATTCTTGTGTTTCACTTTGCATGTTTTGACTTCCAGAATAACTAAGTCGCTCTTCCTGAATGATTAAGTTATTCAAACCATCCACAGTCGGTCATATGTTGGAAGTAGATATGAATCAAGACTGTCATGGGTTGGTTTGTAGAGGTCCAAGTTGGTGGACAAAGTGGTGCTACAACACTCATGAGTGCTCATAAGTTCTGAGTATTGGATTCAACCCGCGCTCATTTGAATCACTTCATGGATTTTATCACGAGTGATCATGAGACGATAATATCTTATATTCTTCAAACCTAGAGATATGAGTTGTTACTATGAGTTGGTTATATATTGATTGCACGAAAACGCATCGGTAACTCGATGTTATAAAACATGCCTTTGTGTATGATTCAACAAGTAGTAGAACAAGCCATATGAGTCGAAGTTTATCCATTCCTTTTACCTTCAGGATAAAAGTGATATCTTTGGGCCCCTCGATGATTTAAAGATGATACATGTGAGTGCTTGGCCAAGCCAGGACTGATTTGATTTGTTCAATCAGTCAGTCATCATGAATCGGAAATCGGGAAACAACAAATGGACAGAGAGAATGATTGATAATCCATGTCTCAGTCCATATGATATCTATAAGGGAGGAATATATGATCCCTTATCTAATGGACAAGTCATTGACAAAGGTCAGAGTTCATCGGCAAGGTTAGAGTTCGACGGAAGCTTTTGAGAGCTACAATTGCTGATCGGTTCCTGAAGTCATACGCAATAATAGTTTTAGACTTATACAAGTGGGAGACTGTTGGATTAATGTCTAAGTCCATAACTATAATTGGTAAGACTTGACCCGACCCGACATGGTCCATTTGGGTTGCATGGCATCATGCATTTGGATAGACTATAATGAGAGAAATAACACTTAAGGTTGGTTAATATATTATCAGTTCTAATATATTAATAAGGTTATTTAATTAGTAGTGATCAAGAATTAATTTGGAATTAATTAAGTGATCAAAAGGAGACTAATTAAATATATGGGTTGATTGTGTAAATCATTCATTCTTATATATGTGGGCTTGTGATCCAAGATTCCTTATGTTGGACTAAGTCAATGGGGTGACCCATGGATACTCCATGGAGGTTAAAATCCATGGAGCATAAGGAATGGGTAAAGTTATGAGTTACATGGTGTAACCCTAATAGCCACCATATAAAAGAATCCCATGGCTCAAGAAATCGTGCACTAATGTGTGAGTGTGAGGGCTAGACGATTTCAAGGAGTGTTCAAGTTTCTCTCAAGTTATTCCAAGTGTATTTGGTGTTGTGTGAACCATTTGAGGTGTCACACTTGGGGCACTAGGCACTCAAGCTTCATGAAGACATTCTACATCAAAGAGGTATGTATTCTATCTTGTTATATTTATTATTTTGTATGCTAGATTAGGATAATACCTTGGATGTTCATAATTGTATGTATAATAGAGAAAACATAGATCCAAGGTATTTAGGGTTGCATGTACACTTAGGAGTGTTAGAATGCTCAAAACCCAACAAGCACATACTCAAGGCAACAACAGATAGCAGAAATTCCTAGGCTAAGGCATCACAAATCAGGCAACTCTAGCCCTAAATATGAAATACCTAACCTATCCTCTAGCATGCATCCCTAACATTTCATAAATATCTCATAACACAAATAAGTAAGGGTATTTTGTGAAATCACCGTTCGGGCTCTGGCTGATTGTACACACTGCTCCAACTCGTTTTTCTTTTAAACTCTTACTCGGTTTAGAAAAATCATTCCTTTTGAAAATTATTCTCAAATCCTCAGTTTGAGTCCAGACACACCTGAAGGTATATCCGAATCCCTCAAACCAAGGCTCTGATACCAACTTGTAACACCGTAAATTTCCAAACAAAATTTTCATTTAAAATTCACATTAATCTCATTGTCACAACCATAAAAATCACCCAATATCAAGTTATCAAAAGCACATGTTCATTAATTGTTTAAAACACAATCCAGGATCCTCCAAAAAGATATCTCCAACTCGTGTGTGTAGAATCAAGCCAGTGCCTTCCTATGATCCTGAGAAGTACTTGAAACACATAACACATAACACGGTAAGCAAGAAGCTTAGTGAGTTCCCCAAAATACCACATACATCACATTAGCCTCTCATGGCAATGCTCAATATGACCCTTCGACCAATTTGTCTCAGTGGAACCCACCGGTCCCACAACTCGGGTGGACCCTCTAGTCCTAACTCAGCAAGCTCAGAATAATACACAGTATATATCACAAAGACATAATGCAGGATACACCAATACTGAATATAAGCACACAATACCCTCCGGTCACATAAAATTACCACTTAAGGTAAGTATAGTGAGAAGACTCACCTCGTAAGAAATCGGATAACCTCGAAATCAAATCACCGGTCTAGCCTCCGCCTCTAACTAAAGCTGCAACCACAGATAAGGTCAGATCCAAAGCTTGAACTCACACTCCTTCCTCTTCAAGCTCCTTCTTCACTCCAAAGAAACCACAAGAACACTGAATAGCTCACAAATGGACACACAAGCTCAAGGGATGAGAAATTAGGGTTTGAGAGGATTGATGTCTGGGAATGGTGGCCAGAAATGAGGCCATCATGTCCTTTAAATACATACACATCCTAAATCAGGGTTTTTACTCTGGGCCTAGTACGCCCAGCGTACCCTCTGGTACGCCCAGCGTACTAGGTGGCGTCCGCATCAAAAACATGCACATGAGTACGCGGAGCGTACACACACGTACGCCCCACATACTCATTTATTACCTTTTCTCAAATAAGGGCCAAACTTGAAAATTACCAAAAGAACAAGGGTTTATAAGGTATACCTGGTCTTGGGATGTTACACCAGAATTTACATCTCCAATGATTTGAGATTCAGGATGATCTCGAAGGATTATTGGATTATAACTTTCATTTGTATTGCTTTGGACAAAGTCTTCCTGATTGGATGGATCAACTTCTTCAGGGATCACAGGATGATCTTCAGAGATAGGTTGTGGATTGATTAATTGCTCAACATTAGGAACAACAGGATCAATGTTATTTTTCAAGAATTCAGAAACAAGGTCTGAGGGACTGTGAGTAAGTTCATTCAGAATTGATGAAGGGTGATCAACTCGATTATGAATGAATGAGTCTTCATCGAAGGTGACATTAACTGTTTCTTCAACAATTTGCCTCGAAAGATTAAATACCCTGAAAGCCTTGGATACACTGGAGTAACCTAGAAACACTCCTTCATCTGCTTTAGCTTCAAACTTCGAACACTGATCTCTTTGATGCAAGATGTAACAAACACATTCAAACATATGAAAATAAGAGATGTCCGGTTTCCTTCCTTTTAGTAGCTCATAAGAAGTTTTTCCATGACGCTTAACAATAATAGACCGGTTTTGGGTATAACACATTATATTGACAGCTTCAACCCAAAATGAAAAGGAAAGACCAGCTTCAACCACCATAGTTCTTCCAGCTTCAATGAGAGTTCTATTTCTTCTTTCTGCAATACCATTTTGCATGGTAGTTCTAACTGCCGAGAATTTTTGAGAAATTCCTGAGATTAAGCAAAAGTATTCTAGAGAGAAGTTTTTGAATTCAGTTCCATGATCACTATGTAATTGCCTTACTTTGTGATCATAGAGGACTTCCCACTACTTAATGAGGGCAATGATTTCATCAACAAAATGACTCTTCTTTCTTAAAAAGACTACACAAGAATTCCATTTTTCACACGTTGAGCACAACTTATCCCTAACAAACTGTATTTTAGGAATTCCTCTTACAAGCTGATTCCCTGCAATCTTTGAAATGTTCTTGAAGTTTAGATGCAATAGCCTCTTGTGCCACAACCAATTTAGATAAGACTGAGCACGAGAGAAGAAGCAATGACAAAGAGTGTTGTCATCATAAAACATATCTAGAACATATATTTTGTTTTGTCGATTTGTAGTAAGAACAGTGACACTCTTTTGATCAACAACCTTTCCTTCTCTCTTGTTAAAGAGAACTTCATAGCCATTGTCACACAGTTGGCTGATAGAAATGAGGATATGCTGAAGACCTTTCACATAAGAGAAATTCTTGAAAACAATAGAGTTGCACTTGATGGATCCATACCCCTTTGTAGCTCTGTTTCCATTATCTCCATATATAACAGTCGGACCATCCTTATTTATGAAATCTTCCAGGAGAGACTTGAATCATGTCATATGTCTTGAGCAACTGCTATCTAAATACCAAATATGCTCTTTACCCTGAAACTGAGATATACATTAAGCCCAAAAACATGTACACAATATACACTGACCCATTTGCAAAGGGTCACTTAAGAAAAGGTATTATAACAGTCATCAGGGAGACAGTTCAATGAGTTTCCCTTTTTGACCCACTTATCATTGCGAGTCATGATGTTTTCAGCATGAAAGAAGTTCTTTTCAAAAGTGTACTCACTAACTTTCTAAGAGGAATCACCACATCGATAACAAACTTTGATTCCAGAATTCTTTCCTTTAACTTTGATTTTGACTTCTTTTCAACTGTTGAATCTGAAGAGCTTTGATTTTTTGAATTAAGAGTTCTTGATTTAGTTCTGGAACAAGGAATGTCATCGATGGTATGCTCATATATTGCTTTGTCGTGAGGCTCATGATGAATTGAAGAGTCATCAGAAGTAAAAGACTTTGATTGATCTTCAATTTCAAAATTGCTAACTGAGCACTGAGGAAACATGCTAAAAATTTCATTCATAGAATGAGCTTCACCATTACATATAGGACAATTTAGCAAAGTCTTCGTGGATGGAAGAACATACTCACAATGAGAAGCTTGGTGAGAAGGACCAAAAGCAGATAATTTAGAAACACATTTAGTAATGTCATTAGAATCAGTAGAGCAGTGAGTATTAATTAAAGTTTGATTTATAAAATACGAAATCACAAATCTACTCTTAAAATCTTCTTTTAAACAGTCAGCTTTATAGAAGGTTTGTTTAGTTTCAACAACTCTGGTCGTGAGAATCAAACTAAATTAAAATGACGACAAATTGATGATTTTTAAACAATTAAAGCGACCAACAAAAACTGAATCAAAATCAAACGTTCATTTGAGTATAAAACTGATCAAAATAAACAGTAAAGACAGTCAATAATCGTGCCTAATGATTACTTGCACAAAAATTCGAGTCGTTTACGAAACCGAAATCTAAGGTTTTTAGCCTGACATGGCTAAAAACAAGTTACAAGAAGTAAAAACGAGATCTAAATGACTAATCTGACTAAACGAAAGTAAAACTTGAATTGTGTTCTTCAGATATGCGTTTGGCACTTGAAAACCTCTCAAAATCGCCTCTCAGTCGTCTGGAATCACGAATTAGGTTACCGGGATCTTTTTGGAGGCCTTTTATATGCCCAACAAAGAAAACACCACGTACATGCGATTGCAGGTAGCCACATATGCGATCACATATTTTTATGAAAACGCATGTCGGGCCAGTTTAATGAAGTACATTGCTATTCTGAGACTTTTTTTGGCAACATGTGATCGCAGGTTGGGTTATATCCGATCGCATGAATTCCTTTTTTCTTCCATCTAAATTATTGACACGAAAAATCCTCGAAGCTCCTCTGCGACCAAACATGCGATCAACCTGCGATCTAACCTGCGATCGTATGAACGTCATATGCGATCACATATTCATTATTTTGTCTCTTTTTGGTCGTAATTCTTCCTTTCAAGCTATTGTTGATCATTCCTCAGCATCCTTCCTTAGTTTCGTCTCCAACTGAGCTCCAAACCTTCCAATAACGCATCCTGAACTCATGTATTCGTCCATGTGCTCCAAATGGCCATGAAAATCATAACAAACATGAGTAGTACGAACATTCTACAAATATAATGAAAAACACATAATTTATAATAACATTAGGGAGATAGTTAGCTTTTTATAGATAAATACCGAGAAAAAGTGCTAAAAGATGCATATAAATTGCATCTAACAAACCTCCCCAAGCTTAAACCTTACTTGTCCTCGAGTAAGGAAAGGATAAACATTGGAAATGGAATTAAGGGTAAAGGTAATAATGGAATAACCTAGATGAAGTAACAACTAAAAATGGAAACCTAACTAGCAAGATCAACAGAAAAATAAAACGAACAAGGAATAAAATATGCATGCAAAAGGAAACAAAATGAAAAATAAACAACGAAACGGAAAAGAAAATAAACAACTAAAACTAAAAATAATTTTTTCTTTTTTTTTCTTATATATATATATATATACATACATACATACATACATACATACATACATACATACATATATATATATATATATATATATATATATATATATATATATATATATATATATATATATATATATATATATATATGCACGATCAGACTTTACACCGAGGGAGCTACAATGAATTAACTACCTAGACGACCATACTGCTACCTTTCATGTATCACGGATTCCCAAAGTAAAGAAGACCCGAAACGGTGTAACCCAATAGTCCAACTATAGTTTTATTTAAACTTTATACCTTAATTAGCTTTGTGAGCGAAAATAACACAGTCCAGGATCTCATGTCCTTAAGACTAGATAGTCAAAAACCAGAATCGACACATCCTTAAGAACCCGTCACGTCAAATTAGTTTTCGCTGAAGCAGTAGGCCACACCCGTAGGGGCCCAGCTCCTATGCTTTCACTTTTTCGAGAGCCACAAATATCATATCACACAGTTCTTCATTCTCCAGATTTGACTTTGAGATGACTTCTGATTTGATTGAACTTGAATCTATATCTTTGTTTTTAGCTTGAGTTCTTCAATCAACCTTTGAATTTCTTGAGATTTCTTCGATTAATTGCTTGAAATTTTGACTTGGGTACTGGATATGACCGTTGTAACCTTCCTTCCTTCTTGACTGTGTGGATATGACCGTTATAAGGCCTCTCTATTACCGCGATGGTAACGCATGTCAACAAATAGGTCCGTGTTCAGTGGGTCCAGAGTTGTCGATAAAGGTTCTTTTTAAACATTCAAAAGCAAATCATCCAAAAGCTGTTATTACTGTCCACAAAAACGTTTCAGTATGCCATTTTTTAATTTTCTAAGGTTGGGGTCTCAGATTACGGTGTTTGGGTCCCTTAGTTATGACAGCTGATTCTACACTTCCAATAACGACCCAGTCGCTTCGGACTTTCATTTTCCATCTTCGCAGAGCCATCGAATGTAAAGAGTATCTTCATCTCGTTTTTTTTTTCTTTTTTTTTGAAACGTAACAAAAACAGAAAATATTTTTGGTTGTTTTATAAAGCAAATGCAAACATGCAGAAAATAAAAAAAAATATATATTTTTTTTTGGAAAAACTAAGAAGAAAAATGGAAACTAAGAATATTAACGAAAAATCTTTTTGGATTTTTTTTAAAATTTTTGATTTTTTTTAATAAAAACTAATGCATAAAAACTTTGTAGAAAAAGATGATAAATCCCCTCCCCAAACATAAAATTAAGCATTGTCCTCAATGCTTGGGAAGAAGAAGAAGATGTCTACTGAGGAGGAGGTGAAAGAGGAAGTCGGCGGAGTACCTCCTCACGGAAACTACGACGCTCACCTAAAAATGTGGTCTCAACACGCTGAACATCGAGACGAAGCTTGTCGATGCTCTGCTGGAGGGTTAGGTAGTGCTGATAGGTGAGAAGGGTGTTGGGGTTAATGTGAGATGGGGATGGCGGGAAGTGTAATAGTCGTCGTCGTGCACAGCTCGGATGGGGGTTTCATCCGCATAATACAGATGTACAGTAGAGGATGATGGTCGATCAGGATGAAATTACGGAGGGTTCTGCTGCGGCTGACTCGGACGGGAAGATGGTGCAAGATTCGACGCGAGAAACCACTCGGTCGAAATGATGGGGTCAGCAAGGGAGATTAGGAAAGGATCTGTGACTCAGAGATACTGATAATGTCCACACATCAAAACGTGGTCATGCAGAATAGGTTGGAACATATGCATCGCACGAAGGTTCTCTAAAGTGAGGCGAAATGAGTCTTCCATGAAAAAATGGTATTCTGGGGGGGGGGGGGGGGGTGATCAAAGATGATGTGGGAAATAATGGTGATTAAACCACCAAAACGAATGTTCCCGCCAGTCCTAAGGTTCAAAACTCTATGAAATATCTTGATGATTAAGTCACCAAGATGTAGGCGGTACGATCCGGTTATCATGCACCAGAGTATGAAGAGTTAGGCTTTCCCGACTTTTGTCGTTTCGGTTTGCGCGTAAAGAATATTACAAATAATCTTCAAACTGATTTTTAGAACTGGATGGAAAATACTAGTCTGTAAGGAATGGGATGAGTCATAATTGTCCTGGCCCATGATAGATTTCCAGAAAGATCATACGTCAAAACCAATGGGGGGCTGAAAACGGTCCGTGACAAGTGCATGAAAAAAACTAGAGAGCCCCGTGGTTAAATTCACTCATGCTTGCTAAAAATTCTCTGGTCAACAGAGGTGAGGTGGAAAAATCAACGTCTAAAAGTCTTTCCCAGCCAATGTTGGCGAAAAGGGCGTGGATGCCGTCATAAATACGGAGCTATTGTAACACATCAGAGCTGGGGGACCAAGCCTGAGCTAAGACTTGCCGCTCAGAAAGCTGTTGATAACAGTCCAAGGCGGCTAGGGATCCTAATTCAATACTCACATCACCCTCCTGAATAACAAAAGAGAGGGGTGGGACGTCAGCATTTCGACGCTGACAGGTATGTCTGGGAGGCATATTTCAGGTCAGCGGGTAGGGACAGGTCTGTTAGAATTTTTCTGAAATAATTATATCAAACAACTACTTCCCAAGCGGATACGAAAGCCCGCACATATATATATATATATATATATATATATATATATATATATATATATATATATATATATATATATATATATATATATATATATGATAGAAAATAAAAAGTGTCAGTTTAAGAACGAATATACCTGATTGCACGCTGAGCAGCAGTGTATTTTTCGCGTCTGATTTTTATTTTATATATATATATATATATATATATATATATATATATATATATATATATATATATATATATATATATATTTCAAGTTCTGTTCAGATGAAACTCTTCTGATATGTGTTTGGAACAAACGCTTCAAGTCTCAGGTCCTGCGGAGCTCTAACGACTTGTAGATCAGAAAAACAAAACTTGCAAAAATTCAAATTTCAAAATAAGAAAAACGGAATTTCTGGGGAATTTCAACCGTAGAATCACGTTTCTAGTACCATAGGAGTGTAGTAGAAGTAAAAAGGAAGAAATTCATACCTTACTTGATTGATTTGGACGAGAAATGAAAAATTAATTCGAGTTTTTGTGAGTTTTTTTTAAGAAATACGAGAACAGAGAGAGTGGGAGACTGAAATCTGTGAGTGTGAGTGCAAATGAGGCCTGCGATCGCAATTTATAGCCAAAATAACACAACATGCGATCGCATGTTTTTGGAATTTTCTTGAAAAACGTGTTTAAAATCTGCAACGGTTATATTGGAACGTAAATCAAAAAAACTGCGATCGCATGTACACAACAAGCGATCACATGTTTTCGAATTTTCATGAAAAACATATTTAAAATTTGTAACGGTCATATTCGAACGTAAATCAAAAACCTGTGAACTCATATACGATCGCATGAGCATAGATTCCGATCGCAGTTTATTTTTTTCTTCTCAAAAATCTAATTGGAAATCCTCAAGCCTCACCTGCGAACTCATATACAATCGCATGTCCTGAACAACATAATTTTTGGCAAACCTTTTTAATGCAGACCTCTCTCTGTTTTCTTTGTTTGAAAATCACGATTCATTTAACTAAGAAACACACCAAAAAGATAGAAAAAAATAAAAATAAGTTGCAAAACGAAACAAAAACTTCAGACACCCGATAAGCTGCCCGTTTTTACTGTCGTTGGCTTGACGTTGTTACTTGATTTCTTCACTTGCGGTAAGTTGGAACCTCTACAAGCTCCACTTATTCGTTCGTTACTTGGAAACCTTCATAAAAAGGTGTGAGCCGGTGACCATTAACCTTGAAATTTTACCTGTTTGTTCACTTTTAATCTCTATGGCACCATGATCAAACACATTAGTAACAACAAAATGTCCCACCCAACGAGACCTCAATTTATTGGAAATCAGTTTAAAACGAGAGTGATACAGGAGTACCTTTTGACTGGTAGTAAATACCTTTCGCGAGATCATCTTGTGGTGAAAAGCCTTCGTTTTTTCTTTATAAATCGCTTCATTATCTTAAGCATCATTCTGGATTTCTTCCAGCTCTTGAATATCCAACCTTCTTTTCCTACCAGCTTCATCCATCCTCATATTGAGTTTCTTGACATCCCAGTATCCTCGGTGTTCTAACTCCACAGGAAGCCGATATGGTTTCACAAAAATGATTCGATAAGGCGACATTCCAATTGAAGTTTTATATGCTGTCCTTTGAGCCCATAATGCATCATCCAACCGAATACTACAATCTTTCTTAACATGTTTGATCGTTTTCTCAATGATACCCTTAATCTGCCGGTTAGAAGCTTCAGCCTGCCCGTTTTTTTGTGGGTGATAAGTAATCGAAACCCGATGAGTAACACCATATTTTTTTCAAAACAACCTCGAGGGTGCGGTTGCAGAAATGCATGCCCCGGTCACTAATGATGGCTTTTGGTGTCCCAAACCTAGAAAAAATGTTGGTTTTAAAAAAAATCAACCATAGCCTCTACATCATCTGTCCGAGTAGCTTTCTCCTCAACCCATTTTGACACATAATCCACTGCTAGCAAGATGTACACAACCCGAACGATGGTGGAAACGGAGCCATGAAGTCTATGCCCCAAACATCAAAAAATTTACATACTAGAATTGGAGTGAGTGGCATCTGATTCCGAGATGTTAAAGACCCAGTCATCTGGCACCGATCACAGGTTTTGGAAAACATGAACGAATCGTGAAAAATATGGGGACAATAAAGACCGTTGTCCAAAACTTTGTGTGCGGTTCGTTGTGGACCATAATGCCCTCCACAAGCTTCTGAATGAAAAAAAATCAGAATTGATTTAACTTCCTCTTGGGGCACACATATTCTAATAACTTGATCAGTGCAGTGTTTCCATAAATATGGCTCGTCCCAAATATATCTTTTCGCCTCCTTCTTTATTTTATCTTTCTGAGCTCGGGTGAGATCTTAAGGGAGTTCTCTGGAGACCAAGTAGTTCACTATATCAGCAAACCATGGAGGATTATGAATAGCGAACAGATGCTCATCAGGAAAGGTTTTACAAATCGGTGTCGGGTCTTCAGGCGGGATGAGTCGGCTCAGATGATCAGCTACCAGATTTTCTTTCCCGCTTTTGTCTCTAATCTATATATCGAATTCCTGTATTAGCGAATCCATCTAATCAGCATTGGCTTTGAATCTTTCTAGGCAAGAAGGTACCAAATGACTATGTGATCAGAAAAAATTATAACTTTCGTCCCCAGCAAGTATTTTCTGAATTTCTCCGACACGAAAACAATTGACATCAGCTCTTTTTCTGTGGTGGAATAATTTTCTTGCGCGCTGTCCAAAGTTTTCGAAGCGTAATAGATAACATGGGGGGTCCAATCTTTCCTTTGTCCCAACACAGCTCCAACAACAGAATTACTTGCATCACACATTATCTTGAATGGCAGACTCCAGTCAGGTGGCTGAATAATGGGGGCAGAAGTGAGCAGATTTTTCAGCAAGTCAAAAGCCTTGTTGCAATCGTCATTGAAGTCAAACTCTGCATCTTTTTGCAGCAACTGGCACATGGAAACTGATATCTTTAAAAAGTCTTTTGTGAACCTCTTGTAAAAACCTGCATGGCTAAGAAAAGAATGCATTTCCCGAACATTCCTCGGGTACGGTACGCTTTTGATAACATCTATTTTTGATTTGTCTACTTCTAAACCTCTTTTTGAAACAATATGAAAGGAGTCTCCATAGACGGTAAAATCGTCCATAAAGACTTTTATGCTATTTTCGACATATTCATAAAAGATACTTACCATACACCTTTGGAAGGTGGCGGGTGTGTTGCAGAGTCCGAATGGCATACATCTATATGCGAATGTCCCGAACGGGCAAGTGAAGGTCATTTTCTCCTGATCTTATGGAGCAATTGGAATCTAATGGAAGCCCGAGAATCCGTCCAGGCAGCAGTAATGGGATTTTCCAGCAAGCCTCTCTAACATCTGATCAATGAATGGGAGTGAAAAATGGTCTTTTCAGGTGGCTGCGTTTAATTTTCGGTAGTCGATGCAAAAGCGCCATCCATTCTGAACTCGAGTTGGGACCAACTCTCCATCTTTGTTTGCTACCGTTGTCACTCCATCTTTATTCGGTACGACTTGAACTGGACTGACCCATTTGCTGTTAGATATTGGGTATATCATTCCAACATTCAATAGCTTCATGACTTCTTTTTTAACCACCTCCATCATTGGTGGGTTTAGTCTGCGTTGGGCTTTTCGCTAGGGCTTAAAATCTTCCTCCATCAGAATTTTATGCAACAAAAGACATGGGCTAAGTCCTTTGATGTCTTCAATGGCACGCCCAATCGCGTTATTATACTTCTTCAGAACTTCAATCAGTTCAAATTGTTATTTTTCTGACAACTTATTGGATATGATGACTGGAAGTGTTTCTTTTTCTCTAAGGTATGCATATTTCAGATGTTCTGGAAGGGTCTTCAGCTCCAAGATGGGTACTTGTGTTGGATTAATGTTTAAGTCCATAACTATAATTGGTAAGACTTGACCCGACCCGGTATGGTCCATTTGGGTTGCATGGCATCATGCATTTGGATAGACTATAATGAGAGAAATAACACTTAAGGTTGGTTAATATATTATAAGTTCTAATATATTAATAAGCTTATTTAATTAGTATTGATCAAGAATTAATTTGGAATTAATTAAGTGATCAAAAGGAGACTAATTAAATATATGGGTTGATTGTGTAAATCATTCATTCTTATATATGTGGGCTTGTGATCCAAGATTCCTTATGTTGGACTAAGTCCATGGGGTGACCCATGGATACTCCATGGAGGTTAAAATCCATGGAGCATAAGGAATGGGTAAAGTTATGAGTTACATGGTGTAACCCTAATAGCCACCATATAAAAGAATCCCATGGCTCAAGAAATCGTGCACTAATGTGTGAGTGTGAGGGCTAGACGATTTCAAGGAGTGTTCAAGTTTCTCTCAAGTTATTCCAAGTGTATTTGGTGTTGTGTGAACCATTTGAGGTGTCACACTTGGGGCACTAGGCACTCAAGCTTCATGAAGACATTCTACATCAAAGAGGTATGTATTCTATCTTGTTATATTTATTATTTTGTATGCTAGATTAGGATAATACCTTGGATGTTAATAATTGTATGTATAATAGAGAAAACATAGATCCAAGGTATTTAGGGTTGCATGTACACTTAGGAGTGTTAGAATGCTCATAACAAAACAGTGGTATCAGAGCCTAGGCTTGTCTTCTTGTTATACTTGCAAAAGTAGCTGAAAAATCGAGTTGGATGCATATATTCGATTGTTTTGGCTGGAA
Organism: Lactuca virosa; assembly: GCF_052849685.1. Classification (NCBI taxonomy): domain Eukaryota; kingdom Viridiplantae; phylum Streptophyta; class Magnoliopsida; order Asterales; family Asteraceae; genus Lactuca; species Lactuca virosa. The sequence continues at coordinate 148,113,289 of NC_136429.1, read as the reverse complement.
TTGGACTAGGAACATTACCCTAAGATGTTTTTGGACTTAAAAACTTGTTTTTGATGTGGTAATGTTCATGCTAATCCAATTTCTAAGATAATTGTCATAATTTCAAGATTTGTATTAGTTTGTATGTTCATGCTAATTTCTTGAAGATTGATGATTTGAATTATCTTGTTCTTATGAGGTTCTTAGATTAATAGAAAAGTTGTGTGAAATAGTTGTTTTCAATCCATTTTCATCTAAGAGTTGATTCCAAAGTGTGTTTTTGTAACTTGTCCTCAAGTTATATGAAAAGTCACATTTAAGAATCATAAAACTCATAAAAGTTGGCAAAGGTTACAAAATGAAGAGTCTAGTTCTAATTAAATGGTTTTATGACTCCATAACTTGTCCTCAAGTTATGGAGGTTCAAGAGTCTCTTCATTAAATTAAAAAAAAAAAGTGTAACCTTAATTAGTTCAATAAGTTACAATAAAAAAAAGTTATTTTTTTTATTAATTAGTTTAAAGTCTTCCATAACTTGTCCTCAAGTTATGGAACTTGAAGAGTTTTTTTTTTTTTTTTTTAATTTTTTTAATTAAAACTACTTTGAACTTATAAGTTATGGAATTAATTAGTTTTGAATAGTTTCAAAACTTGCCCTCAAGTTTTGGAATTTGAAAAGTTTTCACTTATGAATACTTTAATTCCAAGTTAGCCCTTAGAATTTTAAAAGTTAAAATTCAACCCTTATACTTTATAATATTATAAGTTAATAATATTTATATATATGTATATGAGTAAAGTCAGTCTTACCGTTAGTAGGCCTCATTCACGAAGCCGGTCTATAAGGGGGGTATAAGGTTACTGCCTATAAAATGGCAGTTTAATGGGTGTCCACTCTCACCCACCGCTTCCTTGGCTGGTGGAGGGTCGTTAGCCGAACGGGTAGGATAAGGACTATAATTCTCCTTTCATTAAAAGTATTAATGATAAATACTAAGTAACTAAACTCTTATTAATACCTAATCTTAGTTACTTAGGAAAATGTGAATTTGGTGCTAACCCATGAAATTACACTTTGCACTTTGCTTAAGTCGTTGGTGGAGCGTATGTGGTTAACCGGCACACTAATCTGGACTTAACAAGGTAGGCAAAGGGTAACTTAATATTTATCATAGTATCGGTGGAGCGTGTGTGGTTAACCGGCACACTGATTAAGGGGTAAATATTAAGGGTACCAAGTATATTTGCATGGTTATTCACACCTTGTTTTGTGATCCTCAGCATCCCAGTCACAAAACCTGAAGGGCACACTCGAGATTGAAACATGCTTTTGAACAGTTCAATGAATCTCAAAGATCTAGGACTTTCAAATCCAATTAAAACCTAATAAATTATTTCGTTTTTCATGGTGGAAATTGGTGAATCGTCATTCACCTACCTTCAAATATTTTATAGCTTGGATTACGGCATCCCTCTTCTAAGTTATAAAATAGTTTGTTGGGTCCTAGCCTTAATATTTCATATTGGGTGTCATATTAAGGACTTTAAATCAACTATCTTGAATATCTCCCAAAAAGATGTCTGGTCTAGACATTTATGATCTTCCCAAATCTCTTGAAACAAGCTTTCCTAAATGAAGATGATGTCCCATGGATATCATACTTCTTTCACCTCCTCCAATTATTCTCCCTAACCCACAAGTTCCTAAAAAGTTTAAGGTCACTCAAGCCCTATGGCAAGGCAAGGTCTAGGTGTGATCACATCTTGGAGATGTAGTCACATATTGACAAGCCAGGAGAGTTGGGTGTCAAAGTCTTGA